>NW_017732767.1:88901-113300 GCF_001890085.2 Hipposideros armiger | reverse complement strand
TGTGTGTGTGTGTGTGTGTGTGTGTGTGTGTGTACACACACACACACACACACACACACACACGTTTTCTATTATTTCATGAGCTCCTTTCCTCTCCTCCCTACCCCCCTAAATTCAGGATGATCTCAGCTTGAGATACTTAATTACATCTGCAGACCCCATTTTCATTCACAAGCCCTAGAGGTCAGGACTGGGACATTACTACTGCTAACGCTACTGCTGTTTTTATAGCAATGTTACTATAACACTGTTCTGTTATTGTCACTGTTAGCCAGTCCTGAGTCTCACTCTGTCCTCCATGCCGTCTGAGCTGTGTGACCCTTAGAAGAGACTTTTGCTCCCTGAGCCCGTTTCCTCCTCCGTTGCACAGGGCTTAAAACACTCCTACCTGAGAGTTGTCGTGAGAGTTAAATGACACCATGTGTGCGAGCGCCCAGCCTAGGAGCAGGTCCAGAGTGTGCTGTGACGTCGTCATGATGCATTGCGTGTCCGATGATGCTGAGTGCAAGAGAGGGTGAAAGCAGAGGAGGAAGGCAGGGTGCGGTTTTACACACAGTGGTCTTGGAAAGTGCTGCCGAGTGGGTGTTGGCTCAGAAAGGTCCAGAGGATGCTTTGCTGAGTCTTGCTCCCATCGTAATTTGATGACTCAGGGTCACAGAGTCACTTGGGCGGTGTTTGCCAAGTTGTTATTTGGCACCCTCATGCATACCTAGTTCCAGGTGCTGTCGGACTCCCTGAAGTCTGGGCTTGCTGACATTCCCCTCTCCTTTTCTTGTTCTCATTAGCTTCGTCTCAACAGCATCAAGAAGCTGTCCACCATTGCCTTGGCCCTTGGGGTGGAAAGGACCCGCAGTGAGCTTCTGCCCTTCCTTACAGGTAATGAGCTGGGCTCCTGGGGCTCAGGTGGACTGGGGACACTCTGATGGTTCCTACTAGGTGTGGGCTTCACTGTGGATTTTACAGGTCGTTTGTAAGTGTCTGCCCTGTGCTGGGCACTGTGGGTGGGGCAGGGGTTCGGAGGAGGAAAGTGCAGTCCTGCTCTGAGGGGATGCTCTGGAATGTTAGGGGACAGAGCCAGGTGTGAGCCGCAGTTCCATCCGTTAGGAGCTGGTGACTTTAAGTGTTGTTTGCTTCTCTGCCCGTGTAGTTTTTATGTATAAAATGGGGATAATTTGTTGGGTCCAGATAATCAATAAAGAGGCTGGATGTTAAATTAAAGTTCCGAAGATTTTATTAAGCTGAGCTCAGCGACCACCTCTCTAACTAAGGAGAGACGGCCCTAAGACTGGGGGGAGGTTTTTATAAGATAGGGCTGTATGCAAAGTAAAGTACCGAAGCCAAAAGAATGTGTAATTATTTTCGTTAAAACTGCATTCCGCTGTTGTAACAGTGTTGTTATGTCCAAGTGTCTTAACAGTATATTGTGACCAGGTTAAGTTGACCGCACAAATTGTTTCTCAGAAATATGCATGTAATCAATTTTAGAAACTAAGGATGGGGTTAAAAAAACTAAAGTTAGCTTGATCCAAGGCCTCCTGAAATGTTAACATGAAGGCAGGGAGAGGAAGGGGGACCGTCAAGGCCTGAGGAAGGGGAGGAAGGGGGACCTTCAAGGCCTGAGGAAGGGGGAGGAAGGGGGAACTGAGGAATGTTGTTCTTTAACCTTTTATTCCCCAGCAGAAGCAAAGCAGGTGTACAGAAGCAAAAAGAGCTGTTAGTTTTTGTGAAATGGTCCGATCCAGTTGTGACAAGACTACTTCTGTAAAACATTCTTAATATTTCTGTTGCAACCCATTTCTTGTAAAGCTAGGCGTTTATTGTCTTACTGGGAAGTTCTGCTTAGAGTCTAGCTGGAGTCGCTGAAGTATGATTTTTTAAAAGTGAGT
The DNA here is from genome assembly GCF_001890085.2 of Hipposideros armiger. NCBI lineage: Eukaryota > Metazoa > Chordata > Mammalia > Chiroptera > Hipposideridae > Hipposideros > Hipposideros armiger. The sequence continues at coordinate 111,414 of NW_017732767.1, read as the reverse complement.
CTGTCCGACTGAGTCTGTCTGGCCTAGGGTCCGGGCCGAGATCCTTACAATTATCCAGGTGCTGTAGCATTAATGTGAGCATTAAATAATAACCACTAATACTTCTGTATGCCTGCCACGTGCCAGGCAGTGTTCTAAACCCTTCCTGTGAAGACTTGAGTTCATGCAGATTCCTCAGACCTGTGCTCAGTAAGTGTAAGTCACCCTTGTTACCTGAGTTAATCCCACAGCAATTGCTAGGGCAGGTAAGGATGAGGAAATGATGAGGAAACTGAGGCATGAAGAGCTGAAGTAACTTACTTGCCTCAGGTCATCTAGTGAGGAGGTAACCCAGAGTGGGTATTTAAATCCTCTCTTCCCATTATTCTTATTAGGACTTGTGCTTTATACTAATTGAATTTCAAGGACAGCCTCAGAGTCACATAGTGCTTTGTCACTAATGAACTCTTTCGTATTTAATCCTCTCCTGGACCTAGTGACAGGCCTGGGGAGGAAGGAGCGGAGCTTGTCGCCTCTTACTCATTTGACACGTGGAGAAATTGAGACCTAAAGGGACTTGCCCACAGTGACACAGTTATGATTGAGGAGCACCTGTGTGTCTGCATTTGAACGCCACGTGAGGAGTTGGCACCTGCACAGGTGACACTGAGCAGATGGCCCCAAACCAGGTGGCTTCTACTGGTGAACTGTTGGAGAGATTTGAAAACTTTCAAATGCTGAGACAGGGGTATCTTCTGAGGCCAGAGGGACAGGGAGTGGCATGGCAGTGTAACAAAGTGGTTAAAAAGTTATAGAGAAAAAAAGTTGGAGAGACATGGGTTTGAAACCTAGCTGTGCCACCATCCTGCTAGGCAAACCCGGGTGAGCCACCCCACCTGCCTGCCTCAGTCCTCTTGTCTGTAAAGGGGTGTAAGAGTAGCACCTAACTCACAGGGTCGTTGGGAGGACTAAGGGCTCCACAGAGAGCCTGGTCCGTAGAAAACACTCAGTACATGCTACTGGCAATTCTATAACGAGGTAGTCGGGAAGGCAGCCTGGGGAGGGAAGGCAGCAGGAGGAAACAGCAAATGGAGGGAGGCGGGATTGAACATGGCGATTCACCAAGGAGAGGCGCAGGGGTGGGTGGGTGGTGGCAGGTTGGATTTTGCTGGCACTGAGTGCCAGGTGGCAGTTTGGGTTTAATCCCATAGATCAGGGATTGGCAAACTTTTAAGAGGGAAGAGTCGCCAGGGGTCAGCAAACTGCGACTCGCAAGTCTCTGAAGTAAAATTGAAAATGAAAGTAAATATAGTTTTATTTATAACATGTTTAAAGAATATTATTCACATAATGGTGATTATGTAAAAATATATTATGGCTCTCAGATAATTTTTAAACTGTTGTGAAGGACAGGGTTGGGTCTTCCAGGGGTCGGCAAACTTTTGAGACGGAGCATACCCAAAGAGCCGCAGTTTGCCGACCCCTGCCATAGATGAAGGCAGGGCAGCCATTGTGGATAGCTGGTGGAGGGCGGGGCATGAGGTGTAGAAAAATAAACCTACCGTGCATACAGAATTGTGTTGAGGGTGGGCTGGGTGAAAGAAGGCCAGAGGCAGGACGTGGACTTGGATGACAGTGGCTAAGAGCAGGGACCCTGGGGTTGACAGCCTAGGTTCAGGCCCAGCCTGGGCGTGCTTCATTGTCTCATCTGTAAAATGTAATACAAATTAGGGCCATTATGAAGATTCAGTGAGTTTAATGCTATCTTTATTCCACTGTAGTCATGTATGATGTTGTAATACTAATATTCAGCTGTGAGGAACTGTAGGAGACAGAGTATGTGGGAGCCATAAGATTGGAGAGGAGCCAATAATTCAAGAGAAAGTTTTCTTTGAGCTGTTGTAGTCCCAAGTGACTTCAGATTTTCTTTGCTTTGGGCTTTAAGAAATGGGAAAATGTTCAGAATAGCACATGGCAGATACACGGTGTCTTTCTGAAAAGCTGATATTGTTTTAGACAGAACAAGCTTAAAGTCCTCTCTGAGTTCACACCTACAGAACATTCAGAGTTGTTGTTATGGCAGGAAATTATCACATAATGTCCCCACTATGTCAAAGAGACCAGTGTTGGTGATTTGGGGGCCATAATTTGTGAGACATGAGTGGGTTCCGAGGTACGTCAAGTCATCTGTGTGTCTGTCACTGGGCTGCAAAGTAACCTGCCATTTAAAGACTTGGACTTAGGTAAACATTAAAGAAAAGTATGCTCAGAAATCCCAGGTTTGCCCTCACACCTCTTGGTTTGTTACGAAGACCTCCGAATGCAGGAGAGTAACTTGATATCTGCCCTTAGGCCCTGACATCTTTTCAAGTTCAGAAAAGAGTATTTCCTGTTTAAAAGGTCTGGGTTCAGTTAAGCTAACTCATAGTATAGTTAAAAACACCCGTTTTAGTAGTCTATTTAAAGGCATATTTATTCCATTAATACCTAATGCACACCCCCTACGTGCTGTGTGTAGGTCTAGAGAAAATAGAGAATAAATCGAAGTTTCTGTCTTCACAGAGCTCTATTCCAGTCATGGGACCAGGTAGTCAGAGATAAGGCCAGAGAAAGGGGTGAAGTGAGAGTAATGCTATGGGATGTGACAGTGGGCTGTCAGGCAGGTCTTCCTGAGGGTGTGACCTGAATGAAATGGAGCCACATGCGAGTCGGAGGGGAATGTTCCAGGCAGGGGGAGAGGCAGGCGTGTGCGCACTGTGGCAGCAATGAGTTGGGTGGACACAGTGTTTGAGGGAGAGTGAAGGTAGGACGCGAGTTTGGAGAAGTGCAGTGGCCACATTACGTGGGATCTTGGTATTCAAAACCATTGGAAAATGGAGGTAGGGGAGCATCGTGATCTCCTTTACACTTTCAAAGGGTCATTCTGGATTTGAGAGGAGCCAGGTGGTTTAGGGGCAAGGGTGGAAGCAGAAAAGGCAGTTAGGAAGCTGTTGCAGTCACCCAGCAAGAGGTGGTGGTGATCAGAGGACATTAGGATGGAGGTGACAGGTCTGGGTCAGAGACTTGAGGGTGGAGAAGGCCCAGTCCTTTGAGGCCAGGGGACACGAGGCTGGGAAGGTGGTTCAGTGGAGGTGGGAATGGTGGCAATATGAGGTGCTGGCAGTTCCCAGGAGCACGGGTTGGTCAAGGAGTCTGGAGTGGAGATTGGGTTGGGGATTCATAAAGTCTCTAGGAGACAGACAGGAAAACAGGGAGGGTGATGCTGACTGTACAGAGGGAGCCAGGGAGACTGAGCTGGGAAGGAGCCCCGAGCCTGGTGTGCCTGGAGCCACACTGGCCAGCCTTTCCTTCATGAAGAGGCAGGAGCACTAACTCGTGCCTGGCCCGGTGCCAAGCTCCTCACAGCGTTTTTCCCTTCAGTCGAACAACCCTATTGTGATTGTGAGGCTGAGAAAACAGGCTCAGAGAGGCCAAGTGAGTTGCCCACAACCGACCAATGGTAGAGCAGGATTTGAACCCACAAGATGGGGATAATGGTGATGACACCATGAGAGGTTATGGTAAGGAGGAGACCCAGAGCTTGAATTCACTCACTGACACTTTCACTCACACCCATTGGCCAGAGCATGGTCATGGGGCCCCATCAGCTATAGGGGAGCCTAGGAAGTGTCGTCTGGCTGGATTGCCATCGGCCTGACTTAAACTCGGGAAGTTTCAATGCTAGCGTAGACGCTGGGGGTGTCAGCATCATCTGGCGTGGAGGTCGGCACTTCCCACCACCTCGGGGAAGGGAGAATAGAGCTGGAGAAGAAAGGAAGGCCTTCGGGATTAGCATCAGGACAGAGCCTCTCTCCTCACACTGGCATTTGTTCAGCAAATCCTGATTGGGCTCCCTCTGTGCTCCCTGGCAGGAACTGGGACACAGGGAGGATCCAGTCCTGGACTCTTATGACAAGGACTCTGATAAAGGTGGCGTTGGGAACAGGAGCCTAGAGAAGGAACCTGCCCTGGTGTAGGCAGGAACTCTTGCAAGAAGCGGTAGCTGAACTGAGTCTCGAAAGATGGAGAAGAATTTCTCAGGCCGAAAGGGAAGTTCCTGGCAGAGAGAACAGCTCTGAGGGTGGACGCTGGGCCACAGGAAAAGCTCTGGCTTACTGGGCTGTACACTTGTACATGTATTCTGTTTGCTCCTCACGTAACCTCACTGAGAGGTGGAGAGAGACGATGAGCAGCATTGTCTCAGCGGGATGGTCCCACTCACCCAGCGTCCTACACCTTGTAAAGGGCAGAAGTGGGACTTGGGTGCTCTGTCATCCGATCCGGGGCTGTGCCTTGAGCTCTGTGCCAGCCCACGTGGAGGGTGGGGGGCTGTGAGTGCTAACGATTTGAGGAAGTGGAGTGAGGCAGCTTGTTCGCAGCTTGGGTTACTGAGGGACTGGGATCAGACTTCGCTTGGGACTGCAACAGAGTCTGTCTCTTTCCCACAGACACCATCTACGATGAAGATGAAGTCCTGTTGGCCCTGGCGGAGCAGCTGGGAACCTTTACCACTCTGGTGGGAGGCCCCGAGTACGTGCACTGCCTGCTGGTGAGTCCGGAAGGTGGGGAGGTTCCCTTGCTTGTCCCTTGGGGGTCAGACCCATGGTGGGTCAGACCCATGCCAGCCAGGGGCAGGGAGGGGAAATGTAGGAGGGGCTGGGAGGTCACCTCAGAACAGATCGGCCTTGGACATTCACTTAAATCCAGCAAGTCGTTAGTTGTGTTTAATGCAGCGATACTGAAAATGCAGTTGTCTTACCGGCACTGGGCACCTGCCTGACCGGTGCCAGTCCCCACTGGGCACTTCACATATAGGGCTTTGGGTTGGAAGTCAGGCTGTCTTTTGCTTATTTGCTGTGTGACTTAGAAGAGTTATTTAATCCCTCTGTGCTATCCTTTCCTCATCTGTAAATGGGATTCATTAAAACCCATCATTATAATCGACTTAAGAAGCTCTTAGCACAGTACTTGGCACATAGTAACTACTAACAGGGATTAGCTGTGATTGTCAAGATACTGTATATTTTGCAGTCATGCCCACCCTTTGAGGTAGGGAGGGTTCCCTTTTTATAGATGAGCTACCTGGAGCACTGAGAGGTTGAGCATCTTGTCCAAAGTCGCATGACTAGTAAGAGGCAGAGCTGGGATTCCAGGTGTGTCCGTTTGACTCTCCCCAAACCCCCTACCCCACTGCCTGACTGTCTGAGCCTATGTTGGGTGATGACCAGGACACAGAGATGGATCAGATACTAAGAGTAACTGCTGTTAGGGAGAAGGGAAGGGAGGACTCCCATTGTCCTCGGGGAGGTACTCTAGTCCTGTGATCTGGGAAGAAAGAGCCTTAGAGGTGGCCCCAGCCCTTGGTTTTCTCTGGTCCACAGACCCCTGGGGCACTGCGCCTGCCTTTTCCCCCAATAATCCTGTATTTCATTGCTTCTGAAGACACATTTCATACTTTGGCCTCTGCATTTAATGGTGTCTTACAAGTATCAGCAGCCTTTCTTTTGTGGCGTGTAAAATAATGTGCTGCTTATAATCATTGAAATCTTGGATTTCAGCAAATATGGTAGTTTGTTTTCTCCCAAACAGCGTTAAATCTAAGGAACTTTGGTAATTGCCATTCATTGCTGTTACCTGAGCTTTCATCTGTGCGTATGCGTATAATTTGTGTGTGCATACACACAGAAAGTTGTGAATGAGATTGTTTACATTTCACACAGAACTTGGCTGCTTAGCATGAGGACGGTGAGATCTGGGGACCAGCCTGAAACGGGTCCCTAGAACTTCATGAACAATCTGTAGCCCTGGGCATTTGTCAGTTTTTCTGAGGAGAGAGTTCCTAGCTTTCAGCAGCTTGTCAGAGGACTCATGCAGAAAACATTGCTAAGAATCTCAGGGCTCGTAGATGGGGTAGGGACTCGGGCTCACTGGGGAGCCGGCACTGGCACCCAGGGTTCCTTCCCCCACCAGATCAGGGTCCTCCCACAGAGCATTCTCAGCGAGAGGAACCCCAGTCATCCCACCCTCCCTGGGGAGCAATCACGTGTGCCCTCTGGGACTGGTTTCGGTGACCTTCATGTCAGCTAGCAGACACATTCTGGGCCGCTGGGTCGGGCAGGCTGGGAACCTGGAGGCGAATCGGGTCAGAACAGTAGATGCTGTCACAGGGTATGTTCCAGGTGCCTGAGGCACAGTAACCTATCGCGTCCCACAGCGACCCTATGAGGCGCGCTGATGTTAGCCCCAATATACATGTGAGGAACTGAGGCACAGGCAGATTTAAGTGAATTGCCTGAGCTGGGAAGAGGCAGAGCCAGGATTCGAATCCAGGCTTCTGCCTTTTAACCACTACCTCTCCTCCAGTTGCTCCACAGGCTGATCAGAGCTGGGAAAGTGGGAAGCCAGGGCCCTTAGAATCCAGAGGATGCACCTAACCAGTTTAGGTGGGATGGGGAGCTGACTGTCAAGGAAGTCCTCCTGGAAGACGAGACAGTTAAGCCGGGTTTTGACAAGTTAGGAGAAATGGAAAATGGCTGTTGTGCAATTTGTTCATTCCCCACACATGAGCCAGGACTGTGGGCTGTGGGAACCCAGAGGTATGTCAGACCTGACCAGGCCCTCAGCCTCTGCTGTGGTGAAATAGGGTTGATTTCACAGGGACCCATGGGGCTGCAGCGCCAGGATTATTTCTGTGTCAACAGCTCTTCACCCTTTTGGAATGGTGGGTCCCTTTGAGAGTAACAAAAACTCCGGCCAGACCCTCTCATGAGAGAACAGGTGATTTTACGAGGTTCACATCTCTCCCTCTCCCCAGCATGGTCTCAGGTTTGAGAACCCCGCCCTCCATCCTTCACAGAAAGCCCTTCGGTCTTCACTGTGCCAAAACATCACTTGGTGTTTCCTGAACACACACCTTCATGGGCCCCGCCCCAGATCCCACTTCTTTAGGTGTGTGCTGGGAGAGGCCTCCCAGGCGAGCCTGCTATGGGCAATGTGGACACTGCCCTGTGGGAACCTGTCCCTGCAGTGACCCCCTGGGGCCCAGACCCTTGGGTGACATAACTACAGCTCAGCCTCGGTCCCCAGGCCTGTTATGATGACAAGTTACCTTAAGTTCCACTTACAGTGACTCGGTAAATACTGATGGAGTGTCTCCTGTGTGCTAGTCCTCACAGAACCCAGTGACACCACACCTCCCACATCACCCCCGTGAGCCAATCCTAAACCCAAAACCGTACGATAGATCGTATGGCCCTATGACAGAGGCCTCACACTGGGGGTCCCCAGGCTGGCATAGCGTTATCTTCGAGTCATTGCCAACCTTTTGTAAAAGGGATTTTTTTTTAATTCTTTTTTTATGGTAAAATAAACATAAAAGTAACCATTTTTACCATATTTAAGTGTAATTTTGTGGCATAAGTACATTTTGTTGCAGCCATCACCACCATCCATCTCCAGATCTTTTCATCTTCCCAAACTGAAACTCTGTCCCCATTAACCACTAACTCCCCTCCACCTCCCCCTAGCCCCTGCACTCAGCAACCACCATTCCACCTTTTTCGAATCTGGTTACTGTAGGTACCTCCTATATAGGAGTCATACAATATGTGGTCTTTTGTGACTGGCTTATTTTATTTAGCATGATGTCATCAAGGTCCATCCATGTTGTAATACGTATTCAATGAGATTTTTCACATATGAAAAACCTGGCCCTTTTTTCCGCTTTTGGAAAACCAGATTTGCTTTCGCCAGCTTTGTTCCCCCATGGTGACAGTGATGAGCTGGGAAGCAGCCGTCCTCCCTAGGCTACATGCCACAGTCTCTGCCTCTTTCTGCTGTCTCCACCAGGCACCTTTGCTCAGTGCTTCATTCTGTTACCTGTGTGGGCCCCAGCAGCATTTCCCTTTGTGATTTCTTTCTGCCTTCTACCTGTCAGGCCAAGCTGGACTTTATGCTACAAACCTCCATACCTTTATTTGAACAGATTAGGATAGACGGAGTCTCCCTTCATTAGGTCAGTGATTACTGAGTTCTGCCCTGTGATAGGAGCTCTATTGGACTCCGGAGACATAACCGTGAGCCAATCAGGTGTCCCTCCAGGCTTCATACTAACAAACCAGTGAGCAGTCACGATCCCCAGGGTCCCCCATTAATGTGAGCTCCTGATGCAGTCCCCTGTCAGAAACCACAGCTGTGCTTTTTGACCCTTGGAGGCCCTGGAGCCAGGTGATTTGGTTTAGATCCTGGCGTGTAGCTCTTACTAGCCTGGGCAAGTTGCTTAGCCTCTCTGTGCCTCAGTTCCCTCTTTAAAATGAGGACAGGAACAGGACGTACTTCATAGGAGCCCGTTAAACCCAGCACCCCCAGAGCTGTGTGACACAGTCACCATGCTCCCAATCAATATCAGTGATGTTTATTGCACTTGGAAAAGCTTGTGGCCTTCTCCTCAGAAAGTGATTTGTATAATTTTGAGGTTCATGGACCCACCCCACTGAAGCTCTTTCAGGGTCCTCTAAATGAGGTTCATTGTGGCTCTTCAGGGAAGACATGCTGGGTGAAGGCTGGAATGGGGTGATCAGAGAAGGTGTCTCAGAGGAAATGAGCCCACAAAGGGGCTCTGTGTGATGTTCCGGGGCTGGGGGTGATGGGGAGAGAGCTGTTCAGTGACCTTGCGCTCTGTGCCACAGCCGCCCCTGGAATCACTGGCCACGGTGGAGGAGACAGTGGTACGAGATAAGGCGGTGGAATCCTTGCGGGCCATCTCACACGAGCATTCGCCCTCCGACCTGGAGGCCCACTTCGTGCCGCTGGTGAAGCGGCTGGCGGGCGGCGACTGGTTCACCTCCCGCACCTCGGCCTGCGGCCTCTTTTCCGTCTGCTACCCCCGCGTGTCCAGTGCCGTCAAGGCAGAACTTCGACAGTGAGTCCCGGCCACTGGCCTTGAGAAGCTCAGCCTCCCTTAAGCTTGGTCCCCTTCTCTCAAGCCTCAGCCCCTTTAGGGCTCCCCAGGTCCCGGACACCCCAGAGCTGTCCCAGTCTCCTACCCACTTCGCACTCATGTAGGCTGTGTCACCAAGACCCTAACCTCCAGTCTAGATGCTTTTTTGCTCATTTAGGCAATGGAGGTAATGATAGTTCCTTCCTCCCATTGGTTTTTGTGAGGATTTAAAAGAATTACCGCACATAAAGTGCTTAGAACAGAATCTGGCACATAAAAGCACTCGACAAGTCCTGTGGGATGCTATCTTAGGCCTGCCCCGGGTCCAGAACCCTCGGCAGATACACTGTCTTGGTTCGGCCTCCTCCAACTTCCTCCCCGTTGGCGTGGTACCTTAGGGAATTCCTTGTATGCAAGACTTGCCTCAGGAAGAATGATTGAAAATGTTTTTGATTGGATTAAAGTTTCCCATTAGTGTATATTTTTTCCCCCTCCCTCTGAACTTCTGTTCATCCACCAATTTCGCTTATTGAACAGCCAGCCCAGGCCCTGAGCCCTTCCTCAGCCAGAGCACTAGTCTATGGCCCACATGTACTTCGAGATTTATGTTCTGTCCCTGCATCTCTATCTGGAGCAGCTGCTGCTGCTGCAAAGTAAAAACTTTGGCCCCAGAACAGCATCTCAACTGTTTTATGTGGTCGTTATAATTAGCACCTACCGTTTCCTACAGACCTATTATGTATAGACAGGCTGTTTGTGCTCACACACATCATCTCATTGAAACCTCACGATGACTCTTTGGAATAGGTACTGTCACTGTCAGCTCCATTATACAGGCCTGGGAAGACGCAGAGGGGTGTCATCACTTGCCCAAGGCCACCAGGCAAAGCCAGGACCTGCGTGACTGCAGAGCCTGTGCTGCTCCTCTCTGCCATGCTTCCTGCTGCCCTGGAGTCCCAGGGATTCCTTCTGAGCCCCATCCCGACCCCTAGGTACTTCCGGAACCTGTGCTCAGATGACACCCCCATGGTGCGGCGGGCCGCAGCCTCCAAGCTGGGGGAGTTTGCCAAGGTGCTGGAGCTGGACAACGTCAAGACTGAGATCATCCCCATGTTCTCCAACCTGGCTTCTGATGAGCAGGTGGGCTCTGTTCCCCGCCCTCCCACTGGCAGACCTGGTGTCTGAAAGGAACTGTCAATGCTAACCAGGCCTCTGCTGCACTTTTCCTGCTCCGACCCTCTCCCCAGGACTCAGTGCGGCTGCTGGCGGTGGAGGCATGCGTGAACATCGCCCAGCTCCTGCCCCAGGAGGACCTGGAGGCCCTGGTGATGCCCACCCTGCGCCAGGCTGCTGAGGACAAGTCCTGGCGTGTCCGATACATGGTAGCCGACAAGTTCACTGAGGTAGGTGAGGGACCACTGACAGTGTTCTCACAGATAGGGAAACTGAGGCCCTCAGTGGAAGGGGTGGGCACATATAGGAGCTGGGGAAGGGGCGTGGCACTATGGGGTAGGAGATAGTTCCATCCACTGGACTCCAGCATCTTTGATATCCAGGTGGACCTCACTTCACATGCCAACTCTGGTTGGTTGATAGTGGCAACTTGAAGTGCTGTGTTGAGAAGGCTTCTGAGTTCTGAGGGTCAAGTTCTGTGGGAGAGAATGCCACAGGAGCAGAGAAGGGTAGCACCTGTGTGTTCCTGACCTAATCTCACGTTCTCCCCTTTGAACAAAAGGGTTGACATAGCCTGTGTGTTGGCTGGGGCTATGGTAACAAAGTAGCACACACTGGGTGTACTTTACTTCCTCATAGTTCTGGGGCTACAAGTCCTAGCTCAAGGTGTCAGCCCAGGTGGTTTTTCTGCAGCCTGTCTCCTTGGCTGTCTTCTCCCCATGTCTTCACATGGTCTTTCTTCTGCATGTCTATGTCCTAATCTCCACTTATAAGGACTCCAGTCATTTTGGATCAGGGCCTACCCCAGTGACCTCATTGCACTTTAATCAACTCTTTAAAGACCCTGTCTTCAAATAGTTACATTCTGAGGTACTGGGGGGTTAGGACTTCAACGTGAATTTTGGGGTAGCACACACTTAGCCCATCACCCCACCCAAAAATTTGGTCAGAGTGACAGCACCAGGCAGGCAAAGCAGGGACAAGAGCCCACATCTCTTAACTCCTAGGACAGTGCTCTTTGCACAACAAAATTTCCAATTTGATTATTGCTCCAACGTATTTGTGGAGCACCAGCTCTTTGCTAGGTGCTGGGGATGCCGTGAATTCAGCACATTCCCAGCCTTCAAGGAGCGGGTGGCCTGAGGAGAGGGTCCAGTGAGATAAACTTAATACTCAGGTGTCACAGGTGCTGGGGCCAGCAGGTGTATGTGGGGCGGAGGCGCATTGAGGAGAGGAGGTGGTGCCGCAGCTGGTTCTAGAAGATGAGTGGGTAAGGGCTGGAGTAGGAACTGGGACCTAGCAAAAGGACAGCACGTGCAAAGGACCCAGGGAGAAGAGAGCTGACACAAGTGGGAACATTCGGGGCTGGCTCTTGGGGGAGCCCATGAGAGAAAAAGCAGGTCTGATCAGAGAGGCCTCGGTGCCATCCTGCCCTGTGGCTCCCTTTTCCTGTGATGATGCATTTTTTTCTCTGGTGTTTGCTGGAAGCACTTGGAGCCTCCGGATGGCATTTCCAAGGCACATCCGTTTTCTCTCTGAAAGTGTTAGCAGGGCATGGCTGTGTCCGGGAGCATCAGCACCTTAGTGATGGAGGATTCTTCCCGTCCTTGGCTCCTAGACAGCATGACCTGACTTACACTGGGGTTTACATAAAAGCTCTGTGCGGGCAGGGACTTTAGGCTATTAAAACAGTGCTTGGCACACAGTAGACACAGTAGGTATTTGTTATGTGAAGACACGGCAACATTTGCCCAGGATAGCATTAGGCCCTCCACCATCTTTACTTGTTTCTTCCCTCCTTCGTCAAGTACCACCCTACCAGCTCCAAGACCCAGCTTTGCAGCAGAACCCAGTGCCTTTCCTTGCCTGGTACCAAGTGACGGGCAGAGCCCAGCATGCCTTCTTCAGTCGTTATGATTTTATTTTAATTAGAAAAGAGCTTCTGGTAACAAACCTTAAAAAAATAAAGTACATAAATCAGAGTGAGAGCCACTATATCATGAGAGTGTTTTTGGATCAGGGAAAAGAAAACCTGACCCAAATAGGCTGAGAAGTATGGAGGTCTGTTGTCGTTTTTAGGTTCCCTTGTGGTCCTCATTTTGCTTTTCTGGAAATAGGATCAGAAATGTAAAGTGACGCATCCAAGGTCACACAGTTGATAAGTAAGAGTAAGAATTTGAGTCAGGTAGTTGGACTGCAGAGTCACACTTGTGACTACTGCCCTACCCAGCCCAACTCAGCACCACACAGTGAGGAAACAGGCTCGAGACACTTTTCCGATGTCACCCCATGATGCTGGGATTAGATCTCAGCTGTGATTCCAAGAGCCATGCTCTTGCCCCTAATCTGGTGCCTTTAACTTTGATTTTGGTCTCGTTCGCCTAGAGTACCTACCAAGCCCTCTCACTTCCCGACCACCTTCCTTTTCTGCAGCTTCAGAAAGCTGTGGGGCCTGAGATCACCAAGACAGACCTGGTCCCCGCCTTCCAGAACCTAATGAAAGACTGTGAGGCTGAGGTGAGGGCCGCAGCCTCCCACAAGGTCAAAGGTTGGTGCTGGTGACTAGAACAGCAAGTGGGTGAGTGTCTGAGGGGCTGGGTTCCCCATCACCTCACCTCACTCTGCCTCTCTTCCCCCGTCCACAGAGTTCTGTGAGAATCTCTCAGCTGACTGCCGGGAGAATGTGATCATGACCCAGATCTTGCCCTGCATCAAGGTGACGGGGACCTGGCGGGAGGAATGGGGCAGACGCGAGCCTGCCAGAAAGAAACGGTAGAAGGGACTCTAGGGATAGCCAGGTGCAAACTGCGTTCCTGGCCTTCGAGGACCGGGCAGCCTTGTGCTTGAAGCAGTGGGGGTTCTGAGTACAGGCAAAGTCTGAGGCTAGGGGGTGAGCTCGGAGGTAGGAGTGCTTCCCCGTCAAAGGTCACTGAGTCTTCTCATCCAGAAAGCTTTGGGATTGGGGTAGGGGCTGCCGGCGCGGGGATCATTGAACTCAAAGCAGGTGGGACACATAAGGAACTAGAATCCCTTTTGTAGTCTAAGCCATCCCCTGCTCCATGAGTGACAAGGGCCAAAGCAGGCCGTGGCTGAGGCTTCGTAGGAGTTGGAGCGTACCTGGCGACTGCTGACCCTGTGGCTCCCCCTTCCTTCTCCCTCCCAGGAGCTGGTATCAGATGCCAACCAACATGTCAAGTCAGCCCTGGCCTCGGTCATCATGGGCCTGTCTCCCATCCTGGGCAAAGACAACACCATTGAGCACCTCCTGCCCCTCTTCCTAGCTCAGCTGAAGGATGAGGTAAGAGCGCCGGGCAGGCTCTGAGCTCTGGGTTTGCAGAGGTAACCGGTGGGTCAGTTGCTTTCCCAGACAGGCCAGGAATCTCCTAGAATCTCCACACCCAGCTCTCCGATAAGTTGAATGTTTGTGGGCACGATGGACTGTGCAGTCACGCATTCGTTTGTTAGGCAGTTGTCTTGCGTGCCCTTATGTGCTGGTCGTTTTCCTGGGCATCAGGGATACCAAAAAAGGACAGGCAGTTTTGATTCTCAGAGACCTTCAGAGACTGGCCGTGGAGAGAGACAGAAGGTGATTCTACGATCATATAGGCGCTGTAATATCTTCGTGTTTGTAACGGTCAGGCTAAGAGGTCTTAATAAAGACCCCAAAATACACTGGCCTATATAAGAGAGCATTATTTCTCACAGTAGTCCAGAGGTGGGCAGACCTCCACCAGGGGTCAGCCCTGCTCGCCTCTGTCCTCCAGGTCTGAGGTGCTGCTCTGATTTCTATCATCTCCCAGCCAGCATGAAGGGGAAGGCACAGACAGCAGCAGGCCTGGTCCTCTGAGCAAGGCCTAGAAGAGGGCACCCATCAGCCTGCTCACAGCCCGTAGACCCATTGACCAGAGCCAGTTCCATGAGCACCCCTAGGTGCTTAGTTGGCCTAGAGTACAGAAGACGAGAGAGCGCCGGTCAGTGGCTAGAGAGGTCACAGAACAGGTGACAGCCGGGGAAAGAGTGTGGGTTTGAATCTGGGTGAATGGAGGAGCCGGAGTAGATGTGGGTATCAGGAAGGAGCCCTGAGGCTAGTGTCAAAGAAAGATGCAAGTGCAGCAGCCAGGGAGGTGCAGGGTCCCCAGTTGTTCCTCTCCCAGTGGGGTCACACGGACAGTGCTTAAATCTCCCACTAATGGTGTATGACAACACCCACGAGTACTGCCAACCAGTGAAGCTCACTGAGCCTGGGTTTCCAGGGATTTTGGGGGGGATTGGTCACATAAGCCTGGAATGGAACCACCAAGATGGCTGACTGTAGTTACTCTGTCCCCAGTCCCTTCAGAGCTCAAGCTGAGACTGCTGGCCCCGGTCCCCCATCATAATCAGTTGTTGGCATAGCCTACCTGGCAGGGCACGAGGCCTCCAGGTAAACAACGCTCTTACACGCAGGATATTCCAGGGGCTTAGAGGTCATCTTCCAGGTGCCGGGCAAGGGCCAGTCCTTTGGAATGTGTGGAGTGTGAACAACCCAGGCCTGCTGAGTTTCTCTTCACTGCACTGCATTCTGGCTTACTTGGTTCATTGATTGATTTCTTGCGGGGTTCAAGGTAGCAAGGACGAGCCGATGGTGTGTGCCATCCAAGAATGTGTGCACGGGACAAGGATCTATTGTAGTAGGGCTCCTGTTTTGATTAACAATAACTAATTGTATTGATGTGCCTTTTCTTATAAGTTGCTTCACATGCTTTCCAGAAGTAGGTGGGGTGTGTGTGTATGTATTGTAAGTCAGTGCTCATAATATTGGTAGTTCTTTCAGCAGAAATGTACTGAGCACCTAAGACTATGGAGTACTGGAGACGGAAGGATGAATGAGACATGCTCAGAGACTAGCAGAGACAATATAGGTCACAAAAATGAGAATGATAAGCTTGCACACGTTAAGCCCTTTGTAGATCAGAATGGAGGGGTTGGGGGGAGGGGAAGGCACTTTAATAGCCTCAACCACCCTTTGAGGCTAGATGGGTGTCTCTGTGTCACAGATGATATCCAGACAGGTTAAGTCGCGTGCCACAGGTCTCCCAGCCAGCAAACAGGCTGGGATTATTATGTCTCTTTTCCAGGGCTCTATATTTTTGCACTGATTCTTGCAAGTCCTTCACAGTGGCTGAATGTTTCTTGTGCTCTATTATGAGATTGGAAAAATTTCTTCACTTAAGAAGTGTTGCTTGCTTTGCATGTGCCTTTGATATGTGCCCAGGCCCAGGAGCTGGGCTTGGGCAGCAGTAGGTCCTCAGGAGGTATTTGTTAACAGAGTTGGTGCAGGTGAGCGCCATCCACCGTGTCGTGGTTGCCGTGTGCAGTGCGTTCTCTCAGAACCCTCCCCTCCTGTCTCTCCTCAGTGCCCAGAGGTGCGGCTGAACATCATCTCCAACCTGGACTGCGTCAACGAGGTGATTGGCATCCGGCAGCTGTCCCAGTCCCTGCTCCCCGCCATCGTGGAGCTGGCTGAGGACGCCAAGTGGCGGGTGCGGCTGGCCATCATTGAGTACATGCCCCTCCTGGCTGGACAGCTGGTGAGTGAGGAGGCCAGGGGCCTGGCACACTGCCCCAGGGAGGTACTGCCAGGGTCTAGTCACAGTGGAATATGATGAGCTGTGACGGGTAACTGCGGGCTGGGAGGACCGTGTTGGGGCAGGAAATGGGGCCCTAAGAGATGATTGGAGCTTGATTAGAAAGAGAAGGGAAAGGAGCCACTCAGGTGAAGTTGAAAAGCGGCTCTCTGTGTCGGTCTGGAGCTGGGGATTGTTTCCCTGGGGGTTTGCTGAAAACTGCCCAGTCCCCCTGATCCCTAAAGTCCTTTTCTCCTGCAGGGGGTGGAGTTCTTTGATGAGAAACTCAACTCCTTGTGCATGGCCTGGCTTGTGGATCACGGTGAGTACCCCCAGCGGGCCAGAGGAGGAGATCGGGACTCTAGGAAGGATGGGTGGCAGATTGGCTGGGGCTGGGGCTGGGGCTGGTGCAGAGAGTAGTGGATGCTGGAGTCTTCTCCTATGACATCAGATGCTCATATGGACCAATTCCCTTGCTTTTTAGAATCCCACAGAAGTATGGGGTAGGAGGGGAACATAACAGATCACCCAGGGAATGCCTGGTAGAGTAGAGAGTCGGGGCCACCAAGCACACAGCCCTGGCTTTGAATCCCACCTGTTGGCCACACTCCTATGAAACATGGCACTTCTTCTCCCAGCGGTTCAGGGCTATTGGGAGAATTGCTCACTGTTTTCACTAGAGTGGTAAAAATAAATATTAACTTTCATCTGTCTCGGGCACTGTTCCGGGTAGTAAGTACTAAATCATTTGCTTGGGTACATCACTTTTTGGAGTGTGGGGAGCAAGCTGTGAGCAGTCAGAGACCACAGGCTGCAAGCTGACAAGCTGGCAAGCCTGCATGTCCGGGTGAGCAGCTGGGGGAATGTTTGACCCCCACTGTACCGTTGGAGAGCAAAGAGCAGCTGAAGCCGCAAGCTAAGGACAGCTAAAACTACAGGCGCTTCTGAGAGATTCATAACAGCATGTAACCTACTTACAGCTTAACTTGCTAAACAAACTCCCTGCTAAGAGGAAATTGCTTCCTCTATGTGATACGATATGCCTAACCCAATAAACAAACCCCTGCCAAAAGACACCTACTTACTGCTATAGAAGCACTGTGCAAAAAATAAACTGTGCCATTGCTCCACCATCAGCGGTGAGTGGACCCCCCGATCCCAATTTTCGTCTGTGTCTTTCTTTTCTAATTTCCCACCCAATCCACTCATACAACCCCGGTTGATGAGCGGGTCTCGTCATTGGAGCCCATTTGCCCATCAGTAAAGTAAAGCCAATAATGGAACCTGTGTCTTGGAGCTGTTGAGAGGATACTGCATGAAAAGAAAAGCCTACAGCTAGCACGTAGAGAGCCCTTTCATCTTCCGGAGTTCCTGGTTCATCTGTGGCCTGGGACCTAGGGGCTCAGGAGGGGACTGCCTGCTCCTCCCCACCCCCGTATCAGTCATTCACCTCCTGAATCGCTGCCTCCCCCTTGCCCTTCTGCAGTCTATGCTATCCGCGAGGCGGCCACCAGCAAC
The DNA here is from genome assembly GCF_001890085.2 of Hipposideros armiger. NCBI lineage: Eukaryota > Metazoa > Chordata > Mammalia > Chiroptera > Hipposideridae > Hipposideros > Hipposideros armiger. Next base: position 94,161 of record NW_017732767.1, on the reverse strand, counting down.
CTGAAGAAGCTGGTGGAGAAGTTTGGGAAGGAGTGGGCCCATGCCACTATCATCCCCAAAGTCTTGGCCATGTCTGGGGACCCCAACTACCTGCACCGCATGACTACACTCTTCTGCATTAATGTGAGTGCCCACTACCTGCCCACCAGCCTGTCCCTGGGAACTGGGTGTGCCTGGGAGAGGAGGAATGGTGCTGGGTCCTAAAGGGAGACACCTGGCTTGGGAGTGGGGACGTGGTGGGGACCTGAGGTTGCAGGGATGAATCCTCAGGGAGCTGCAGGCCAGAGGTTGGGTTACAGGGCCTTTAGGGGTGGGGACCTGCATGGTGGGAAACCCGGATGAGGGAGACTTGGCCTGTTGCAGTAATGACTGCCAAACCTTGTTGAGACCCCTCTCCTTCCCCACAAATTTGTGTGTATATTTATTTATGATAAGTGTGTTACGTTAAGTGTGCAGGTTCTATAATCAGACCTGGTTTTAATTGCCATATATTAGCCCTGGACCTTGAGAAAATGACCTGACTGCTAAGTGCTTCAGTTTTTTCACCCATAAAGGATCCATACTGGCAAGCACAGTACCCTCGTCATCAGGTTGTAACGATTAATTTGGCTGTACGTGGAGTGAGCTTAAGACAGGACGTTACACAGAGCATGTGCTCCTTTCTGGTCAGCTCAGTAAACCACACACAGAACTAGAAATGAAAAGATGGCATTTAAAAACAAATATAACTAAGTGTTCTGATCTTTTCTTCCCCTGCCCCACCTTGAAGACCTCTGCACTAAGGAAGGGACCCTGGGGGTTAGGGATCAAGACCCACCCCCAGAGGATGAAGGGAAGTCTGAGGACGGGGAGATGGGACCCAAACCACCTGGACTGGGCGTTTCCAGGGCAGGGAGACAGTGATGTGAAGAAGGTGTTAGGGGAAATGGGAACTTCAGGAGAATAAACTGTTCCCAGGGTGGGTGACCCTGAACCGAGTCCCTATATTGCTCAGCTTCACCCTCAGGCCTAGTGATCACCAAGGTGGCTGGTCAGAGGAAGTGGGAAATAGGAGTTAGTCAGGACCTTTGGGTGATCACCTCTGTGCCACTCACTGACCCCCAGGTGCTGTCTGAGGTCTGTGGACAGGACATCACCACCAAGCATATGCTGCCCACAGTGCTGCGTATGGCTGGGGACCCTGTTGCCAACGTCCGCTTCAACGTGGCCAAGTCCCTGCAGAAGATAGGGCCCATTTTGGACAACAGGTGAGGCCGGGCCAGCCCTGTTGTTTCTTGGCATCCTGATTTTCGACCTTTGAAGGTGGAGCCTGGGGTTTGAGGCCCAGCACTGCTCTTCTCATGTTTGTCTCCTCCTCTTTCCAAGGTCTTAGTTTCCTCAGGTGTCGAATGAGAATTGACATCGCCTACCTCATATAGTGGGTGAGGGTGAGAGGATGGCAGTTCTATATACTAGCAACAAATCATTAGAAAATTAAGTTAACAAATATAAATATATGTATAGAGGGTGCCAAAAAAATGTATACACATTTTAAGAAAGGCAAAAACTATATTAAAATTGTAATAATATAGACTGATAACAGGGCTGGCCGAGTGGTGCGTTGGTTAAGAGTTGGCTTGGGATGCCAGCTCTGAGCATCAGGGCCCCGGTTAGGATCCCACATGAGGGCCAGTGACGCTGCGCCCTCTACAGCTAAGATGGTGAACAACAGCTCGACCGGGAGCTGGGCTGCCGTGAGTCGCTGGCGATGGCGTAGGCTGCAGTGGAGCTGCCCGGCAGTAGGTGTGAGCCGCCGTGAGCGGCCATTCAGTGGCCGGCAAGCGACTGCCTCACCCGGGAAGAGCGCAATGATAATACCAACATGGGCCAGTGTAGCGATGTCCTCCACAACTAGACTGAAGAACAAAAGGACAGAAACTTGTTTGTTCCCCTTCCCCGATTCCCCAATGCTGTTCCCCTCCCAAATTTCCCTATAAAATCTTAAATATATGTATATACCGATAACAAGGTGAATACAAGTCATGTTTAACTTCTGCAATTACAAGAAGTTGCTCAAAGTGGTTACCATCAGCGTAATTTTAATACAGTTATTTCCTTTCTTAAAATGTGTATACAGTTTTTTGGCACCCTCTATATTTATGTGTGTACGTGTGGGTAATTTATAATTGCATCAAAACCAGGAATAAAATTAATGAAAAATGTGTAACACTTCTAGTGAAAACTATGAAACATTGCTTTGAGAACTTAAAGAAGACCTACATAATATTCATGGATGGGACGGCTCCCCAAGTTCGTGTGTAGATTCAGTATAATCTCAGTCAAGTCAGCGGGTTCTTTAGTGGAAAAATGACAGGTCGATTCTAGAATTCACATGAAAATGCAAAGATCTGAAATAGCCAAGGCGATCCTAAAGAAGAACAAAGTTGGAAGACTTACACTACCAGATACTATGACCTACTATGATGGTGCAGTAATTAAAAAGTGAGGTTTTTGGCACAACAATACTCAGTAGCCCAGTGGGACAGAATCAGGCACAGAAACAGACCCACGAGTAGATAACAGAGTATATAACAGCCAAAGCCACTGCAGTCCGGGAGGGAAATGCAGGTATTTTACATAAACAGATCAGTTTGATATGCATGTGGGAGAAAAAAAACCTTCCACCTCAGTGTGTAACAAATCAGAGATAACAGACCAGACTCAAAAAGACTAAAGACATGATCCTAGAAGAAAATGTCTGAAAATATTTTAATATTTTTAAGACTTGGCAGTAGGCACAGATTTGTTGAATAGCTCACCCCAGGAAAAGGTTGAAAAGTTTGCCCTCAGTAAAGTGAAGAACTTCACCCAGAGAGCATTGTGACAGTGAATAGCAAGCCCGCCGAGTGGGAGGACATATTTGAATACTTATTTCTGACAGCACCGACTTATTCAGAAGACTGTCTACAAATCATTAAGACGAAGAAACCCTAAAAAAGAGAGGGGCAAAAAAAGCAGGCACTTAGAAAAGATCTCCATGTACCAGACAATAAGCATATGCCAGGGTGCTCAACATCACTGGCCATTGAGAAAATGCAAATAAAAACACAACCCAAAACGGCTAAACTTGGAAAAGCGCAGAGTTGTTTAGTGTTGGTAAATGAGCTGGAGCACTCGTATGTTGCAGGCAGGGCTGTAAATAGTAAATGGTAAAAAAAAAAATCACTTTAGAAACTGGTAGAATCTAGTGAAGCTAATTGTGCATACCCACTGTGAGCCAGCATGACCACCCCTGGGTATGTATCCAAGAGAAATCAGTGTTTATTTTTAACAGAGAATGTTTGCGGTAGCCTTTTTATATTATCCCTTCAATGGAAACAACCCAAGTGCCCATCAGCAGTGCAGTGGGACTGTGGGTAAGTTGTGGTTTATTCATACAATGGAAGACCATTTAGTGTCACGTCCAGCGTGGCAAGGGCAAATGGGTTTCTCTTGAGGGGCAGCGCAGATTGAATAAAGAGACAGAGACAGAAGTAGGATTCAGAGCGAGACCAAGGGACTCAGTCAGAGAAAAACTGAGCCCGGAATCGGGTCAGGGCGTGGCTTTTAATGGAGAATTTTCAAGGAAGTAAAACTGCTGTCAATCAAATTAGCATCCGTTTGAGGTCTGTGCCTCAAGGCCTTTTCCATTAACATATCCCATTGTGCTCCAGCAAATGCTATGCCTTCACACTTCTGGCCACATAGCCCCAGGACACCTTGTTACTGTGTCCTCCCAGGGGAGATTAACTGTTAGCATACCAACAGGTCCCAGTCGCACCTTGAGACACTCCCCAGAGGGAGCCTCGGGTCATACCGAGGCACTCCCTCTGGCTAATTGGGTTAGAGGCTATGCAGGGGGGCGTGTTATAGAAATCGGCTGTCAGGCAACAATTTAGTAATGAACAAACACTCCTGCTGTACTCAACAACATAGCTGCCTCTCACGGACATATCTTGGGTGAGAACCAGACCCAAGGGAACGTATTTCATTTATATGAAATTCAAAAACAGATAAAACAGATCTAGATGATAGGAATGAGAATAGTGGCTATATGGGGGTGGGAGCTGTCCACTGGAATGGCCTCTGATGTCTTTCTCAGCATCTGTTCCAGAATGCAACCTCACACCTTTAGTGCCTCTGAAGTCCCTCTTCCTTTCCCAAAAGGATTGACTCTCAGTGCGCATAGGTTCCCCTAGGATCCTGTAGGGCCAAGGTCTTCCCTTTGGACCTGTGGACCCTGTGACTCCCTGACTTCCCTGGGCCTGTTCTGGGCCTCAGAGACTTGGTGCACGTGTGTGCCTGTGTCTGTGTGCACCCCTTGCCCGGGAGCCCTCTGCCTGCCTTATGCCCCTAGCCCTACTTGGCTCACCCTTTCCCTCGCCTTCCCCTCCCAGCACACTGCAGAGCGAAGTCAAGCCCATCCTAGAGAAGCTGACCCAGGACCAGGATGTGGACGTCAAGTACTTCGCCCAGGAAGCCCTGACTGGTAAGGCTTTGAGAACTTGGAGACCCCAGGGGGAGGAAGGACGGCTCAGCTGAGACCTGGGAGCAGCAGCTCCTGGCAGGGGAGATGCAGGAGTGGTTGTGGGCGGGGCTAGCAGTGGTTCTGACTCCTGCCTATTTCTGTTCCCCCAGTTCTGTCTCTCGCCTGATGCTGCAAGAGGAGCCAATGCCGGCCTCTGGTGCCCACCCTCCCCACAGAACCCCTCCCTCGGGAGACAGTGGGGGCCCTTTGGCCGTCACTCCCTGTGCATGGTCTGACCCCAGGCCCCTTCCCTTGGCACAGTTTCTCCTCTCCCCCAGACTGGGAGCCCGACTCCTCACTGTCCACCTCCCAAGGAGCTGGGGGGGCACAGAGTGGGACAGGGTGGCGGCCCTGGGAGGAAAGAGAACAGATGTGAGCATCCCAGGTCACTTGACTCCTGCTGTCATGGGGACCCCTGCCCCATCTACTTCCCCACTTCTCTTCCTCCTTCTCAGTGGTTTTTTTGTGTCAACTGTGCTATTTTTATTTTATTCCCTTTTTTTCCCTTTTCACAGAGAAATAAAGGTCTAGAAATAGCTGGTTTTCTTGTCTCAGTCACTAGCGTGGAGGAGGGGTTCCACATCACGGTCTCTGCCCTTCTCCCTGCGGAAGCCCTGATTAGTGGGCGTGGGATTTCCCTGAGAAGTGCAGCTGGTCTCCAGGGTAGAGGGTCCACGAGGTGTCACTTGCCAGCAGAGTCCTGTGGTGTGCTTC
>NW_017732767.1:55143-88576 GCF_001890085.2 Hipposideros armiger | reverse complement strand
CAGAGAACTGCAGTGGGCGGGGCCGTGACCCTGAGGAGATTCAGGGTAACCAGCTGTAACGGAGCAGGAAGGGTACTGGCAAGACAGGCAAGAACTTGTTGTCCCTCAGTATCTGTTCTCCCATTTCATTACTAATAGAGATGACTGCCCGGATTTGAGGCATTTTCCCACTTCTCTTGAGATTTGCTGTTGCTTGATGACAAAATTCTGGCCAATAACGTGAACAGAAGTGAGTGCCCCTTCAAGGAAGTGTTCCTAAGAAAGGAGATTTGCACCCTCTCCTTCCCACCCTCTGGAATGTAGACCAGATGGCCAGAGTGGGAGCAGCCATCTTGGGCCGGGGACTGATCTTAGGAGCATAGGCCAAGCAAGGCAGCAGAACAGGATAGGAGGAGCATAGGTCCTGATGCTGTGAAGACCCACATCGTATCGGTTACCTGGGAGTTAAATTTTGAGTGACTGTTCATTTGGGGTTTCATCACTTGCAAGTCACCTGAATTCTAATTGATGAAGGGGGCCAAAGAGCCCTGGAGAGAGGAGCGAGGGACAGTGGATGGTGGGGCATGTGAGATTTCACAGATGACGTGATACTTGAGTGGAATTTGGCTTAGCAAGGTGGTGGAGAAATTGGTATTGGGTGGCAAGGTGATTTCACCAGTTCAGTCCCTGTGTTACTGAGTCCCTACTGTTTACTAGACCGAGTTGGCCCCTGGTGGCATGAGGATGAAGGAGACCCTGTTCCTCCCTTTATTAACTTATTTAATGTTAGTTTCATAAGGGCAGGTTTAAATTCATTGTGGCCACCCCCAACCGCTGACACAAATGCACCTTTCCTAGGATATAAATATTTGAAAGACTTGAATGAGTGAAGAATTCATGAGATGGGGGAGTGGGGGGGAGCAATACAATCACCTTCAGCATGGTGTTGAATGTTCTAGCTTAGTAGACCACCTACCAATAATTGCTGAAGGAACACTGAAATAATGATCCATGATGTTTCAGTTACATTTACCTGCATAACAACCCACCCCCAAAACGTAGTGATTTAAAACAATAAAAACAATTCCTCATAATTCTGCTGGCCAGGCTTGTCTCAGTTGGAAGGTTCTGTTTGCGGTATCTACTGGGTCTGAAATGCTTAAAATGACGTTCACTCCCAGACCTCAACTGAGGCCTGGTACGGCCTCTCCCCACTTGGTCTCTCCAGGATGGCTGGACCTCTTTATCTGATAGCATATGGCTCCAAAGCAGTTTCCAAGAGAACAAATCCCAGTTGACAAGTGCTTTTCACGCCACTGCTTGCACCACAAGCCGAAACGAGCCACGTGGTCAAGCTGAGTCTGTGGAGGGGCCCAGGCAAGATGTGAAAACCTGCAGGCGTGGTTCAGTGGGGCAGCTAGTGTCAGAGTCTGCCCCCATGTGGTCCAGAGATAGACTGAGTTCCGTCTTAGCTCTACTACTGACATGCAGACGCATCAACAACACAAGGCGATGAGACTGGTTGCAGAGTGTTTTGGAGCAAGCTGAAGATTTAAACTTTATCCTAGAAGGCAGAGGCAACCACTGGGTTTTTTGGCAAAGGAGTGACAGCATCAGTATTGAAGGGGGAATGTGTGGACAGGAAACCTGGGAGGATTCTGGTCTAAGTGAGAGGAGTTCTGAGCTGGAGTACATATTGTGGAGTGAGGGAGGTGGTGGGTGTAAAGAAAAACAAGAGGAAGATTTCCAAGGAGACAGATTGGGACTTGATGACACCTGGATTCAGGGAGTAAAGGGAAGGGTGCAGTACCTTGGCAACCAGGATTCAAGTCTTCCTGGCCTCACCACCTACTCCGCCCTGAAAAACTTGCTTGGTTCCTGTAAGCCCACACATGCTTCAACATCTCCAACCTTTTGATTGTAACATGAAGCTCTACCTGCAAAGCTTTCCCTCCTTGTTCCTCAGGTAAATAGAAGTAATTCAGGATGGAGAGTGGGGAAGTGATACATGGAGGGGTACAGGTGAGCAAAGAGAAATAATATATAGGGGCCAGAGCCTGAAGAGCCTCCAAATGTCAGGGTGAAGAGCTTGAACTTGGCCCTGAGGGACAGGGTCCAGTAAGACTTGGGAAGATTCTTCTGGGGTCAAACAGGGCCAGGACACCAAGGAGGTGGCTGGAAGGTCCTGGAGGATGAATCCAGGGAAAGAGGACAGAGAGACTGATGCCACTGCACTTGATGCCATTTCTCCTTTTCAAACCCACAAGAAGTTATGCAAGGAGTGGCCGGAAGGAAGGCCCTGTCCTCAGATCTAATCAAACATCTAAGTTTCTACATATGCTTTGTCACTGGCCCTCCTGTCAAGGAAATCCCCACTCTACCCACTCCCTTTAGTCCATCCTTGTGCAGCTGTGCTTTCCAGACAGGGGGAACAGACCCAAGATGTTTTGGGTGTGTGATGTGGGCTCTTACAGACTGACCAGATCAGAATTTCACAAATCTCCCCCAGAAGAAAAATACCCTACTCTGGTAGCTTAAAATCCTCCTAGGGCCAAGCCAAGGAGGAAAGCTAAGCTGGCCCTACCGGCTAGACGAGGAAAAGCAGGGCATGACTGGCTAGTAGCCCTGGAGGGAATACTGGTCCTGATCTCTTAGCCATGGTGCAAAATGTAGAAATCCCTTAGGCCTTTTAATGTTACTGGGGGCAAAACCTGATCTGACCTGAGCTCCTGTAGTGACAAAACCTGACTTAGGCTGCTATTTAGAGTTTTACTCTCTTATATGGAACATACAGAGTATATTGAATTAGTAATCACAAAACTCCACAGAGAAAATTCCAGGCCCAGATGGCTTCTGAATTCTTCCAAAACATTGAAAGAGCTAATACTAATTTACAAACTCTCCCAAGTAGGAAAGAGAACACTTTCCAACTCTTTCTGAGGCCAGCATTACCCTGATACTAAAACCAGACACCAAATGAAAGAAATATACATATCATTACAAACATAGATGCAAAAGTTCTCAACAAAATAATAGCAATCCAAATCCAGCAACACAAAAATAATTATACACTATGACCAAGTGGAGTTTATCTCAAACATTCAAGTTTAGTTTAATGTTGCCTTACAGCTTCGTACTCAACCGCCCCCCCCCACACACACACACACACCAACCCCTGACCTAATGAGGTCACGAAAGAGTGTCTCAGAATGTGGAGACCCGACCGGTGGAATGATCCCAGTAAATCTTCCTCAAGGGAGTGTTTCGGAATGCTGAGACCTGATGGAATGATGTCGGTTATCTCCCTTATCTTTATGGCCATGGTACAGTGACGCCATCCTGGGGGTTGTGTGTGTGTGGGAGTATGAAGGCACAGCACTGTGTTGGAATACAATGGGGCAGGTTGATGGAAAACAGCCATAAGGCACATATCACACAGACTTGAGAATAAACAAGCTTCACTTCTTTGAAGTTTCTCAATAAAAGCTACATGTTGGTCCAATTCGAAGCTCAGTCCCAGAGAGGCTGCAGCCCCCTGGTCCCGCTTTAACTCTATAATTGACTCTTGTGTTTCTTTAACCCTGAGCTGCCCCTCTCGCTCTCCACTGCCCTTGCCGTGCGGGATGCAGCAGTTTAACATCAGAAAAATCAGTGTAATATACCATAACCATAGAATAAGAACCAAAACTCACATGATCATCTTAATTGGTGCAGAAAAAGCATTTGATGAAATCCAACATCCTTTTGTGATAAAAATGCTCAACAAACTAGGAATAGAAGACAAGTTCTTTAACCTGACGAAAGATACCTACGAAAGAACCCACAGGTAACACTCAATGGTGAAACACTGCTTTCCATTTAAGATCAGGAACAAGACAAGGATGTTCACTCTTGCCACTTGTACCTCACATTGCACTGGAATTCTAGCCAGAGTAATTAGGACAGAAAAAGAAAAAGCATGCAGATTGGAAAGGAAGAAATAAAACTATTTTCACATGACATGATCTTGTATATAGGAAATGTGCTAAAAAATTTTGAGCTAATAAGGTCAGCAAGATTGCAGGATACAAAATCAACATACAAAAATCATTTGTAGTATTGCAGATAAGGGTTCAGTGAGAATGTGGAGATACTGGAACCCTCTTACACTGCTGGTGGGAATATAAAGTGTGTATCCACTTTGGAATATATTCTGGCAGTCCCAAGAAAAAGCAGTACCCAGAAATTCTAGGTCTATACCCAAAGATAATTAAAAACATGGCGACACAAGAACTTGTACACAAATATTCGTAACAGCATTATCCATAATAGCCAAAACCTGGAAACCACCCAAATGTCCATCAAGTGATGAACGGACAAATAAAATCTGGTCTATCCACAGAATGGATATTACTCATAGAATAGATATTTAAAAAATTAGTGAGGTATTGATACATGCTACAACATGGATGAACCTGTGCAACATCATATTTAAGTGAAAAAAAGCCAAACACAAAAGGACACCTATTGTAGGATTCCATTTATATGAGATGTCCAGAACAATCAACAGAGACAGAGTAGATTAGTGGCTGGGTGGGGAGCAGGGAGCAATGGTAAGTGACTGCTTTATGGGTATGGGGTTTCTTTGGGGATTACATATACTTCACAACTTTGTAAATACACTAAAAGCCACTGAATTATACACTATAAAATTTATGTTATGTGAATTACATCTCAATGAAAAACAACCACCACCAAGCCCCATCCACCTCCAAAACAAGCAGCAGGCCCAATTTGGCCCACAAACTAGTTTGCAACCCCTGGTCCAGGTAAGTAGGTTTGTAAGTATAAAATGGAATTTTCTCTCCACAAAGTTATATATACTATTTCTTTCAAGTGCTGTTTAGAAGAGGATTTTCTAGAACCGAATCTGTCTACACCTTGATCTTAGACTTCCCTGCTTCCAGATTGTGAGAAATAAATGTTTTTGTTTAAACTGAAAAAAAGAGGATTTTCTAACATGTTTGCTTTCCATTTCTACCTTCATTGAATGATAATTAGAGAATATATTTAATATTTTTAAAAAATTTTATACCTACTGAGACTTATGGGCCCAGTATTTGGTCAAATCTTGTAAATCAGTTTATGTCATTAAATAGAATGTGTAGTCTGCAGATGTTGGGAGCAACATTCTATATTCAGTCCAAAGATCAAGTTTATTATTTGTTGGTTGGCAGACCTGCTATTTGTCTCAAAATTAATTCTACTTTTTAAAAATTAATACTAAGGGCCGGCCGAGTGGCTCATTGGTTAAGAGCTGGCTTGGGAGCGTGAGAGCTGAGCCCTAGGGCCACCAGTTCAGATCCCAAATGGGGTCCAGTGACACTGTGCCCTCTAAAGCTAAGATGGTGAATGGCAGCTCAACCTGGAGCTGGACTGCCGTGAGTCACAAGCAACGACGTAGCCTGCAGTGGGCTGCCATGAGCTACTGTGAGTGGCTGGCAGCCAGCATGAGCGGCCGGCAGCTGGCGTGAGCTGCTGTGAGCCACCGTGAGCAGCCGTCCAACGGCCAGTGACTGACTGCCTCACCTGGGAAGAGCACAATGATCATGGTACCAACATGGGCCAGTGAAACGACGTCCTCCACAACTAGACTGAAGAACAAAAGGACAGCAACTTGTCTGTTCCCCTTCCCCGATTCCCCAACGCTGTTTCTTTCCCCCAATTCCCCAATAAAATCTTTTTTAAAAAAATTAATACTAAGGAAATTGTGCTAAACTGGCACTTTAATTGTAGAATTGCCTACTTTCTCTTTCAGGTCTGTAAATTTTTACTTTATATATTTTGAAGTTGTTCATAGAGGCATAAAATGAATCCTTTATATCTTGGTGAATTCAATCTTTTATTTTTATGAAATAAATTACCCTCTTTAGATAGAGCAGTACCTTTTTTTCTTTCAAGTCATTTCTGATACCCATATAGCTACACCAGCTTTCTTTTGTTCAGTATTTACAAGCTATGTTTTCCCCACCCTTTTACTTTTAAACTTTCAGCATCCTTAGGTATTTGATATATCAGTTAAAAATGGCAAATCAAATAAAATGACTGTGCTTTATTAAAGTATATTGTTAGGAGCAGTTACTAGTCGCTCTGGGCTGCAGGCCTTGATTGCTCTATAAGCCTCACCCTTTCTGTAAGAGCTGAAGTTGACTGCTCCAGGCAATCGAGCTTCCTGGATCCTGGACCTCCATCAGGGTGAGGAGACGGGTGAGGCCAGAATGAGCCATGCTGCCCTGATTGTCTTCCCCTGCAGGCCTCAACCAGCAGCAGTGCCTCTGTTGGTCATTGGTTATCTCCAGTGGCTTCTTTCACAGCACAATTCACGAGAACCCCACACTAATATTGTCTCACTTTTGACCACCCACTTTACCTGAAGTTTTGTTCTGTTTTTCTTTTTGTTTTTTGGTTTTTTACCAGCAGCTTCTTCACTCAGCCCTTGAACTGCTTTGACCCAGACAACCTGGATGCAGATGAGTTTGAGCAGCCATTGGGTGCCATTGGCTGCTTTAACATCAATGGTCTAAGCAGGGGTTTAAGCAGAGCCCTAGGATCACTGTGACCTCAACAAAAGGAGGAGAGTTACCGTGGCTTCCAAGCAGATGAGGGTCACAAGGTGGCACCTCATCTCTGATGAGCCAACTGTTCACACTGATGACAGGATCCTGCATATTGACATCAGGCATGGATGGAAGGAAAGCACCAGCTTCATCTCCCCAAACAAGCGATGACAGGCCTGAAAACAATGCTCAGATGTTGTCTTTACTCAAACGCAAGTTCCATGCACATCTCTGAAGGGATGCCCCTGTGTGGCCTACAGTTCGCGGCTGAGCCACATGGATGTGGGACCTGGATCAGTTTGTGGGGGGTTGCGGGGGGTGGACGTGGGGGGTGGTCAAGGTGAAGGTGATGGTGCTTGCATTCCCACCAGATTGGCTATTGTTTTCCCCTTTATTGCCCACTCAATGCACCCCAACCTCCTTCTCACTGTTTCATTTTTCCTAAGGCCATATGAACTTTCCAATCACGAGCATCCCCATCGTTACTGGAAGATTATTTTGTACTACTATGAAGTTATCGAGCCAGGAACCATGTAGAGGCTCCAGAGGAGGGGTCTCCTCTTTCCCATGGTGCCCACCTGGTAGGAGATAGCAGTGTCAAGTTCATTTTATTTCCTGACAGAATAACATAGGATAGATCCTGACATTTTTAGGCCTTGCCTTCTTCTTCCCAGAATCCACATTTAAAAAAATTACAAATACAGGAGTGCCAAAAAATTGTGTAAAAGGACAGCCAGGTGGCTCAGTTGGTTAGAGCATGTGCTCTAAGCAACTGGGTTGCCGGTTCAATTCCCACATGGGCCAGTGAGCTGCGCCCTCCGCAACTAGATTGAAGACAACGATTTGAGTTGAGCTGCAGCTGAGCTGCTGGTGGGCAGCCGGATGGCTCAGTTAGTTAGAGTGCATGATCTTAATAACAAGGTTCCTGGTTCGACTCCTGCATGGGATGGTGGGCTGTGCCCCCAGCAACTAGATTGAAAATAGCGACTGGACTTGGAGCTGAGCTGCACCCTCCACAACTAAGACTGAAGGACAACAACTTGACTTGGAGCTGATGGGTCCTGGAAAAAACACATTGTTCCCCAATAAAGTTTTTTTTTAAATGTGTACAAGTAGACACTTTGGTCAATGTTGCTCAAACAGTAGTTCACCGTAATCAGAAGTGTCTGGACGCTGATGGTAACCACTTTGAGCACCTCCTGTAATTGCAGAAGTCAAGTGTGACTTGTTTTCATCTTTTGTTATCAGTATATATTAAGTATTACAATTTTAATAGTTTTCTTTCTTAAAATATACATACTTTTTTGGCACTATCTGTATGTACCTTCTACTTCTGGACATTGAGTATATTTTCTAAACTGCAAAAACAACAAAAAACCCCACTGTTTCAGGAAAATATTCCTATCCCTGTTCCTGAACCCCTCTGGAGTGATGCTGCAGTCTTGTAAAGGGAGGGAATAGGTAGTTTGTTCTTGTATATGGTGTAAGAAAGTGATCCAGTTTCATTCTTTTGCATATGTCTGCCTAGTATTTCCACACCATTTTTTGGAGACTGTCTTTACTTCATTGTATATTTTTGCCTCCTTTGTTATAGATTAATTGATCATATAGGTGTGGGTTTATTTCTGGGTTCTTTTCCATTTATCCATATGTCTGTTTTTATACCAGTACCATGCTGTTTTAATTACTATGGCCTGATAGTATAGTTTGATACCAGGTAGCATGATCCCTTCAATTTTGTTCTTCTTTCTCAAGATTGCTGTGGCTATTGGTTCTTTTATCCATATAAATTTTAGAATTCTTTGTTCCAGTTCTGTGAAAACGCCATTGGTATTTTTATAGGGATTGCATTAAATCTATTGATTGCTTTGAGTAGTATGGACATTTTAATGGTGTTAATTCTTTTTATCCATGAGGTCGGTTTGTCCATCTATTTATTTGTATCGTCTTCATTTTTTTTCTTCTTATAGTTTTCCAAATACAGGTCTTTTACCTCCTTAGTAAAATTTCTTCCTAGGTATTTTATTTTTGTGATGTAAGTGTAAATGGTATTGTTTTCTTAATTTCTCTTTCTGATAGTTTGTTACAGTGTATAAAAATGCAACCGATTTCTGAATATTATTTTTGTATCCTGCTACATTGCTGAATTAATTTATTAGTATAATAGATTTTTGGTGGATTTTTCAGGGTTCTCTATATATAGTATAATGTCATCTGCAAATTATGTTTTATTTCTTCCTTTCCAATATGGATGCGTTTTATTTCTTTTTCTTATCTGTTTGCTGTGGTTAGGATTTCCAACACTATGTTGAATAAAAATGGTGAAAGTGGACATCCTTGTCTTGTTCTTGATCTTAAGGAAAATGCTTTTAGCTTTTCACTGTTGAGTATGATATTAGCTGTGGGTATGTCATATTATACTGAGGTATGTTCCCTCTGTTCCCACTTTGCTGAGAGTTTTTATCATAAATGGATGCTGGATTTTGTCAAATGCTTTTTCTGCATCTATTCATATGATTATAATTTTTTCCTTCATTTTGTTTATGTGGTGTATCATGTTAATTGACTACAGATATTGAACCAACATTGCATCCCAGAAATAAATACCACTTGATCATGGTGTGTGATCCTTTTAATGTATTGCTGAATTCTGTTTGCTAATATTTTCTTGAGGACTTTTGTATCTATGTCCATACTACTTTCCCTTCTTCTTGCCTTTCCTCCTTCTCACCCTTCTTTCCTTCCTTTGTCTGTTTTTGGAATCAGGGTAAAGCTGGCTTTGTACAATGAGTTGGAGCCTTCCCTCCTCTTGAATTTTCTGGAGTATTTTGAGAAGGATTGGTGTTAATTTTTCTTTGAATGTTTGGTAAGATTCACCTGTGAAGCCATCTGATCCAGGACTTTTTTGTTTGTTGGGAGTTTTTTTATTACTGATTTGATTTTTTTAGTAGTTATCAATCTCTTCAGATTTTCTGTTTCTTCTTGATTCAGTCTTAGAAGATTGTATGTTTCTAGGGATTTATCCATTTCTTTCAGGTTGTCAAATTTGTTGGCATTTAATTGTTTGTAGTATTTTCTTACAGTCTCTTGTATTTCAGTGGTGCCTGTTGTCACGTCTGTTTATTTCTGATTTTATTTATTTGGGTCCTTTGTCTTTTTTTTTTTTATGAATCTGGTTAAAGTTTTGTCAATTTTGTTTAATCTATTCAAAGAACCAGGTCTTCATTTCACTGATCTTTAAAATTTTTTTTTAGTCTCTATTTTGTTTTTCCTGCTGTGATCCTTATTATTATTTTTCTCCTTCTGTTCACTTTGGGCTTTGTTTGTTCTTATTTTTCTAGTTACTTTAGATGTAATTTTAGATTGTTTATTTGAGATTTTTCTGGTTTCTTGAGGTAGGCCTGAATTGCTATGAATTTCTCTCTTAGAACTGCTTTGGCTGTTTTCCATAGATTTTGGGGTTGTTGTATTCTCATTTGTCTCAAGGTATCTTTTGATTTCTTCTTTATTCTCATTGTTAACCCATTCATTGTTTAGTAGTATGTTATTTAGCCTCCATGCATTTGTGTGATTTTCAGTTTTATTCTTGTGATCGATTTCTAGTTTCATGCCATTGTAATCAGAGAAGATGCTTGATCTGATTTCAAACTTCTTAAATTTATTGAGACTTGTTTTGTGACCTGACATGTGGTTCTAGCTTGGAAAATGTTCCTTACGCACTTGAAAAGAATGTGTATTCTGCTGCTTTGTGGTGAAATGTTCTAAAATTATCAATTTAACCCATCTGGTCTAATTTAAGGCTGCTCTTTGCTTGTTGATTTTCTGTCCAAATAATATATTCATTGATGTCAATGGGGTGTTAAAGTTCCCTACTATGATTGTATTACTTTTGATCTCTCCCTTTATGTTCACATAGTTGCTTTATATATTTAGTTGCTCCTACATTGGGTGCATAAATGTTATAAGGGTATATTCTCTTCTTGGATTGACCCCTTTATCATTATAAAATGTCCTTTCTTGTATCTTGTTATAGCCTTTGTTTTAAATTCTATTTATTTCATGTAAGCATTGCTACCCCAGCTTTGTTGTTGTTGTTGTTTTCTTTTTCAATTTTCATGAAATATTTTTTTTCCATCCCTTTCCTTTCAGTCATTTTGTCTTTCAATCTGTGTGGGTCTCTTGTAGGTCTTGTTTTCTTATCCATTTAGCCACCCTATTTCTTCTGAATGGAGCATTTAATCCATTTACCTTTAAAGTGATTATTGATAGGTATGTAGTTATTGTCATTTTATTATTCATATTTGTGGGGTTTTCTTTTTCCTTTTCTCTTAAAAAAGTTCCTTTTTATAGGTTCCAGTAAGATGGCAGATTAGATGGACCCTGTGCCAACTGCCTCCCAGGATCACACCAAAATTACAAATAATTTTTACAATATTCAACCTCAGAAGTCCCCTGAACACTAGATGAACAGAACCTCTAAACAAAGGTTTTAAGGAAGAGGCCATATCGAGATTGATAGGAGGGGCAGAGATGTGAGGCAGGCTAACTCCAGGCCTATGGAGAGAGGACGAACCCCATGAGGGTTACCTCAGTGGTGGAGAGGCTTCTCCGGTTGGGGAAAGACCCTTTGGCCCCACACTGAGCTCACCAGCCCAGAGTTACTTTTCCAGGAAGAGGAGTTCCACAATAGCTGGCAGTAGAAATTAGTGAGGACTATCTTTGCTCAACTCGGTGAGGTGGAGGGTGGCTAGAGAACCAGTCGCCCTTCTGTAGAGCGGGCACATGGACTCGCTCACTGATGAGCACTCACCTGGTCCCTGGCGGAGGGAGTTGCTGTGTGAGCGGGGGGCCCAAGAGCCTGCAGAGGACTGAACTGAGTTCCTTTACCACAGGAGATGGAGGTTTGGGGACCATTGTTCCCCCTGTGTGGAGCTTGCACACAAGTAGTGTACAGGAGTGTTGCATTATAGCCAATTCCGTTACCACCCCCCTACACTAGCCTCTGACCCATTAGTCGAGAGAGTGTCTTGGAAAACTGAGGCCGGATGGAATGATATCTGTAAAGCTCTCTCGGGGAGTGTCTCAGGTGACTGGGACCTATTGGAATGATAATAGTTATCTCCCCTGGGAGGACACAAGTAACAGTGTCTTGGGGCTATGTGGAGGAAGTGTGAAGGCACAGGATGTGTTGGAACACAAAGGGAATGCTAATGGAAAAGGTCTTAAGGCACACACAAGTCACGGGTTACAAATTGATTGACAGCAGTAAAACAGTTTCACTTCTTTTCAAATTTCTCAATAAAAACCATGCGCTGACCCGATTCTGGGCTCACTCAGTCTTCTCTGGCTGAGTCCTTTGGTCTCGCTCTTAATCTTACTTTTGTCTCTTGCTTTTATTCAATCTGCGTCGCCCCTTAAGAGAAACCTGTATGCCCTTGCCACGCTGGACGTGACACAGGAGGGCGTCATTTTTTCAGGGTTGTGCCCTCCCACAAAGGGTCAGGTCCAGGACAGCATTGGTCTGGTGAAATTGGCACAGGCGTGCGTGTGTGCATGCACATGATGACTTGGGTCTCTGCTCTCCACACTGCTTGTGCTGTGTAGCTGGGTTAATGCCTGGTGGGCGTGCACCAGCTCCAACAGGCTGCTCATTGAGACACGGTGCTCGTGAGCCGCCTTGGGTCCCTGCTCTCCGCATTGCGTGTGCAGAGTTGCCAGGGTGGGTATTGGCAGTTCGGCTGCTCTGCCTGATCTGTGAGCAGCTGATTAGGACAGGCTGAGACTGGGAGTGTTCCTGGGAGTGTTGGGCCATAAGCTGTTCACCTGTGTGATCTGGAAGGGGGATTTGTGGCGCTTGTGTGGGCTGGTTGCCGGTGCAGGAGTACATGTTCCTCTGACTTAGTGGGAGCCATTGACCATACCCCATGGTGTCTTGCGGGACTGCCCTGCCCACCTAGAGCTGCATTGCCGGGGACACCCTGAGCCCCTGCTGCCTGGTCCCCACCTTTGCAGGCCACAGTTTTGCAGCAATGGACAGCCTGCAGCAACCTGTGAGGATTTTTGGCGGTGAGCACGGCCCCACAGCACATAGCAGCTAATTGCGAGAAGCTCACTGCAAGCCTGAGAGGGAGGCTGGCGCACAATGCATTAGGCCCTTTCCCCCAAAACAGCTGATGCTGAGTCGCCCAGAGACTCTCTATTGCTGAGCAAGTGGTCTACAGATTAAAGCAGATGGAGAGCCTTTTTTTTCTTTCTATTTTTTCCTTCCCCCTTTTCTTATTCTTATTTTCTTATTCTTTTTTCTTTTGTTTCTCTTTCACCTTTTTGTTCCTTTTTCTTTTTTTCTTTCATCTGTTTTCTTATTGTCGTTTCTCAGGCTTGTTTATCTGGTTATTGCTTTGGTCACTGTTTTTCTGTCTTGTTCTCCTGTTTCTATGTTTGTGTTTTTGTAACTTTTATATATTTTTGTTTCTCCGGTCTGGTCATTGCTTATTGTGTTTTTGTGGGAGTGTATTTCTTTTTTGGTGTTGTTGGGTTGCCTTGCTTTGTTTTTGTTTTATGAAGCGGGCATGGACCTAGCACTGGTCCAGGAGCTGAGACTACACTGAATTTGTAGAAACCACTGACCACAGCCTTTACACACTTGTAACACCACCTTGCCCACCTACAGCTGCATTTCCAGGGGCAATTGGGGTGCCAAGATGACTGCCTCACCTCCCACAAACTGTGGGAAAGGTTTTTTACAACAGAAGGTGGTCTGCAGAGCACTGGGATCATCTTTGTTGTGTTCCATGACCACAAACCTATACCACAGCCACTCGGGAGCAGCTTTCATGAATCTGTGAGCGTGAGGAGCAGGCTGGCTGTAGTGCCCTTGGGATGCTATACAAGGGGGTCACAGGCCAGGTATTGGTGTAAGACCTGCATCTGCATTAATGTCTTAAAAACCACCAATCATGTTGCATAATTCACTTGAACTCCATCCTGCCAAGCTAGTGCCACATTGCAGAGGCAACCTTAATATTGGATCAAATAGCCAGACACACACCCCTAAAGAGCCTCTTTCAATAGGTGGGCCTCACTGGCATCTGACAGGTGGCAACAGGCCTAGGGGGCCCTGGGCCTTTTCCTAAACTGCCTCAGGATCAATATTGGTGGCAGCCAGCCTCAGTTCACATAGAGACCATCCCCACATGACCCCAGGTCCAGCACGGGCAGCAGCCAACTGCGTACAGCCTGAAGGCACCTACCAGGTAGTTATGGACCAGTAATAGGCAGGTCTGAAATGGCTCTGTGTGGGAGCCCTGCTCAAGAGACACCAGAACCAATACACCCAGAGGCAAGTGTTAGACAAAACCAGAGTATTACCTGGTTGAACCTACAAGTGGCACTCTCAAAGGACATTTTCCACAGGCACAAGAGCCCACAGTGGGCAAGCCTCCTCTGAGGGGGTTGACCTCCACACAGCATCTCATACACTGTGAACAGAGCTAATTCTCCCAGATAATCAGCCTGAGGATCAATCTCACCCTCTAACAAGCCAAAAGCAATTAAAGAGCAACTTCAACAGTGACACCTCTGGAACACATGGGACAGGAGAATACAGAGACTGTGCAATCCAAATATAAAGGACACACACTACAAGACCACCCAGAAATGACTGAGAGACATAGGTGATCTACCTAATACATCAAAGCAATCATAGAGCAACAGCCAGAATGAAGAAAGAAAGTAACATGTCCCAAGTAAAAGATCAGAAGAAACCTCTAGAAATGGAACTAAATGAAACAGAGGTATCCCACCTTTCAGAGACATAGTTTAGTGCCGGGGATTGAGAGACCCATCCGGAGCTGTAAAGGAGAGGCTGGTTGCAAGGCACACTCTCTGGCTGCGTCCTTAGCAAGTGTGGCGCAGCACCTCAGCATACGGAGGAGGCTTCCGGCACCTGAAGGTGGTTTCGATACATTGGGTACTAAACATCTTGAGTCAAATACATTGGTTGCAACATTGGTTGCTAACATCCTGCAGCTGAGCACGGACAGTTTCCTGCCCAAGGCTATCTCCTCCCCTTTCCTGCTCCCGCATAAGCAAGGCTATATAAATAAACCACAGCTGCTAGACTGGGTCACTGTTCTCCCATCAGGAGACAGCTGTCCACCTAGCCCCCGCTTTCAAGTATTTCTTTGTCTGTCTTAATCCTTCATCGCCCCCACTCTGGCCCGTTCGACTAGCCGCACTGAATGCAGCAGTTTAGAACACTGATGATAAGAAGGTTTAAGGAACTTAGTGAGGACATAAAGAAGGATAGAGAAATCATAAAAAACAACCAGTTAGAACTAAAGAATACAATAACTGAAATGAAGAACACACTCAAAGGAATCACTGGTAGATTAGATAAAGCAGAGGATGGATCAGCGATTTAGAAGACAAAAGAGCAAGAATCACCCAGTTGGAACAACAAACAGAAAAAACAAACAAACAAACAAAACAAACAATGAAAATAGTTTAAGAGACCTGTGGGACAACATCAAGCGCAACAACATTCACATCATAGGAATACCAGAAGAAGAGAAGAAGCAAGGGATCGAGAATGTATTTGAAGAAATAATGACTGAAAACTTCCCAACCCCGTTGAAGGAAATAGACATTCAAGGCCAGAAAGTGCAGAGAGTTCCAAACAAGCTGAACCCAAACAGGTCCACACCAAGACACATCATAGTTAAAACGGCAAAGGTTAAAGACAAAGACAGAATCCGAAAAGCAGCAAGAGATAGACAGCGGTTTACATACAACGGAACTCCTATAAGACTAACAGCTGACTTTTCTACAGAAACTGTGCAGGCCAGAAGTGAGTGGCACGAAATATTCAAAGTGATGCAAAACAAAGGCCTACAACCAAGATTGCTCTACCCAGCAAGTTTATCACTTAAAATTGAAGGAGATCCACAACTAGACTAAGAATTAAAAAACAGCAATTTGTCTGTTCCCCTTCCCCGATTCCCCAACGCTGTTCCCCTCTCCCAATCCCCCAATAAAATCTTTAATAAAAAAAAAGAGGGCCGGCTGAGTGGCACGTTGGTTAGGAGCTGGCTTGGGACATCAGCTCTGGGCAGCGGGGCCCCGGTTCGGATCCCACATGAGGGCCAGTGACACTGCCCTCTACGGCTAAGATGGTGAACAGCAGCTCGACCTGGAACTGGGCTACCGTGAGTTGCTGGCGACGGTGTAGGCTGCAGCCCCTGCTGCAGTGGGTTGCCATAGGCTGCTGTGTGTGGCTGGCAGCCAGTGTGAGCGGCTGGCAGCCAGTGTGAGCTGCCAAGAGCCGCCGTGAGCGGCTGTCCAGAGGCTGGCGACCGGTCTTCCTCATCTGGGAAGAGCGCAATGATCACAATACCAGCATGGGTGAGTGGAGCAGCGTCCTCCACAACTGGACTGAGGAACAAAAGGACAGCAACTTGTCTGTTCCCCTTCCTTCTATTCCCCAGCGCTGTTCCCATCCCCCAATTCCCCAATAAAATCTTAAAAAAAAAAAAGCTGTGGTACATTTATACAATGGTATTACTCAGCTATAAAGAAGAGTGAGATCTTACCATTTGCAACAATATGGATGGTCCTAGAGAACACACTGTGTTCAGTGAAATAAGTCAGTCAGAGAAAGACAAATACCACATGATATCACTTATACGTGGAATATAAAGAACTGAATAAATGAGTAAAGTAAACAAAAACAGTCTCAGAGATATAGAGGAACAACTTATGGTTGCTAGATGAGAGGGAGGTGGGGATGAGGGAGAAAGGGAAGGAAGGGATTAGACAGCATAAATTGGTAACTACAATATTGCCACAGGGATATGAAAGACAGTTCGAGGAATATAATTAGTAATGTTGTAAATATTTTGTAGAATGTCAGATGGTCACATGTCTTGTTAGGGAGACCGCTTCATGGATCGGGTAGAGGCTTGATCACTGCACTGTACACCTGAAGCTGATGTTGTATAATATTGTATGTCAACTATGAGTGAATGTATATATAGTCACGGGGCGTGGAGTATAGTGTGGGAATGGAGTGAAAGGAATTGTAATAGATATGTATGATATGAGGGGGGGAGTGGGTCGATGGATTGGGGGAGGGGGGTTGTCACTTTGTGAGGTGTAAAAAGTATAACTATTGAACAGTTTTGTACAATAAATGAATTTTTTAAAAATTAAAAATAAAAATAAAAGAATTCCTTTAACATTTCTTCTAGTACTGGTTTGGTGCTTATGAACTTCTTTAGCTTTTCATTGTCTAGGAAGCTCTTTATCTTTCTTGACAAGTAACAGGAAAAACAAGGTGTCAATAATGTACATTAGGTATTGTTGCACTCATTTGCTCAAGTCATTATCAATTTCTATGGAATTATGTGGAAACATATACTTTACCCATATTTATCCCAATAATAATAGGAAGTAGACACAGAACAATATCCATAGAAGAAAGGGAATTGTCTCTTAAAGAGTCCCTCTCAAATAAAAGCACCAGTATCAGATCATTTAACATGCAGATTGTACTCTGTGGAGAGCCGGAGGTCTGCAGTAAGGGTTAAGCCTGGCTGCTGACAAGCTGACAGGCTCTCAGGCCCAGGTGAGCAGTGTGGGAAGGTTGCTAGATAGATCTCATTCTCCACTGTGCTGCTGCAAGCCTACGTCACAAACAACCTTGAAAGTTACAGAGTGAATTGCCAGCCTGTTAGCAGTTTCTACTTGCTATACTTTGTCTCGCTTTGGGAACATTTGCTTTCCCACTCCCTCAAGCTCCCCAAACCCCTTACCTATAGAATTCTACTTCTGCTATAAAAACTGTGTGCAAAAAATAAACAGTGCCACTTTTCACCATCAGCGGACAGTGGACCTCCTGAGCCCAACTTTCCTCTTTGTGTCTTTCTTTTCTCATCTCCTCATCCAGTGCACTCAGGTTAACCCTTAGGTTTCTGGCTGATGATGCAAGTGGCCACTGCAAACGAGCAGGGCTCGTCAGTACTCTTCTCATAATTGTCAGATAAGCCAATGCTACTTACATAATTCAAGAGCATCATATGGATACCATAGTGCTCCACACTTATTTTGGCTAAATTTTCAGTATGAGTAGTTGATGCTTTGGCAACATAAATTCAGAGTTCAAATTCATTCTTTGATTTTTTTCTACAGACAAATCCACAATTTAATGCAGATTCACTATCAAGTCACCCCCAGTTTTTAAGTCAGTGTTTAGAGCTATAACTGTGGGCAATCTAAACTATTCACACACAAACCCATTTATACACACACAGACACAAATACACATGTGCATACACACACCATGAAATACATAAACATATACACTCACACACCTATGCACACGGTCACATGCTGACAAAAGTTTTTGGTTTTTCTTTCAGTCATAGTTGGCAATATTATTTTATTTTAGTTCTAGGTCAGGTGTACAGCATAGTGGTTAGACATTTATATAATTTATTTAGCAATTTCCCTAATTAGTCTAGTACCCACCTGGCACTATTTATAGTTGTGTTGCAATATTATTTACTATACTTGTACTCTCTGTGCTGTAATTTACATTCCCATGACTATTTTGTAACTACCAATGTGTATTTCTTAATCCCTTTACCTTTTCGCCCAGCCTCCGAACCCCCACCCCTCTGGCAACCTTCAGTTTATCCTGTATATTGATGTGTCTGTTTCTGGTTTGTCTGGTCATTTATTTTGTTCTTTATATTCCACATATGTGTATACTGATATAATTTTAGGTGTGCAATCACATTCACAAACACACCACACACACTCATATTCTTTTTTAAATTTATTTTTTATTGTGAAATAAACATTTTCTAAAATTAGTTTCAGCTGTACAAAGTGCAATAGTTATACTTTTTACCCCTCAAAGTGACAACTCCCCTCCCCCAATCCATCGACCCACTCCCCCCCATATCATACATATCTATTACAATTCCCTTTACTCCACTCCCACACTATACTCCACCTCCCATGACTATATATATACATTCACTCATAGTTGACATACAATATTATACAACATCAGCTTCAGGTGTACAGTGCAATGATTAAGCCTCTACCCCATCCATGAAGCGATCTTCCTAACAAGACATGTGACCATCTGACATCCTACAAAATATTTACAACATTAATTATATTCCTCGAACTGTCTTTCATATCCCTGTGGCAATATTGTAGTTACCAATTTATGCTGTCTAATCCCTTCCCCTTATCCCTCATCCCCACCCCCTCTTGACTAGAAACCATCAGTTGTTCCTCTATATCTCTGAGACTATTTCTGTTTACTTTGCAAGTTCATTCAGTTTTTTAGATTTCACATATAAGTGAGATCATATGGTATTTGTCTTTCTCCGACTGACTTATTTCACTTAGCATAATAGTCTCTAGGTCCATCCATATCATTGCAAATAATACGATTTTATTCTTCTTTATAGTGGAGCAATACTCCATTGTATAAATGTACCAGTTTCTTTTTTTTTTTTTTTTAGATTTTTTTTTTTAAAATTAGGGACTTGGGAGAGGAGAACAGTGTTGGGGAATCGGGGAAGGGGAGTAGACAAGTTGCTGATCTTTTGTTCTTCTGTCTAGTTGTGGAGGACATTGCTTCACTGGCCCATGTTGGTATTATCATTGCGCTCTTCCCGGGTGAAGCAGATTAGTCACCGGCCTCTGTATGGCCGCTCACAGTGGCTCTTGGCAGCTCACACTGGCTGCTGGCTGCTCACACTGGCTGCTGGCCACACATGGTAGCTTATGGCAGCCCACTGCAGCAGGGGCTGTAGCCTACGTCGTCGCCGGCGACTCATGGCATCCCAGCTCCAGGTTGAGCTGTTGTTAGCTGTAGAGGGCAGTGTCACTGGCCCTCATGTGGGATCCGAGCTGGGGCCCTGCTGCACAGAGCTGGCGTCCCAAGCCAGCTCTTAACCAACGCGCCACTCGGCCGGCCCCTGTACCACAGTTTCTTAATCCAGTTGTCTACCGATTGGCATTTCGGTTGTTTCCAAGTCTTGCCTATTGTAAATAATGCTGCAATAAACATAGGGGTGCATATATTTTTTCAAATTAGCAACTTGGGTTTCTCTGGATAGATACCCAAGAATGGAACTGCTGGGTCATACGATAGTTCCATTTCCAGTTTTTTGAGATACCTCCATACTGATTTCCAGAATGGCTACACCAATCTGCAGTCCCACCAAGAGTGCACCAGGGTTTCCTTTTCTCCACAACCTCGCCAGCACTTGTTGTTTGTTGATTTATTAATGATAGCCATTCTGACCAGAGTGAAGTTGTGTCTCATTGTGGTTCATAGCCTTAAACATGCATAATGACATAGTCATACAAACTCACAGTTATACCTTTTTCATAAAATCACACGTAGTCATCATGGATGTGTGAATCTCAATAACGTTCTTTTTTTATGTTCAATGGGTATTTTTTTTATTAGTTTTGGATGTACAAAGCAAAGTAATAGTTAGAATAGTTAGACATTTATACCCCTCACAAAGTGATAACCCCTCCAATCTACTACCCTCTGACATCGTATATAGCTGTTACAATACCATTGACTATATTCCCTATGCTGTACTTTACATCCTGTGACTACACACACACACACACACACACACACACACACACACACACGAGGACTAACAGTTAAGTTTGTGAACTTGCCACTGTGCTCTTACATTGGCAGCACTGTACATACAGCTCAGTAAGGTTTCGTAAGCTTGGTATATCAGTGTCTCACAGCTGTGTTCATATTGACGTGCAGCGGTGTCTTGCTGACTGGTGTTCATTATTGTTGTTGCATGTTTTTATGTGCTGTGGCAAAAATGCTTGAGCTTGAATTAGAGCAATGAACAAACATTAAATTTCTTGTTAAACTTGGCAAGAGTGGAAGCGAAATCAGGAACATGTTAGTCCAAGTTTACAGGGATAATGCCATGAAGAAAACAGCAGTGTACAAATGGATTAAATGTTTTTCTGAGGGGAGAGAACACATCACTGATGAAGAGAGGTCAGTGTGGCCATTAACAAGCAGAACTGAAAAAACATTGCAAAAATTCATCAAATTGTGCATCAACATCCTCAGCTGACTGTGAGAACCATAGTAAACCAAGTAAACATGGATAAAGAAACAGTTAGGAAAATTTTAACTGAAAATCTTGGCATGAGAAAGGTGTGTGCAAAAATGGTCCCAAAGGAGCTCACCAATAAACAAAAGCAAAGGAGAGTCAAAGTTTGCCAAGACCTTTTGGAGAGGCAAGAGAATGTTTTGGGCCATGTTATCACTGGTGATGAAACATGGGTGTACCAATATGACCCTGAAACAAAGTGTCAAAGTACACAATGGAAGTCATCCAATTCTCCATGACCGAAAAAGTTCCATCAGTCCAAATCAAGAGTTAAAATGATGTTGCTGGGCTGGCCGAGTGGCTCAGTTGGTTAAGAACACTAGCTCTGAGCAACAGGGTCACCAGTTCAATTCCCACATGGGCCAGTGTGCTGCACCCAAGCTGAGCTGCCAACAGGTGGCAGGATGGCTCAGCTGGTGAGAACACATGCTCCTAACAACAAGGTTGGCAGTTTGACTCCCGCATGAGATGGTGGGCTACCATACCCGCAACTAAGATTGAACATGGCACTTGAACTGAGAGGCTGCGAGCTGCCTACGGGCAACTGGATGGTGACTGGACTTGGGAGCTGAGCTAACTGTGCCTTCCACAACTAAGATTGAAGGACAACAACTTGGTTGTTCCTCTTCCCCAATTCCCCAATAAAATCTTTAAAAAAAATAATGTTGCTAACTTTTTTGATATCAGAGGGATTACTCATTATGAATTTGTACCAACTGGACAAACAGTTAACTAAGTTTACTATTTGGAAGTGTTGAAAAGGCTGCGTGAAAAAGTTAGACATCCTGAACTTTGCACCAACAATTCATGGCTCTTGCATCACGACAATGCACCAGCTCACACGGCGCTGTCTGCGCAGCAGTTTTTAGCCAGTAAACTAATAACTGTATAGGAACACCCTCCCAACTCACCTGATCTGGCCCCCAGTGACTTCTTTCTTTTTTTTTTCTTTTTTTTTTTTTCATAAATTTTATTGGGGAACAGTGTGTTTTTCCAAAACCCATCAGCTCCAAATCAAGTAGTTGTTTCAATCTAGTTGTGGAGGGCGCAAACTCAGTGACCCATGTGGGGATCCAACCAGCAACCTTGGTGTTATGAGCACTGCGCTCTAACCAACTGAGCTAACTGGCTGCCCCCAATGACGTCTTTCTTTACCCAAAGCTAAAAGAAATATTGAAAGGAAGACATTTTGATGACATTCAGGATATCAAGCTTAATACGACTACAGCTCTGATGACCATTCCAGAAAAAGAGTTCTAAAATTGCTTTGAAGGGTGGACATTAATGCAGATTCATATCTTACACCTGTACCTGGCCTGTGACCCCCTTGTATAATGCCCCAAGGACACTGCATCCAGCCTCCATCTCAGGCTCGCAAATTCCCAAGAGCTGCTCCGAAGTGGCTACAGTGCAGTTTTGGGGCCACTGTTTACCACCAAAATCTCCCCAGGCCATTGCAGATTGTCTGGTGCTGTATAAAACCTCCTCCATAGTGCCCCTGGCAATGCAACTCTAGGTGGGCAGGGCGGGGTTACAGGGGGCTACAGGGTGTGGTCAGTTGTTTCTACAAATTCAGTGTAATCTTGGCTTTTGAACCGGTGCTAGCCCTGAGAACACCCTGAAAAACAAAACAAAACAAAACAAATTACCAACAACAACAAAAAAACAAATACACACACACACACACACACACACACACACACACAAACCCCACAAACAACAAAGATTCAAAACAAACAAAAATACAAGAAAACAAAACAAACAAAAATAAAAAACAGAAAAAAACACACCAAAAAACAAAAAGAAAACAAGAGAAAAGTAAAACCAAACAAAAAACAGAAAGAAGAAAAAGAAAGAGAAGAAGAAAGAAAGAAAGGAAGGAAGGAAGGAAGGAAGGAAGGAAGGAAGGAAGGAAGAAAGAAAGAAAGAAAGAAAGAAAGAAAGAAAGAAAGAAAGAAAGAAAGAAAGAAAGAAAGAAAGAAGGAAGAAAGAAAAAAAAAGAAACACCCTAAGTCCAGCTACCGTCCATCTATATTGCTGCACAGGCCTTGGCTTAACACCCTCTAGCAATCTCCCCAGGGCATTATGGGTTGCCTTCTGTGGTTTGCAGAGGCAGGGCCAGCCACCAGGTGCCCAGAGTGCCCCTGGCAATGCAGCTCTAGGTGGGTTGGGCAAGCTTCCAGGGTGCTATGGGGTGTGGTCGGAGGTTTTACAAAATCAGTACAGTTTCTGCTCCTGCTGGCAAAAATGCACTGAGAGCACTACAGCCAGAGTTTGTGAAATCCCAATACTGCCCCTATAGCCCAATCCTGAGCTTGTGTGTCTCAGCTGCTCTGGTTGCCCCGCAGGGGTCCGCCCAGAAAGGTGGGGGCAGGGTGAGCTGTGAGAGGCTGCTGGTGCATTTGTGGCTCTGACCAGCCCAGAGCTGTTTCACCCCCACAGCTCTTTCTGTTTTGCTGGAGTGTGTGGGACTGTTGGTACAGTTCTCAGGGTTGTAGATATTTTGTTCTTTAATCCAACACTGCTACCATTTCTTCTGGAGCCTGTAACGAACACTGGGAGGGTGGGGGGGCGGGGTGGACAGGCTTCGTGTCTGTTTTCTGTTTTCTGCCTGGCCGTGAGAGCTTAAACCATAGTTTTCACCCAAATTCTCTGCCCTGAATGCTGGATTCAGCTGTCTTATATGGTTGATTCCTCAGGCAGGACTGTGGGCCAGAGGGAGTGCACCTGCGGTCTGAATTCTTCCCTCTCCCAAAGCTGCAGTGAGCTCCGGTCTGTGTCCTGCAGCCTGTGGACAGAAAAGGGGCCACATGTTAAACCTGAAAAGCTCAGGAGACTGAAAATAACCTCAGAGGATGGTGTGAACATAAACATTTTTAACGAAGTGGGCCATGGTGGGAAGTCACATCTTCAGCTTCCTCATTAAGTTAATCTGTGCCTTTTCAGTGGTCCTGTTGTCTTTCTGTACCTAAGATAACATCTTTAATCCTTTTTTCAGACCAGAGCTGAAAACTGCAAAATTCCTCATTACTATGCTTATCTCCTGATTAACATCTCTATGTGCTGTAAAGAGCGAACTGTTAGCTATCCAGCACCCATCTGTGTGGGAGGAGTACCTGTCCCTCCAATGTACTTTTATCCAATCCCAAAGATTTCCTTGCTTTGCTTTCTCCCACCCCCTTTATCTATCACCAATGGATTTCATGTAACCTTCCTTCTTTGATTTTATGTATAAAATAAACTGCAAACCGCCATTTTACAGAGCATTTTCTCAGTCCGTTGAGATTTTGCTTTCTGGCAGTCGTCGACAGTTTGGCTCAAATAAACTCTTATAAGTTTTCTCTTAGGCTGGATATTTTTCGTTAATAAGCCCCTTGGGCTGCATCTTTGCACCTCACCCTTCCCTCTATCCCCCACTCCTCTGATTTGCCCACCTTCAGGTGATTCAATGTGCTGGTCTCTCAGGTGTACTTGTGTGACGGCACAGAAAGTCTTTTGTTGAATAATAGCTGTTTCAATTTGTTGTAACTTCCAGAGTAGATTTCAAGAAGCACTCCTCACGCTGCCATCTCTGTGACATCATCAATAACATGTCCTTACACAGAATAGTTATATCTCCATACCTTTGGATGGCTGGAAAAGAGGGCCTGCCCTTCCCACCCTTTATAATCCTTCTAATTATGCACCAACCTACAAAGGCAATATTTATAAATATGCAACATTTTAAAAGTTCTGTAAGCATTGTCACTGTTAACCTAAAAATAAGAGGCCAAAATAAGAGGCAACAAGAATTTATTTGAGATAAAGAAGAATAGCTGTTTTGGGAAGCACTGATTCAGGCAGAAACCCAAATAGTATTCCAATTAGGAGGTGAAAGCAAGGGGTTATGAGAAAGGGAAAGAAAACAATTACATCAACAGAAGGAAGGCATTCCTATAGGTGTAGATAAGCAAACATATTAATTCTAAACAATGTTTTGGGGGTTTCTTTTGCATTTGTACCATTTTTATTTTTCATCATTAATTTTTTCTAAACATTTAAGTAATAAATTGACTATATTTAGCTATAGATAGCTATAGGTTGATTATAATGTAAATCCTTCTAATGAAGCTTTATTATTTTGTACCTTTGCAAAAAATAAATGTTTTATCATATACATTTCATGCTTGCCTTTATTACTTATCATAATTGCATACCCCAAGTGACTTGTTACCTTTTACTATTAGATATTGAGGTCTGTACACTGTTTTGTGGGTAATACTTTCTCCATTTTTATTTATTTTATCATTTTTTTCCCACCCCCCCATACACCCACCACTGGCAACCATCAGCTTGTTTTCTATATCCATGGGTCTGTTTCAACTCTGTTTGGTTTATTCATTTGTGTGTGTGTTTTTTTTTAGATGCCACATGTGAAGGAAATCATACAGTATGTGTTTTTGACATATCTCACTTAGCATAATGCCCTCAAGGTCCACCTATTGCAAACAGCAGGATTTCCTTCTTTCTTTGTCTAAATAGTATTCCATTGTGTCTGTGTCTATAGATCCCATTTCTTTATTTACTCATCTGGTCATAGACACTTAGGTTGTTTCCATGACTTGGCTATTGTGAATAATGCTGCAATAAACATTGGGGTGCTGATCTCTCTTGGAATAGTGATTTCCTGTCATGTCCAGAGTGGCAAGGGCAAATGGGTCTCGTGAGGAGCGACGCAGATTGAATAAAGTCAAGAGACAAAAGTTAGATTTGAGCGAGACCAAGGGACTCAGTCAGAGAAAAACTGAGCCCGAATCGGGTCAGCGCATGGCTTTTAATTGAGAATTTTCAAAGAAGTAAAACTGCTGTCAATCAAATTAGCATCCGTTTGAGGTCTGGGCCTCAAAGCCTTTTTCCTTTAACATATCCCATTATGTTCCAGCAAATGCTATGCCTTCGCATATCCGCAGCATAGCCCCAGGACACCTGGTACTGTGTCCTCCCAGAGGAGATTAACTGTTAGCATTCCAACAGGTCCCAGTCGCACCTTGAGACACTCCCCAGAGGGAGCCTTATTGGCCTCCGGTCATACCGGGGCTCTCCCTCAGAGAGATTGCAGCCTCCGGTCATACCGAGGCTTTTCTCTCTTAACTAATGGGATTAGAGGCTAAATGCAGGGGGGGCATGTTATTAGAAATCGGCTGTCAGGCAACAATTTCCTTTCTGAAGAAGCTATTTTTTTAAAAAATCACTTCATTTCCCTGTGACTAGTCATTCTAACCCAGTGGTCCAACCCTTTGGGGAGCCCTTACTTCTCACTTCGTGTGGAGGAAGAAACAAACCCCTGGGCATATTGGAGAAATATGGCAGTGGTTTCTTAGTTTTCTTGAGAAATCTGTAGGATAAGAGGCCACCTGAAGCAGATCATGACTTCAGAGTAGTGGTAAGTAACTTAGTCCCAGGATTGACCAGGACAGAGGACGTGTGACTCTTTTTCACTGGACAGAGGTGTTTGGTATTGGAGAGAGTTCTTGTGGGTTGGTCTTCTATTCTATCCAAGTTGCCCACCTGGCGGGTATAACTGGCAGTGGTTTTTCTGTCTTAAATCTCTGCCCCTCATTTGCTTGTAATTTTTCTGACCCATTGTCCACATATCACCTGCTCTGCAGTGAACACAGGGCCACTCCCCAGCCTATACTCCATTGGGCAAGTACAATCACCGGGAGGTCCTGGCAGAGACTGGAGAGAGTAGAAGAGGCCAGGGATTTTGTCCCTTTCCTAGTTTACCTCAGATGGCATGTAAATCAGGGCTGTGTCTTTGCTCAAATGATGGCCTTGGCTGCTGGGCTCCAGGAACACCACCTCCTCCTCACTGTCCCTCTAGTAAATTAGGACATGTAAAAATTCTGTCACAAAAGATTCTGCCAGGGCCGGGCAGGTGGTGAAGTTGGTTAGAGTGTGGGCTCTGAGCAACAGGGTTGCCAGTTCCATTCCCACATGGGCCAGCAAGCTGTACCCAAGCTGAGCTGCCACTGAGCTGCCAACGGGTGGCTGGATGTCTCAGCTGGTGAGAGCACATGCTTTTAACAACAAGGTTGCTCGTTCGACTCCCACATGGGATGGTGGGCTGTGCCCCCCACGCAACTAGATTGAAAGCAGCAACTGGACTTGGAGCTGAGCTTGCACCCTCCACAACTAAGATTGAAAGACAACAACTTGGAAAAACACAATGTTCCCCTTCCTCAATCCCCCAACACTGTTCCCTTCCCCAATCCCCAATAAATTTTTTTTTTTAAAGAACAAAAGTTTCTGCCGTATTTTATTCTGGAAAGATTTACTTTGGAAATATTTTACTCTCAATTTTGCTGTGAACCTAAAACTGCTCTAAAAAAGTCTTTAAAAAAGTAAACTATGGAGCTGGCCGAGTGGCTCGTTGGTTAAGAGTTGGCTTGGAAGCGCGAGCTCTGAGCAGCAGGGCTCCTGGTTTGGATCCTACATGGGCCAGTGACGCTGCACCCTCTACAGCTAAGATGGTGAACAACAGCTTGACCTGGAGCTGGGCTTCAGTGAGTTGCCAGCAACAGTGTAGGCTGCAGTGAGGCTGTGGTGGGCTGCTGTAAGCTGCTGTGAGTGGCTGGCAGCCAGCATGAGTGGGCGGCAGCCGATGTGAGCTGCCGTGAGCCACCGTGAGCAGCAGTCCCATGGTTGGTAACTGATCTGCCTCAGCCAGGAAGAGTGCAATGATCACAATACCAACATGGGCCAGTGAAGCGACATCCTCCACAACTATACTGAAGAACAAAAGGATAGCAACTTGTCTGTTTTCCTTCCCTGATTCCCTAATGCTGTTCCCTCCCCAAATTCCCCAATAAAAAAATTTTTTTTAAGTAAACTACAGTGATATGTGGAGTATGAAACACTTATTTGAGGTAACGTTTTAAAAGACTCAAAGCCCTCAAAGAAAGGCTTTTTAAAAATGTACCTCAATCAATGCACTTTCAAGATGTGAGAAAATACAAGTACCTAAAGTGGGGGTGGAAACAACACTCTGTGACACCACAATTCACAAAACCCCTGCACACACTCATACACCAGGATGAGTACATAGTGACACAAAATCAGTCACACAAAATCACAGGCAAACAACAAAGAAACAAATTCTGATCTGTGCATTTAGCTGTAATCTGCTTTATCACTTAACATATATGATGACTTCCATGTGTATCATCAACCATGTATTTGTGGCATCATTTTCAAAGACTCCTGTTCATTTCCATTGCAGACTGCTAATCAGTCCTCCATTGCTACCCTTGGTTAATTTGCAAACAAAGCTGTAATGTAAACACCTTCGTGCTCCAGGTTTCTTGGGGGCAGAAGCTTCCCTCACATGTGGACAGGCAGTCACATCACAGATTCTCCTGTTACTCCACATGGTCCATGGGAGTGGAAGGGGTGCAAGAACCTGGGGACTCAAGGTAGTTTGGGGGAATCGTTGAGGGTAGGTCCCTCACACAACCCTGTTGTCGCCATGTGATTCCCATCTTTGTTTCTCCTCCTCACTTGGCAAGGATGTGGCCACACCCATTATCCAACAAGGCTCCACCTCTAAAAGGCTCACTCTGTAAAGATGGAAAACAATTTGTATCCCATATCATTGAGGAAATTTTTCAAACTAAGAGCTGCTGTGGTCTGGGAAACTCCTTTAGAAGGAAGGACTAAAAGAGTTGGCTCTAGACAGATGCCTAAGAATCAAATCTGTGGACTTTAATCTGCACCCAGTAAAATAAAGGAAGTGGTAATGTAAAGAAGAGAGAAATTTCCAAGGATTCCAAATGTTGTTTGATAAGATCAGTCCTATCACCAGGTCCCCAGAGGCTGTTCTGCCAGTTTACACTAACTGACCCTTGTCTTCAGGGCCAGAGGATCTTGTGTGGGAATACGATGCACGAGCTCCATGTAACCTGTCAACTGAAATCCAACATTCTCCAACTCCCATTCAGTCCCCTTCAGGAATATAGTTTTTAGGAACACCTTTCAAAATTTAACGGCGGCTCTTGTATGTGACAAAAACAACACCACACAGCCATAATGAACATGCCCTTTAATGCCATTCAAGGTGTATAACCGGAATCCCTGAGCAACTTCATGTGGATTATTATTAGTCTAAGATGTTAAGATTCCTTTTTCTCTAGCATCACATTTGTTTTTATTACCTCTTTTTGAACTCTGCTTAGTTTCATAATCGGTAGTGACCATACTGAAATTTATCTGAGCCTTATAATCCTGGAGAACAGCAACAGTTAAAGAAGTTCTCCAGGGATTCATGTTGTTTTTTTCTAAAATGTCTTATTTATTTATTTTATTGAGGGATAATTGATATACAACACTATATTAGTATCAAGTGTACAATATATGAGCCACTATTTGTATATATGGCAAACTGGTCACCA
Organism: Hipposideros armiger; assembly: GCF_001890085.2. Lineage (NCBI taxonomy): Eukaryota > Metazoa > Chordata > Mammalia > Chiroptera > Hipposideridae > Hipposideros > Hipposideros armiger. The sequence continues at coordinate 59,386 of NW_017732767.1, read as the reverse complement.
CAATAAGTCTATAAAGAAAACAACAACAACAGCAACACCTGGGCCGGCCAAGTGACGCATTGGTTAAGAGTTGGCTTGGGACGCCAGCTCTGAGCAGCGGGGCCCGGTTTGGATCCCACATTAGGGCCAGTGATGCTGCACCCTCTACAGCTAAGATGGTGAAAAACAGCTTGACCTGGAGCTGGGCTGCTGTGAGTTGCCAGCACTGGCGTAAGCTGCAGTGGAGCTGCAGTGGGCTGCCGAAAGCTACCGTGAGCAGCCGGCAGCCGGTGTGAACGGCCGGCAGCCGGTGTGAGCTGCCAAGAGCCGCCGTGAGCAGCCATCCAGAGGCCGGCGACTGATCTTCCTCACCCGGGAAGAGCACAATGATAATACCAACATGGGCCAGTGAAGGGACGTCCTCCTCAACTAGACTGAAGAACAAAAGGACAGCAACTTGTCTGTTCCCCTTCCCCAATTCCCCAATAAAAAAATCTTTAAAAAAACCAACAAACCTGTCACCACACATAGTTAACACAATTTTTTTTCTTATGATCAGAACTTTTAAGATCTATTCTCTTGGCAACTTTCAAATATGCCATACAGTATTATTAAGTGTAGCCACCATGCTGTACATTGCATCTTCATGACTTATTTTATAAGTAGGCATTTGTTCCTTTTGACTCTTTTTACCCATTTTCCCCCCTCCCCACTCCACTCCTTCTAGCAATCACCAATCTGTTCTCTGGTCTATGAGCTTGATTTCATTTTTTTGTTTTTTGGGTTTTCTTTTAGATTCCACATATAATTGAGATCATATAGTATTTGTCTCTCTCTCTAACATTTCACCTAGCATAATGCCCTCAAGATTCATCCATGTTGTCACAAATGGAAGGATTTCCTTCTTTTATATGGTTGAATAGTATTCCATTGCAGAACCACCCTTTTTTAATATGACTCAGGTAGGACTTGGGGATAGCCCCCCACTTACCTGAAATAGAGTCAGCCCCAAACCCTACAAATTCCCATTTTTTGTCTTACAAAAAATTAGCCAAACTGTTTGTCCCCACCAATCAATGGGAACAAAATGCTTGTAATGTTTCTGAACAGAGCTTGTCCACCCTGGCACTAGTACTAAACACAGAGAATTGCAGTGGAGAAAATATTGGCCATTTTATTATGAATAGTGCCACCCAAGAGAACAGGGAGCTAATGCTCAAAAGCCCAATTCCTCTATGGTTTACAGACAAGAGGTTTTATAGAGCAAAGATCACAAGTCATCATGAGCAAGAGGTTTGGGGTCATGGGTCTTCTAGATGGGTCAAGAGTGAGGTAATTTGTGTATTGGTGTAGAATTAACTCCTGGTCATTCACAGAGAGGGGGAAGTAGATTCAAGCTCCCTAGTATCGGCACCAAAATGCATTGGTGTAGAATTAACACCTGGTCGTTTGCATAACATGGAAGCATTCGCAAAACTCTACAAGAGTAAGAAAAGATTTATTGAAAGTCAAAAAGTGAGAGAAAGAGTTCTGGCAAAAGAAGTTTTGCCAGGGACCGGCCGAATGGGGCATTTGTTAAGAGTTGGCTTGGGACGCCAGCTCTGAGCAGCAGGGCCCTGGTTCAGATCCCACATTAGGGCCAGTGACGCTGTGCCCTCTACAGCTAAGATGGGAACAGCAGCTCAACCTGGAGCTGGGCTACCATGAGTCGCCAGCGACAGCGTAGGCTGCAATAAGTTACCATGAGTGGCTGGCAACCAGTGTGAGCAGCCGGCAGCTGGTATGAGCTGCCAAGAGCCACCGTGAGCTGCTGTATAGTATCCAGCGACCGATCTGCCTCACTTGGGAAGAGTGCAATGATAATACCAACATGGCCAGTGAAGCGACGTCCTCCACAACTAGACTGAATAACAAAAAGAACAGCAACTTGTCTGTTCCCCTTCCCCAATTCCCCAACGCTGTTCCCCTCCCCCAATTTCCCAATAAAAATCTTTTAAAAATATATTATAAAAAAAAAGTTTAGCCTGGGCAGTTTACAGAAAGAGCTACCAAGTCAGAGGGTTGGGTAAGAGAGATACTGGCAGAAGTTTGCCAGGGCAGAATCTGATGGAGACAGCTGCGTCGATGAGGAGTGCTGGGATTTCATATTTTTCCATGCAGGATGTGGGGTGCTTGTCAGCTTGCAGGGGGGGGGTGCCGTTACAATTGTCTCCCCTTGAGAACTGTCCTGTTTCCATCTATGATGGATGTCAGCTTGCAGGGGGTTGCTGTTGCGATTGGGAACTGTTCTGTTCCCACCTATGTGGATGTAAGGTGCTTGTCAGCTTGCAGTTGCAGTGCTGGCCAGGGGATTCAGACCCAAGCAGTTAATCTTTAAGCTCATTCCTGCCAGCTCACGAGCTCATTCTGTTAACTCTTGATCGTCTCATCAATTTGTTCAGGTCTTGAGGTTGGCTTCCACATCATTCACTCTGGTTTCCTGAGGATGTGGCCAGGGTGTTGTCCACTTCAGGGCTCAGGAGCTGAAACACAACTTAGGCCATGATGTTATCTTTAGCTTAACTTGTGACCCTTAGTCAAGGCGTGGCCATTGCTTCTGTCTGTCCAGAGGGTTATACTAGTGAGGGAAAGGGCCCAGAGGCTTAATGGCCATGCCTGGAAGAACACCAGAGCAGGAAACTACAATATCCTTCATTGTTATCTTGTTCCCCAAATACTATTTCTATGTGCTGTAAAATGCTATTAATTATGCTATACCCACCAATGTAAAAGAAGTGTGTGTCTCTCCATTTTACTTTTTATCCAATCCCAGAGATTTCCCTGCTTTCCTTTCTCCCACCCCCGTAATCTACAACCAGTAGATTTCATGTAACCTTCCTCCTTTGATTCTAATGTATAAAATAAGTTGCAAAACAGCCATTTTCTGTAGCATTTTCTCAGTCCATTGAGATTTTGCTTCCCGGCAATTGTTGTCAGTTTGGCTCAAATAAATTCTTATAAATTTTCTCCTAGGCTGGATATTTTTCATTGACTGGCTGGTGGGCAATATTCCATAATACCCTATAATCTCCATAATCTACCTTCAAAAGACCCTCAGATCTATCCACAACACTATTTTTTAAAAGGAAATCTGAAGGAAACAAATTCATAGGATGATTTTATAATAGGATTGGATTACGTTTCATTTACATCAGGGTGAATGGCAGAGTTAAATCTGAGGATGTATATTATAAATGTAATCAAGTTAAGAAATCTGTCAGCTTTTCTTTCCCGGAGCTGAGCTGGGCCTGTAGGTCTGTGGCGAGCCGCGGACGCTGGTCTCTGTTCAGCAGGATGGGATTTGTTAAGGTTGTGAAGAATAAGGCCTACTTCAAAAGATACCAAGTGAAATTTAGAAGACGTCGTGAGGGTAAAACTGATTACTATGCCAGGAAACGCTTGGTAATCCAGGATAAAAATAAGTACAACACACCCAAATATAGGATGATTGTTCGTGTAACCAACAGAGATATCATTTGTCAGATTGCGTATGCCCCTATAGAAGGAGATATGATAGTTTGTGCAGCTTATGCTCATGAACTCCCAAAATACGGTGTGAAGGTTGGCCTGACAAATTATGCTGCAGCATATTGTACTGGTCTACTGCTGGCCCACAGGCTTCTCAATAGGTTTGGCATGGACAAGATCTATGAAGGTCAAGTGGAGGTGACTGGAGATGAATACAATGTGGAAAGCATTGATGGTTAACCTGGTGCCTTCACCTGCTATTTGGATGCAGGGCTTGCCAGAACTACTACTGGAAATAAAGTTTTTGGGGCCCTGAAGGGAGCCGTGGACAGAGGCTTGTCTATCCCTCACAGAAAGAAAATTGCTTAACTGAGTTATGGAAAAATGGACTCCAGGAAAAAAGTTTGAGAAAAAGGCTTCTGACAGATTTCTAAACTTTCAACTGGAAATAAGATTGTAGGCCGTTCATTCTTAGAAGCTAATACCAAACGATTCCCTGGTTATGATTCAGAAAGCAAGGAATTCAATGCAGAAGTACATCGGAAACACATCATGAGTCAGAATGTTGCAGATTATATGCGTTATCTAATGGAAGAAGATGAAGACGCTTACAAGAAACAATTCTCTCAGTACATAAAGAACAACGTAACTCCAGACATGATGGAGGAGATGTATAAAAAAGCTCATGTTGCTATACGAGAGAATTCAGTCTATGAGAAGAAGCCCAAGAGAGAAGTTAAAAAGAAGAGGTGGAACC
>NW_017732767.1:49599-54378 GCF_001890085.2 Hipposideros armiger | reverse complement strand
AAAAATCTTAAAAAAAAAAAAAAAAAAGGAAATCCCAAAGAGAAATCTAAAAAGTATAATGTGTGTTGTCAATGTAAGGACTTCCAAAACTGTAGAGAATGTTTGTAAAAATTTATTTGGGCAAAAAAGAGGATACATCTGGAACAAGATCTCAACAGACTGAGATAAATGCTTCCAAGAATAATAGTTTCCAGTTTGTTTGTTTTGCATTTGAGATTAAGGAGGGAAGGTAAGGACGATTCCATGGAGATGGGAGGAAGCAATGCAAGGATAGGATTACAGGCGAGTTAAGATTATGTGCTCTCATGATGGTCTGAAAGGGGCCTTATCAAAGGTGTGTGGGCCAGCCCAGTGGTTCAGTTGGTTAAGAGTTGGCTTAAGAGCGCGAGCTCTGAGCAACAGGGCTGCCGGTTCGATTCCCACATGGGCCAGTGACATTGCACCCGAGATGAGCTGTTACTGAGCTGCCAACAGGTGGCAGGATGGCTCAGCTGGTGTAACAACAAGATTGCCTGTTTGATGGTGGGCTATGCCCACCCATAACTAAGACTGAACTGGGCACCTTGAGCTGAGTGGCATGCTGCCCAGATGGCTCAGTGGTGTGCACTTTTAACAACAGGCTGCTGGTTCATCTCCTGCATAGAATGGTGGCTCCACCCACCTGCAACTAAGATTTGAACACAGCACCTTGAGCTAAGAGGTCACGAGCTGCCTACGGGCAGCCAGATGGCGACTGGCACCCTCCACAACGAAGATTGAAGAACAACAACTTGGCTGGTCACCTTCCCCAATTCCCCAACACTGTTTTCCTCCCCCAATCCCCCAACACTGTTCCCCTTCCCCAATTCCCCAATAAAATCTAAAAAAAAAAAAAGTGTATTAACCTAGATGCACAAAAACAATGGACAGGGCTGCTTAAGGCAAAGATAAACTTTTTAGTAAAGAAGCTATATATGCCTGGGGCATGACCACCCACCCAGTTAGGAATTTATAATCAGATCACCGTGTGAGGTTACTTTCCATAAAACCCTTTTTTTTGGTCCACAGTGCCGCAAAGTTCTTACCTAAAATTTAATCCTCGAGGGACCATCAAAATATTAATTTTGGAATCAGATCTTACATCTATTATGAGTAACGATGTTCAAACCTTACTAAATATAGGTAATTCAAATGTAATGAACATCAAAAGGCTATAACACTTGAATCTTGTGAAACATCATAAATAAAAATGTCAGTGATATCTTTTAACGTTAATATATGTTAAAAGAATTTTTATCCAAAATACCTTATTCAGGGGTCGGCAAACATTTGAGACAGAAGAGCTGCCAGGGGGTCAGCAAACTGCGGCTTGTGAGCCGTAGGCTCTGAAGTAAAATTGAAAATGAAAACTATCATAGTTTCATTTATAAAATTTTTAAAGGATATTATTCACATAATGTTGATTATGTAAAAATATATTTATGGCTCTTGAATAATTTTTAAATTGTTGTGAGGGACAGGATTGGCTCTTCCAGGGGTCGGCAAACTTTTGAGACAGAACGTACCCAAAGAGCGGCATGTGGCTTGCCAGCTGCAGTCTGCTGACCCCTGGCTTATGTCATCAAAAAATTCTTACTGGAGGGAAGTCTTCCACATGTAAAGATTTGAAAACATATTTCATGGTGAATTTCCTTAAAGATTTCTTGTGGGCCAACTGAGTAGCCACCCTTCTCCCCGAAAAACTGAAGTTTTCTTTCCTATAGAAATGTTAAGTATAGAAATGTTAAGTCTCCTCCCTAGTTTCTTAGTTTCTTAGCCCCTGGCTTTGATTACTTTTCTAATCAGTTTGTGAATCCTAGGCTAAAGATTGCTCCTAGCCTGAATCCTAGAATTCTCCTACCCTCTGCTTCTTGATTGTCTGTAAATCAGTTTCTGAATCCTAAACAGTAGATTGTTCATAGTAATCTCCTACCCCTGCATTTTTAAAAGCTTGTGACTTCCCAACATTCCTCAAGCCATTCAGGACCTAACTCTTGGACAATTCCCTCCCAGAGACTAAATAGGTTTTAACATTTCCCCAGGTCAGTAAGCCTAATGATTCTTTCTAAACCCATTCTGGGCCCAGACAATTGACGCCATCTAAGTGACCCGTTACACCTGAATGGCCACAGGTTTCATAAGAGCTAACAGATTTATTAATTACAATCTATGTTTCCTCATTCAGGGGCCGGGGATACAGATGATACCCCAGTAAGATTGCCAGTCACAACCGAAGAAGCCAACAAGGTCTTCTAGGCGGATCTCAAGACCCCTTCCTCTCATCTGAGGTCAGCTAGGGGAGAGTTCCGTGAATCCCCCAATAGGCAGAAACAGCTCTACACCCCTGCCTAGCAGGAAACAGATACAGAAGAAAAGACCTCCTGTCTCTAAGCTTCCCATAGAGATTTAATGGGGATCACATCTCTCAAAGGGAAAAGTAGGCAGGCATTTAGAGGCAGGCATTGGGTCTCTGCATTCCTGCACGTCCCACAGAATGCCATGGCCCAGGGGACATCCCCGCTACAACCAAAACTCCCCTTTGTATTGTAATATCTATCCCTGTGGGAGAACAAATGGGCACAAAATACCCAACTAGACAAGACCAGTCACTCGCACCTGCGCAGTACCTCTTGTCAATCACAGGGGCCAATCAAGTGGTCCCATGCCCGGAGGGGAATAGCCCATTCTAGAGAAAAAGGAATAAAAACTCCAAGTCCTGGGCAGTCAGGCACCCCCTCCTTTTTTTTTTTTTTTTTTGAGTCCCAGCCCTTCCGCCTTTTTTGAGCCTTTTGAGCCTTGCCTTTGCTGGTGGCCCACTCCAAACTCTTTGAAATGTAATTTCTCTTCTAGTAATGGGCCCTTGAGCCATTCTCTACTGCTTGAACCCACTTCTATTTCTTTGAAACGTACTATCTCTTCTAATAAACTGCTGTTTTACTACTTTGCCCTGGTATCGCCTTCAATTCTTTGCTTGAGATACCAAGGACCTGGACTTCGCACCGAGAAGGGCCCACTCTCCGACAACAGATTATTGAAGGTATAAAGGAGACCTTTGGAAATTCGATAATATTGCTTTACTTTCTTCAGGGTCCATATAAAAGAAATCCCCATCAAATGCACCTAGAAAATATTGCAAAAGTATTTAGGTGAAAGCAAATTCAATCGTTTCCTTAAGAATTTATATACTATAAAGTGTCAACAGGAGCAACGTCCAAACCTGGAAAGAATATAAAAGTTTATTTGAGCCAAAACTGACTAAAATTGCCCAGCAGCAAGATCTCAAATGCTCCAGAGAATGACAGTTTTGCAATTTCTTTTATGCATTTGAAATTAAGGGTGGAAAGTAAGGAAGATTACAAAAAAGTGGAAGAAAGCAAGGCAGGGATTGCACTACAGGTGAGTTAAGATATTTGCTGTCTGGGGCATGGTTATGTGTTGGGAGCCATCTCAGAGTACTGAGACTTTAGGTTGACTGCAAGTGGAGAGTGGCAGGTGGCTGCAGACCCCCATGTTCTGTGTGCTGAGGAAAAGGCTGCAAAACTTCATGTTAGCTGAACAGCAAAAAGAGGAACTGCTGGAGAAACAGCTTAATTCATCTCCTGTGCCATGGAAAAGCAGAAGTTCCTGAACTGAAACCACCAGACCCTCAGATGTCACTGTCTAATTATGGACTTATGAACTTTGGAACTTTCCACCATGGACTTGCTGACAGTTGCTATTTGCCTCAGTTTCACCTTACTTAAAATATATCATTAGTCTATGCTATGTAATCATGTAACTTGTTGCCAAGAGATTATCTCACTTCCAAACCCCTACGTGAGGAACATTGGTTTCTCATTCCCCAAAAACCCCCTACCAAATCCTCTATGCTTAGCTAAGAAATTATTCCTGGTAAAAGAGGAACTTACTCTCTATATAAGCAGTGCGCCTTTTAATAAATGCGGTCACTCTCTGCCATCAGCAGTTAGTGAACCTCCTAATCCCAACTTTCTTTTCTCAATTCCTTGCGTGGATCAATCCTGCTCAGGGACCATTCGGTAGGTTCCTGGCTTGATCACCCAGGTGCCCCGGCTATTGAGCCAGCTCTGGACAGTTATGTTATACTTTAAAGGTGTGTTAACCTACAATAGATGCATAGTAACAACCTACATTCCTTGCTTAAGGCAAAGAAAACCTCTTATTAAAGTTAAATGCCTGGGGCATGACTACCCACCTTGACCTGCCCAATTAGGAATTTATGATCAAATCACTCAGTGAGGTTACATTCCTCAGAACCCCTCTTTCATTCACACAGGTTTATTATCCACACCTGTAACAGCGTCGTCAAAAGTAGAAAATAAACAAGAGCTAAAATATAAAAGAATGTTTATATGAAAAATGCTCTTTGTACTTACTCTTGGGTAAATGTACACTGATTTTGAAATTATATTTAGAATTTTTTTTTTAAGATTTTATTGGGGAATTGGGGGAGGAGGAGAATGTGGGGACTTGTGGAAGGGGACCAGCCAAGTTGTTGTTCTTCAATCTTCATTGTGGAGGGGCCAGTAGCCATCTGGCTGTCCATCGGCAGCTTGTGGCCTCTAAGCTCAAGGTGCTGTGTTCAATCTTAGTTGCGGGTGGGCATAGCCACCATCCCATGCAGGAGTCAAACCAGCAGCCTTGTTAAGAGCGCACGCCCTATCCACTGAGCCATCTGGGCGGCAGCTCAGCTCAAGGTGCCCAGTTCAGTCTTAGTTGTGGGTGGGCATAGGCCACCATCGA
>NW_017732767.1:48130-49548 GCF_001890085.2 Hipposideros armiger | reverse complement strand
CCACCATCGAACAGGCAATCTTGTTGTTACACCAGCTGAGCCATCCTGCCACCTGTTGGCAGCTCAGCGACAGCTCAGCTCAGGCGCAGCATCACTGGCCAATGTGGGAATTGAACCAGCGGCCCTGTTGCTCAGAGCTCGCGCTCTTAAGCCAGCTCTTAACCAACTGAGCCACTCGGCCCGCCCTATATTTAGAAATTTTTGACAAATGAATTACATCACAAAAGTTTGTCAGATTTTTATTATTCATCTCAATTGTGAAATGAAACGGGTAAAGAACAATGCAATTTAAATCTATTTTTAAAAAGCTACACTTTTTTTTGGGCCTGCCAAGTGGCATGTTGATTAAGAGTTGGCTTGGGATGCCAGCTCTGAACAGCAGGGCCCAGGGTTGGATCCCAGAAATGAGGGCCAGTGACGCTGCGCCCTCTATAGCTAAGATGGTGAACAACAGCTTGACCTGGAGCTGGGCTGCCATGAGTCGCTGGTGACAGCATAGGCTGCAGTGGGGCTGGCCAGCTAGCCACCGATCACTCAGGAAGAGCGCAATGATAATACCAACATGGGTCAGTGAAGCGACATCTTCCACAACTAGATTGAAGAACAAAAGGACATCAACTCATTTGTTCCCCTTCCCACTATTCCCCAATGCTGTTCCCCTCCCCCAATTCCCTAATAAAATCTTTTAAAAAAAAATGTTACTTTTTTTTAAAAAAACGAGTAGTTGGTGACCTAAATTTTCACATGCCTCAGGCAATTTTCATATTCAAGTGCGCATCCCCAGGATTGACATTGGCACTCCTTCATTAATTAAATTCTAATTGCAAGAGGCATTCCTGGATCCAAAGATCCCCCCCACACACACACACACATCAAGTACAGGTCTCCACTCCTTAGCAAAAAAGTTTTAACTAAAATCGTTTACACCTGTTAAAATCGTTTACACCTGTTAAAATGTAGACATCTCAGCTTTAAGCACACTCAACTATAAGCTTCTACTTAAACTCTTTGAAACATCAACTTGAAACAGGCATGAAGGAGTCCTGCCATACAACACGCGACGGAAATTCCGCAGGTTCCAAATTAGGAAAATAGAGGCACCTAGAGAGCGAGGCGGAGCCCAGGTTCCGCCCCCCGCCTATACGCCAGCCCCGCCCCTCTCCCGCTGCCCCACCCTCCTGAGGTCTCCCTCAGGGCTTACACACTGTACACGCCCCGCCCATTTCTAAGTGTGATTGAATCACGACCCGCCCTGTCCGCGAGTTTCACGCGGCACGCACGCGCAGTTTGTTGCAAACCGGGAAGCTGCTGTCTGGGACCGAAGATAACGCTGGCGTTCTTGACTTTCGGTCTTTCTAGTTTAAACCTGAGCGTCTCAGTCCACCGTCCTACACTCCTGACGCCTGGGGGTCAGTACC
>NW_017732767.1:44478-47752 GCF_001890085.2 Hipposideros armiger | reverse complement strand
GTGTCACCAGGTCACCCCTCACGCGGGGAGGGGCTTTGTGGAAGCGGTGACTGTGAAGGGCAGGCCAGGAAATCGGCAGAACTGGGGTGTGAGGGGGTCCCGAGAAGGAGACAGAATGAGAGGAATAGACAGGTGAGAGGACAGGAAGATCAGTGCGGGGTCCGTAAAGAGGCGGGAAAACAGAGGATGTGGGAGAGACTTGTAAAGCGACGGGTAAGACAGCGAGTAACTCGGGGAAGTAGCCAGAGGAGAAAGAAAATGTAGAAATATAGAGAGAAGGGAGGAGCTCCAGAGATGAAGGGGAGCCAAAAGGGTGAGGGGACCCTGGTTAGCGGAAGTGGGAGCAACAAAGGACAGGGAATTTCAGACGGAGAGAGGGGTTAGGAGAAGAGCTGGGGGAGCGGAGTGCAGGAACAGAAAGGAGGGGAGGTGGGTGACAGCAGAGGGAGAAACGGCACTGAGCTAAGCTGGGGGTGTCAGTGAGTGGGGTCACAGAAGTGTAACAGGAAAGAGTGTCATGGGGGAAGCATCACGGGAGAAAGATGGGGACCAATCAGAAAGATTAGGGAGAAGGAGAAACTGAAGATGAAAGCTTTCAAGAGTTTTGCAGAACAAATGCAGGGAAGTGAATAGAGAGAAGGGGAGAAATCGGGAGGGGAGAGGGAGATAGGAGAGGACAGAAGTGGAGAGAATTCAGGACAAGAGGGACACACAGATCCATAGACAGGAATATATAGTATCAGAGGAAGAAGGGGAGCCCCTGCCTGCCTGAGTGATGAGCGGGTGGGATGTGGGTGATGAAGTCATGATATATTGATTTTTGGCTTTATAGTCAATTTAACACTTGCTGCATTTTCGTCACACAGAGGAGAATGAGAATTACAAAACTCCAGTTTAATAAGACTGCATTTAATAATTAATTTCATGACCATATGGTTTCCATGTGCAACCCTCATGCAGCGGAAGGGGAGAGACCTGTGTCAGTCAGTCATGGGTCCCTTCTCATTCCTGGGATGGCATGAGGGATGTGACCTGGGACAAGAAATGACTGAGTCTGTCACCACGTGATGCCTTTTCAAGGAATATGAAAAGTGTTGTGTCCTTCTTTCTTTTACATGGAATTTACTTTTTTCTTACTACCTCGCTCCATTGTTTTTATAAAAAGCAAATTGAGATAAATCTTAGTCTGAAGAATTTCTGCTATTTTGTAAATAGTCATTAAGTTATGATATAAACTTTGGTGACATTACCAGCTCTTATCATTTTTTTCTAAATATGAGGTAGTCTAAATTTTCTTTTAAACTTTGACCCTAGAAGTAATTACAGTAAAAAAAAAAAATTCAAAAGGATTTCCCTTCTGATAACATTGTGTCTGGTTTAGAGAGAAGCCCAGCATTCTTTCTACTCTTTATCATGTTGAAACATCCACTGGTACTTATTAATAATATTAAGCTACTTCAGTGTGCATTTGGTGAGGATGTCTGCGGTGAGAACCTAGTTTGGTGAGTTAGGCTGATATTCAGCAGCTTTTGTCTTCCGTTTACATGATTTGTTAAATTAGTGAGCTGGGACCTACCAAGTAGCTGATTCCTCAAGTCCCTCTTGTCTATTCTCTGAAAATGTGGAAGGATGGACCGGATGGACCTAAAACTCGGCTCCCATGCAGCTCATCTCTTCCCTGTGAAGTAATTTGATCAGCATATTTCCATAGCTAACCCTTTTTTAAAGTTTTCATTACCAAAATGTGTGTTCATTATTTTATAGTTTTTAACTAATTCTCTGTGATTTCCAGGAAAAGAGGAAGGAAATCCACCCAGGTAGCCGGCCCTTGTAGAAGTTCCTCCCCAACCCCTCACACTCCAGGTCTCAGGTGTGGGGAGTGTGAGATCTGTAGCCCAGTGACAGGAAACAGGTCTGGGGAGCAGGTCAGCACCCCCAGAGAGACTTAAAGATGCCATTTCCTGGGTCCCCCTGCAGACCTGCAGAACCATAACTCCTTAGAGTGGGTCCTGATCACCCCAGAGACCTGCATGCCCATTAATGATAAAAGTTCTCATCTGGGTTCCTCCTAGGTCTCATGGGAATTTCAAGGAGTGCTGTCACCTGTGCCCTCCCCTGGGGAGCTGGGTGAGAGCATCATTGTTGTTTAAGTGAGGTGTTCATGTGACTCTCAGGTGAGGCCAGGGATTAGCTGGGAGCTCCTGGACACAGTTCTGAGAGTGAGAGCAGGCTTTGGTCAAGGGGAGGTAGCGGGGTGCTATGTTGGGTTTGTGGGGTCAGAAGTGCAGCCCACATTCTCATTGCTGTGGGAATTTGTAGACGTCTGTGTAAGTGGAGGGCACGTGAAGACAGGAAAGAAAAAACTCACAGTTCTGTCTTCACTTAGGAGCTCCTTGTCGCTGACTGTCCTGTGACAAAGGACAAGAGACGGCAACTTTCTCAGCATTTCTACGTCCTTCTGCCTGTCAGTTTGGAGGAAGCAGACGAAGGACCTGTGCCGAAGCCGTTGAAGGCACATTCTCATGATGCAGACGTGATTTCTCCCCAGAAAGTCTCCTGAGGAAACAACCCAGAGTAGGAGGAGGACGAGGACGAAATGGCTACTTCTCAGGTAAGTGTTCTGTCCCGGGTCACATGTTATGTCTGCTTTTCCCTATAGGGCAGGGTCAGATGCTTGGTGTCCTGAAGAAGGGAGGTGTAGGTGTGTGTCCTGTGACTGCAGCATCAGGGCTGTAAAACGGATAAGAACATGCATGACAACCCAGGATGGCCTCAGTGCTCAGAATAGTCCAAAAGTTCTGAGGGGGAAAAAAAGTGTAATTGGAAGCGACTTACTCACTGGATTGGTAAGAAAGACATACTGTTTAAATGCACTATTAGAGTCACAGAACTGGGGAGCTATATGTGCATTGAAATTTGCATAAAACTAATGTTTTTATGATCAGATTTAGATTATGATTTCCTTATTTGTTCATTTGTGCCAATAATATCACAGCAGTGATGGTGTGTCCTTCCGTGTGCTTCTCCCATTTGTTCCTTCCACCTGATTTTCACTTGGTTGAGGTCCTGTCTTCACTATAAGGTTAACATTTTTTTCTTTATCATTAATAAAGGTCTGGAGGGACTTATATATAATGCGCAAAAACCATCACATTTCATCTGGAAACTCCGTTTTCTTCTTAGTTTCTCTACTTTGGAAAATGAAGGCCCTCAGCTTTCTTTACTAGAGATAATTGGCTTTTGGAGTGGAGGCTTGTTCCTGTAAATTTTCATT
>NW_017732767.1:37788-43895 GCF_001890085.2 Hipposideros armiger | reverse complement strand
GACATTCTCTACTTCATCAGGTTTTGTGTTTTCAAGAAAGTTTACAAGAATCATATATTAAGGTGTTGAAATGTGGTAAATTTGTAATGTATAGTTCAACAGAAAAGATACGCAAATTTTTTCAAAGAAACAACTCATTTTATGTTATTGCATGTTCCTCTTCCTGTTGTGTATATAAAATACAATGAGTATCATCCACAAAGACATTTTTGATATTTACAGAATTAAAATAATTGTGATTTCAGTGACATGAAAATTTCCTTCCATAGTCACTTGTAATGTGCACACAATTCCCATACGTTTGTCTGACTGAGCGCATAAAATCTTAACACTGTTTGAGCAAGTCTTTCTTCTCACGCTTCACTTGTTTCTCATCTGAGTTACGGAAACTGCTATGAACATTCATGAAGGTCGTCTATGCGTATTGATCTGGACCTTTTTGATAATTTCACCAGACACCTTGGAGTAAAACCGAAGCTCTACCATTTACTGGACGCTTCATAAAATATTCTCATACAAGAGGAAGAATAATATCGTTCTGAGATTACGTATGTGCATTATGAATTAATATCTACAAAACAGAACGTTCTCTATAGTATACAGCAGGTTTTCAAAAAAGATTGTGTTGCTGTGCTTCTATGAGAAGTGTAAATTCCATAGAACTCTGTCATTTCCAAGTCATGTAATGAATTCTTTACCCTGTTTTCTTCCTTTGTGCTATTGAACAGTGTGACACATGGACCAGAGACATTGGCGTCACTAGTCAAAGTGAGTTTGTTAAATGTGGAAACTCAGGTCCCACCCCCGAACTCCTCAGTTGGAATCTGCATTTTTACAACAGTGCAGTTCCTTCTTGTCCCCGGGAAAATATGAGAAGTACTTTGCATTTCTAACTCATCATGACATTTCCAGCCAAGAAATGTACACGATGTATCTTGTATGATACAAACATAAGACTCAAAAACCCATATGCCTGTGTTGATGCCTAAAAATTTATCTTCCAGATAAGGAAAGTCTGTCCAGTTGTTTGTGGATCACACGTCATCCTTCTTTCTCAGCATTGGAAAATATACTAGAGAATATTACTGTCAGTGACCTTAACGTCTAATTCCAGATACTCTCTAGGTCAAAAACAGTTCTCCAAATTCTGTTTTCATATTGGGTCATGTTATGACCTTGTCCATGGCCACATGGTAAATGTGTCTTTTGTTTCAGGGACGGTTGACATTCAGGGATGTGGCCATAGATTTCTGTAAAGAGGAGTGGGAGTGCCTGCACCCGGCTGAGCGGAAACTGTACATGGAAGTGATGCTGGAGAACTACAGGAACCTGCGCTCCCTGGGTGAGGCTGACTTCCTTCCAGAACTCCTACCCCACCGCAGGCATGTGTTTCCTTCATCAGTACAGCGTCTCCTGGGTGCTTCTGCTCTGTGTGGTCGAGTTTCACATCCCGGCTCTGAGTACCAACTGGGGGTTTGCTGGTGTAGAAAAGAAGTCTTCATGATGTCCTTGAAGTGGAACTCAGGATCTGAAAACTTTCCATGTTGTCTAGTAGAGTAAAGGTGCTGTCAGATAACTGTTTTGGGGGAATCCATTTCTAGAATATTCTAATATTCTGCAGTGTCCTTTCCTTTTACCTGAGCACATACTGGATTGGAAATTGGAGAATCTCCATCAAAACTCATGTTCCTTTTACTAATAAACAGATCTTGCTGTTTCTATGCCAGACCTGGTCACCTCTTTGGAGAGAATGAAGGACACCTGGGATGTAAATAAAAAAAAGACAGTATCCATCCACCCAGGTAGGTAGGAATGAAGGAAGCAGATGACACAGGTGAGAGGGCCAAAGGTCCCTGAGGAAGCCAGACCTTAAGATGTGGTTTAGGAAGCTTCGCTTTATTGGAAAGGATGTGAGAAGTCCAGGTTTCTTTCTGTTGCTGTCAAAGGGACAGTCCTGTCCAACGTCCTGTGCTCCTACATCCTCTAGGGACTATCCTGCTCATTGGTCTGGGTCACATTGCAGTGAGGGCTGATGCCGTTCCCCCTGGACTGTGGGGGCCGCCTTGGGCTGGCTACTGTTCCATTGCCTTCGGGGCCGGGGAAAATCTGTGCTCTCTGCTGAGGAATTCTCGCAGAAGCCATATTTAAAGTTCTGTTATTGCTTCTTGTAAGGAGTTTGTGATAGAAGTGGTGGAGGTCCTGGAATTTGGAGCAGAAATCCCAGGGGTACTGGATACAGATGTCACACATTTTCTGCTTTATAATTTCTAATCCAAATGATGTGTCAAACATAACTCTACAAAGTTCAGATTCAGTAATTTCATCTCAGTGCAAGGCATCTCCCGAAAGTCAGACACTGTCAATCTTGGTTTCACTTCAAAATGTCCCTTTGCTTTGTATGAGCTAACATTAGAAATTTTGAGTTTCTACTCCCAATCCCTGCATGTAAGAATACTTCAATGTATCTGTTTACCTCACAGAATTCTAAAATAATATCATAGGGGAGCTTAGAACATTGTCCAACTTATAGTGAGGTCTCTGTTGTTCCCTGATTTCTTAATGACTATCATGCTATAATTCTGTCTTGTTCAGTCCAAAGCTCCCTGGGCCTTCTATGTTTTCCATTTCTGAAATAGGTCTCTGTCAGATTAGTGGCTTGAGATTCTGACGTGCTCAAATGAAATCCGTTGGTAAGAAATGAGTTGCAGAATTATTAGGTTCCTGTATTTTGGAAAATGTTTGCTTCCTCAATTTGAGTTTACTTCAGGCAAAAAGTAATCATGTAGTTTGTCATCTGTCTTCAGCAGCATGTCTCTCAATCATGGTATACCTAATCTGAAATGTAGATTTTCCAGATACCTGATTCTCTGATATTTTATTAATTCCTTGTACTTTTGTTTAGCAGTGAAAGGTTTTTTTTCCTCTCTGGATGATGGATTGCAGCCCATTTATTTTGTGTTAGAGAAGGAAAATATATTAATCACAGAAAATTTCTTCAGTGTGTTTTAAATGGTTTTTTATTAAAATTTTCCTTAGAGCTGTTTATGAATG
Source organism: Hipposideros armiger (assembly GCF_001890085.2). NCBI lineage: Eukaryota > Metazoa > Chordata > Mammalia > Chiroptera > Hipposideridae > Hipposideros > Hipposideros armiger. The sequence goes on along the minus strand of NW_017732767.1, from coordinate 40,844 downwards.
ATTCTAATGCATTGTCTGGGAAATTTTCCTGCCGTACAACATGCTTCTGATGATTGAGAATGCTTGCTCTTTATGAGTTCTACAGAAGGATCCTCAATAGTACATCTGTGTAGTGTTCACAGTTCTGGGATGTGTTGTCTCTTATTCTCATGTTGCAGTTCTGTAACAATGTGTTTTCTTTTTTATGGTAGTTTCCTCAAACTTATTTACTTGCAGTTTTGGATGTTACTTCTATATATGAATGTGAAGGACAGTTTTAAGCTCAGTACACTTAAGAAAATGTAAGATTTGATTCACATACAAATCAGGTGTATGTCTATTGCCATTAACATTATGTGCATGTTTGTATCATTTTACTGCAACTTTGTGCATGACTCATGTTGTTTATGTCTTTTGTTAATAGTGCTTTTCTTATCCTTTGCAGTTAAGCAGTTGTGGTAATAGTCTAAATTTAACATCTGTTTACTGATGATTTCATATTCTCTTTGTGAGAGAACCACTTTTTGAATTCAAAGTAATTTTTGAAATGTAACTATGGTTTTTAGATATTATTTCTCATTTTCAATTTTGGTAAAACGTGACTAAAATTCTACTCTCTACCTATACAGTCCAGTCGTGTTAAGTATATTCACATTGTTGTGCAACTGATCTCTGGAAATTTCCATGTTGCAAAACTGACTGCGTACCCATTAAACAACCACTTTGTCATCTCCCTTCACCCCAAGCCTGTGGCTACTAACCTTCTTTTTGTTCTATGAGGAGGACTGCATTAGGCAACTCACATAAGTGAGTTCATATAGTTATCTGTGTTTTGTGACTGGTTAGCTTTACTTAAAAGTCCTCAGGGTTTTTCTATGTTGTATCAGGTGAGAGGAACTGTTTCTATTTTAAGGCTGAATAATATTCCGTTGTATGTATATGCTACATTTCTTCACCCATTCATCTATCGATGGCCATTTGGGCTGCTTCTGTGCATTACAGGGTTTTGTGGATAATGCTACAGTGTGCATGGGTGTGCACATGGCTCTTGCAGAGCCTCCTTTGAAGTCTCTTGGAAATGTATGCCGATGTGGGATGGCTGCATCATAGCACAATTCTATTTTTAATTTTTTGAGAGACCTTCATATTGTTTTTCATACTGTTTTCATCAGTTGGTATTTCATTCAAGAGAGCATAAGGGTCCGATTTCTTTGCATTTTTGCCAACCTTTGATAGTTTGTTTTTCTTTGATGGTCATCCTAGCTGTTGTGCAGCAATATGGTGTTTTTTACCTGTGGATGCAAATATTTATGTTCTCGTAAGAGCATGTCAAACTACTGGAAAGATATGTGGACCTGAGATCAGATATTTAGGAAAAGCAGGAGCCTGAGGAGGACTTTTATGTTAAGAGCACTTTTAGTTCACAGTAAAATGAAGTAGAAGCGACAGAGAATTCCCATGTGCCCCTCCCACATGCACAGCCTCTCCCTTGTCCACACGTCCCTTCTACCCACAGAGGTACATTTGTTACATAGATGAAACTACATTGACACATAATTGTCACGCAGAGTTCATAGTTCTCCTTGGGGTTCACTGTGGGACTGTCCATTCTGAGCATGTGGAACATTTATGATGACGTGTCATGCAGTGTAGTGTCACAGCCCTGAATATTCTCTGTGCTCCACATGTTCGTATCTCCCTCTCCGAAACCCCGGCCAGCCCTGGACTTTTTACTGTCTCCATAATTTTGCCTTTTCTGCAATGTCATAGCTGGAATCATACATTATGTGCCTTTTTCAGATTGGCTTCTTTCACTTAATATGTATCTAGGTTTCCTCCATGTGTTTTTGTGGCTTGATAGTTTCTTTCTCTATAGCACTGAATAATATTCCATTGTCTGTATGCACCTCAGTTTACTCCTCCATTCACCTGTTGACAGACATCTTGGTTGCTTTCTAGTTTTGGAAATTATGGATAAAGCTGCTGTGAACACACGTGTAGACTATTGGGTGGATAAACGTTTTCAACTCTTCGGGTAAACTATGGAGAAGCACAATTGCTTGATCTTATGGTGAGAGGATGTGTAAGAGCCACCAAACTGTGTACCCAAGAGGCTGCAGCATTTTGCATTCCCACCGGCAGTGAGTGCGAGTTCCTTCTGCTCCACGTCCTCACCAGCACTTGATGTTGTCCATGTTCTGGGTTCTGGCCCCTCCTAATAGGTGTGTCATGTGGTTTCACTTGCTCTGTGTTTGATTCTTGTCGTTGTTTTCATGTGCATTTCCCTGGTGACATATGATGTTGAGCATCTTTTTACATATCATTTTGTCTTTTGTATGTCTTGTCTAGGGAGATGCCTGTTTAAGGCTTTGGCCCATGTTTTAATGAGGTTGGTAGTTTTCTCATCGATGAGTTGGAAGACTTCTTTATGTGTTTTGGATAGTAGAACTTTACAGGTATTTCTTTTGCAATTTTTCTCCTTCCCAAACTGTGACTTCTCGTTTATACTCTTGACGATGACTTGTTTGTTGTTTTTGCTCATTAATATTTGATTTGAAACATGGGAGTTCAAAAGTTAATATTAATACTACGATTTGAAAAAAGAAACTTGGTGAAGAATTTGTTCTGTAAAACAGGTGAGTGTATGAAATTAAGTTTATATATAATAACATTTAAATTTCAATTCTAGCTATGTGTTCATTCCTGGAATAAATATATAATGAGTCTTGTGTTGATGGAGACGAGGTTGCCTTAAATATTCTGACAATTTTATAGGTCAACTCTAATGGAATCTTTTTTTTTTTTATTGGGAACTTAGGGGGATGGGAACAGCTCTGGGGAATTGGGGGAAGGGGAACAGACAAGTTGCTATCGTTTTGTTCTTCAGGCTAGTTGTGGAGGACATTGTTTCACTGGCCCAAGTTGGCACCATCATTGCGCTCTTCCCGGGCGATGCAGATCAGTTGCCGGCTTCTGGACGACCGCTCACAGTGGCTGCTGGCCGCTCATGCTGGCTGCTGGCTACACACGGTAGCCCATAGCAACCCACTGCAGCAGGGGCTGCAGCCTACGCCATC
>NW_017732767.1:28289-33319 GCF_001890085.2 Hipposideros armiger | reverse complement strand
AATTCTTTTTTATTGTGAAATACACATTTTTTAGAATTAGTTTCAGCTGTACAACACAGTGCAGTAGTTATACTTTTTACCCCTCGAGGTGACAACCCCCCTCCCCCAATCCGCCGCTCCACTTCCCCCCAATATCTTACATATCTATTACAATATTACAATTCCCTTGACTCCACTCCCACACTATACTCCATGTCCCATGATTATATATATATATATATATATATATATTCACTTATAGTTGACATACAATATTATGTAAGCAACTTTTCATCCCTCTTTGATGTGACTCTTGCATGTGGTTTCCTATCCTGAGCATGGTTTCTGAGTAATTACAAAGCTCATTGGGTCAGTAGTTGTTGCTAAGTTCATGTCTCCATGGAGGATGGCAGTTTTGGTGTTTCCTCTTATGCCGTCTTGTTCAGTCCTGTAATCAGTATTAAATTTGTCTGTTAGAATTTAAAGTATATTCACATGCATGTAGTAAGAGTGACAATTTATTGGGTGTCTTTCAGCTATGTCTTCTGAGGACACCTTGAACTTACTGACAAACCCAGGAATAGAAGATTCATTCCACAAAATGCTGCTGGTAAGATATGGAAGGTGCGGCCTTGACAATCTGCACTTAATGAAAGAGTGGGAATATGAGGGGAGTGTGAAGGGCTGAAGGACATTATGATGGACATAACCAAACTGGGACAGTTACTCATAGTAAAATCCTTGTTGCCAAAGAGATCAAAGATGTAAGAAATGTTGTGAAACCCTGTACTTTAAGGCGGGTACATTAGTAGAACACTTGTTTCTGAATGTAAAGGTAGAAAACAATTTATTATTAAAGATATATATTCTTTGAAAGGAAATGTGAAATATGTGGGAAGTTAATGTAATTCATGGTGTGATAATCATTTGAATAATTAAAAATACAGGATTAGATTAAACTTTCAGTCAAACATTTAACAATCAGAGATTTAAAAATGAAGATCGAAATTCTAAATGTGCTCAATTTTACAATCTCTTAACCAGGCTTTCGTTATTCTTTCAACCAAAAAACAATCCTTCCTTGTTTCAAATTCTGTAATTTTCGTAAATGTGGGAGGGTATTTATAGAAGCATCATGGTTCCATAGGTATCATGGGTAATGGGGAACAACTTTACCTGTTTAATGAAATTAGAGTCCTCACTAAAGGCCTTTCTGTCTTTGTTGATTACCAGAGTATGTGTAATGATGAGAGAAGCTATCAATTCAGTGAATCTTGGAAAAACTTTAAACAAGGGTCAGATCCTAATAAGCATCAGAAATTGCAGTTTCGAGAGAACCAGCATACACATGGGAAAGACTTTCATGAAAACTCAAATCTTACACATCAGAACAGTTATATTGTAGAGAAGCCAAACAAATGCAGTGAATATGACAAGTCTTTGAACCAATCTTTATATCTTACTGAACATGAGAATATTTATACTGGAGAGGAACCTTACAAGTGTATCCCGTGTGGCAGAGTCTTTAGTCGATTATCCAGTTTAAACAGACATAGGAAAACCCATACTGGAGAGAAGCCTTACAAATGTGAACACTGTGGCAAAGCCTTTACTAAACATTCAACTCTCATTGTACATAGAAAAACCCATACTGGAGAGAAGCCTTACAAATGTGAACACTGTGGCAAAGCCTTTATTAAACATTCAGCTCTCATGGTACATAGGAGAATCCATACTGGAGAGAAGCCTTTCAAATGTGAACACTGTGACAAAGCCTTTATTAAACATTCAGCTCTCATGGTACATAGGAGAATCCATACTGGAGAGAAGCCTTTCAAATGTAGAGAATGTGGTAAAGCCTTTACTCAGTGTTCACCTCTTGCTGCACATATGAGAATTCATACTGGAGAGAAGCCTTACAAATGTNTCTTTGGAGAAACGTCTCTTCATATCCTCTGCCCATTTTTTAATTGGGTTGTTTGTTTTTTTGGTGTTGAGTTGCATGAGCATTTTATATATTTGGTATATCCCGTACTTTAGACTTTTCATAACTAGACGTTTATACCTCTGATTCCCCTTCACCTTTTTTGGATTTTCCCCATGGCCCTGTCTTCTCTGGCAACCATCAGTTAATTCTCTGTTTCTTGAATCTCTTTTATTTTTTTTTTAATTGGGGAATTGGGGGAGGGGAACAGTATTGCTGAATTGGGGCAGGGGACCAGCCAAGTTGCTGTTCTTCAATCTTGGTTGTGGAGGGCACCCGTCGGCAGCTCGTGCCCTTTCATCTGAAGGTGCTATGTTCAGTCTTAGTTGCGGGTGGGCATAGCCACCATCCCATGCAGGAGCTGGACCAGCAGCTTTGTTATTAAGAGCACACGCTCTATCCACTGAGCCATCGGGTGGCAGCTCAGCTCAAGGTGCCAGGTTCAGTCTTAATTGCAGGTGGGCGTAGCCTCCATCCCATGCAGGAGTCGAACCAGTAGCCTTGTTATTAAGAGCACATGCTCTATCCAATGACCCATCCGGGTGGCAGCTCAGCTCAAGGAGCCAAGTTCAGTGTTAGTTGCGGGAGGGTGTAGCTCACTATCGAACAGGCAGTCTTGTTGTTAGGGGCACGTGCTCTCACCAGCTGAGCCATCCTGGCACCTATTGGCAGCTCAGTGGCAGCTCAGCTCAGGTGCAGTGTCACTGGCCCATGTAAGAATCAAACTGGCGGCCCTGTTGCTCAGAGCTTGTGCTCTCAAGCAAACTCTTAACAAACTGAGCCACTTGGCCGGCCCATGTGAATCTTTTTTTGATTTATTTTTCCGTTTCTAGTTTTTAGCTTTTACGTATCAGTGAAATTGTGTGGCATTAGTCTTTCTCTGTCTGTGTTATCTCACTTAGCATAGTACCCTCTAGGTCCATGTATGATGTGGCCACTGGCAGGATTTCCGTTTTCCTCCTGGCTGAGAAATATTCCATTGTGTACATTTACCACATCTTCTTTATCCATTGATTGGTTGATGGGCGTATATATCTTGTCTGTTGTAAATAATATTGCAATGGATGTACGGATGCAAATATCTTTTTTTAAACGATTTTATTGGGGAATTGGGGGAGGGAACAGCATTGGGGAATCAGGGAAGGGGAACAGACAAGTTGCTGTCCTTTTGTTCTTCAGTCTAGTTGTGGAGGACATCACTTCACTGGCCCATGTTGGTATTGTGATCATTGCGCTCTTACCAGGTGAGGCAGATTGGTTGCCCGCCATTGGACGGCTGCTCACACTGGCTGATAGCCACTCACAGTAGCTCATGGCAGCCCCACTGCAGCCTACACCATTGCTGGCTACTCACAGCAGCCCAGCTCCAGGTCGATCTGTTGTTCACCATCTTAGCTGTAGAGGGCGCAGCGTCACTGGTCCATGTGGGATTGGAACTGGCATCCCTGCTGCTCAGAGCTTGCACTCCCAAGCCAACTGTTAACTAACAAGCCACTCGGCTGGCCCAGATATCTTTCTGAATTAGTGTTTTTTATTTCTCTGGATAATGCCCAGTAGTGGAATTGCTGGGTCATATGATAGTTGTATTTATTATTTTTGAGGAAGTTCCATATTGTTTTTGGCTATACCACTTTTTACACAAATGTAATTGTTACACCTTCCTGTTGAATTTACCATTTTATCATTATATAGTGTCCTTCTTTGTGTTCTGACACGTTTTGACACTGTATATTTATTCATTATGGCCACCTGTGCTTTTTTTTTTTTAAGATTTTATTGGGGAGTTGGGGGAGGGGAACAGTGCTGGGGAATCGGGGGAAAGGGGAACAGACAAGTTGCTGTCCTTTTGTTCTTCAGTATAGTTGTGGAGGATGTTGCTTCACTGGCCCATGTTGGTATTATCATTGCGCTTTTCCCAGTTGAGGCAGATTGGTCGCCGGCCTCTGAACAACCACTCACGGTGGCTCTTGGCAGCTTACGCTGGCTGCTGGCGACACGATGGCTTATGGCAGCCCACTGCAGCAGGGGCTGCATTCTTCGCCGTTATTGGCGACTCACAGCAACCCAGCTCCAGGTTGAGCTGTTGTTCACCATCTTAGCTGTAAAGGGCAGTGTCGCTGGCCTTCATGTGGGATCCGAACCGGGGCCCTGCTGCTCAGAGCTGTCGTCCCAAGCCAGTTCTTAACCAATGCGCCACTCGGCCAGCCCCACCTGTGCTTTTTATTGGTGATCATTTCTGTGGAATACATTTCCCATTTTTTGACTTCAGTCCCATCCATGTACCCACATCTAAAGTGAGTCTCTTGTAGACAGAAGTTAGCTGGACTTTATTTATTTATCCATTCAGGCAACTCCTGTGTATTGATTCAGGAAGTTTCATCTGTTTTCACTTAAAGTAATCACTGAGACAGAGGGACTACTCTAACCATTTTAGAATTGTTTTCTGCCTTTTTTGTAGCTATTTTGTCCCATGTTCCCACCTCTGAACTCTGCTATTTTTTCGTTGATTTTGTTTGGTAGTAGAATGCTTTCATTTCTTTCTCAATTTCTTTGTATGTGTCTGTTTTAGGTATTTTATTGTGATTACCATAGGGGTAACTTAAAACAGTTTTAAGGTTATGACAGTGTATTTTGAGTTCTTGGTCAGGTAATTAATAGCTCAATTAGTTTTGGGCTAATGTCTCAAGATTTAGTCTGTTCCTCTGATTGGTCCATGTTCTGTTTTTTTGTATGTTGTGATGTTTTGTTGAGGCTTTGGAGAAGAAACAGCCTCCATCCCAGGCTGTGTAGACCTGCTTTGTACAAGAGAACACAAATAACAGGCAGCTGAGCTTGAAGTTCTTATGCCTATCAAACCGGTTCTGCCAGATGTGTATTCTTGGTGTTTTGTGCATGTAATTTTCTGGTTTAAAATGTTTTCGTTTCTTCTTTAGAGGCAGTGTTATATTCCTATCCTTGATGTTTGTCTTCAATACTGCATGCTTTGTGGTGTTTGAACAATTAGTTACCATTTTTCTCAGTGGCCACCAAAATGCATTCACATTGCACTGCCATTTTCTTAGCACTC
>NW_017732767.1:17529-25975 GCF_001890085.2 Hipposideros armiger | reverse complement strand
GCATTCAACTCTCACTCAACATAGGAGAATTCATACTGGAGAGAAGCCTTTCAAATGTAAAGAATGCGGTAAAGCTTTCACTCAACGTTCATTTCTCACTAGGCATGAGAGAATTCATACCGGAGAGGTCATTACTCACCATTTACAGTTTACTCAACATGAAAGTTTATAATGGAGAGAAACCTTAAAACTGAAGAATCTAAGAAACCCTGTAGCTGGACCTACAGCCTCACTCAATATCAGAGAATGCTTACTGCAGAGAAATCAACATTCAAAATCAACGATGAAAACCCTGTGTACAAAATACAAACTTCAGAAAATCTACAGAATTCATGCTCCAAAGTGACTTTAAAGATGTAAAATAATGTGAGAAAATATTTACTCGAAAATGAAATCTGAAATATCAAAGAATTGACATTACAAAGCAGCCAGTACAGAACAGTCTTCAGATATTACTTTAAATCAGAATACATATAGAGAATAAGCTAATGTTAAAAAACTTGTGAATATGTTTGAAAGTATCAAGGGGATGGATGTTGGAAATGTATAATTCTTTACAATGAGTGTTTATATATTGATACTACTTAAGGTTTGTTGAAAAGAAAATGTTAATCCCACTGTGAAGTCACTTGATGCAATGTTTTTTTACTCCGAGTGTGTGTGAATCACGGGTTGTTTGTTGCTGTCATCTGAGATCCCTTGTATGTTGGGTGGAATTCACTCAGAAATACTTTTCCCTGGAAGACTGAGGGCACTGTAATGCACATTGTATGATGAGAATCTAAATGGAGATGCTGTTTGGTTGACTTAGAATGTTGATGTAAGTCAGTGTGACGTAGGTGTTCAGGGCATCATTCTCTGCATTTATGTAAGACAAACATTCTGAATCTTCATTAGATTTACCAGTTGCTCTTTAAGGAAAATAAGGTGGTGGTTTTTGAAACCCTGATGTATCTTTGTAGTAGCCATAGATAGGAGTGCTGAATATTACCAGATGTGGTTGAAATAAAGAAGTCTTTGGAGATATCTGAGAAAGTACAGACAACTTATCCCTAAGTGCATAAATGATTGTACATCCATGTTTCCTAAACAGTGAGCCTCGGTCTTCAAACCCATGGAAAACAGAGCTCTAAGGTCATTATATCAGAACAACCAGAATGCTTCTTAAATGCTTGTTATCTATATTTTGTGCATGGATCTTACAGGTGGTTTGCCATGCTTTATTTAGACTCTGTGTGAACTTATATTTACATTAATAATAAAGCGAATGATTTTTAATGTATTAATACTGGTGTGTAATGAATGACTTGTTATCCTGCCACCAACGTTGACCTCTCCCACCTTAGTCACTGTTGTAATAAAAAAAGCACTATTTGGTGATGCATTGGAATGACAGCACTAGTGAGCCTTTTCCCTGTGGTTTTAATTCGCAAATGGAAAGAGAACCTTGCTGTCTAGAATGCCAAAGAAACACTATTTAAACTAAAGTAAAGGTTAGCAGACATGGGAGCTACATGTGGCTTGAAAAGTGCATGAAGCAGCCATTTCCTTCTGGTTAGATTCATATCATAATTCACTTTCCCCCAATGATAACAGGATAGATGATGAGTTCATCCATCTGCAATTTGTCCCATCAAAGCTGGTATTAGCTTCATCCAGTTGATTCAGGCTGTGTATCCCATTCCTCTATAATGTTTTCCTATTTCCACTAATAAGCATTTGGGAGTATCTACTGAATGTTGTGTATAAAGAACGATATTTACTCTAGAAACTCCTTTCATCTGAATTTGTCTTTCCTTGATTTTGCTTTAGAACATGAAGGCTCTGACCTTTGTTTATTACAGATACTGGTTTTACCCAAAGAGGTTCTAAGTCAGGCCTCAGGCCTGTAAGTTTCCCTTTTATTCCGAAGTCATGTCTCCCATACTTGTACTCTTTTTCATATCTTTATCGTGTTTTCAGAAGAAGAAAAACTAAGACTGATATAGTTAATAGATGTTCAAATGCCTCCAAAGTCTAACATATACCGTATTTCCCCATGTATAAGAGACACCCTTTTTCGAAACATTTGGGGGTCTCAAAACTGGGTGCGTCTTATACAGTGGTTGTACGAGCACAAAAACAAGCGCGAAAACGGGAAATGCAAGAAAAAATTTACAACCACTGTATAAGACGCACCCAGTTTTGAGACCCCAAATTTTTCGAAAAAGGGTGTGTCTTATACATGGGGAAATACGGTAACGACACAATGATAACTAAACATTTTTCAGTAACGTTCACATTCACAAATAGCTTTTATATGAGTTTACATCATTGGGCATGTTTTTCCCCATAGTATTTTTAAAACTCTCAAAAAACTTCATCCACAAGTAGATGCATAAGTTTATGCAATTGAAAATATTTCTTAATTTCGGTGACATTGAAATTTTCCCACTGTCGCTTTTGCCATGTACATAGTTACTTTTTAGAGATATGGCTATGTGCCTAAAATGTAACAGTTATTTGATCAATTCCATTTTGGACCTTCTTGTTTCCATTATTCTTCTCAGTTACAAAATCTGCTATGATAATTTGTTGATTTTCTCTGAATATTAACCTTGTATGTGTCTTTCTTGTAGATAAATTCTAGGTCAAAAAAGCTAGGTTAAAGCCCAGGTTCTAGTATTTACTGGATGATGAGACAAGTAAAGAGTTAACAGGAATGGGCTTATGAGCTGGCAAGAAGGCACAAACAGAGTTAACAGGAGTGAGCTTGTGAGCTGGCAGGAATGGGCTTAAAAGGAACCAGTTGGCTCTGAATCCCCTGGGTAGCACTGCAGCTGCAAGCTAACAAGCACCTTACATCCATCATAGGCGGGAACAGGACAATTCCCAGGAGAAGACAATTGTAACAGCAGTCTCCCTGTGTGCTAACAAGCACCCTCCACCCTCCACAGAAAAATATAAAACCCCAGCTGAACAGAAACCCGCTGCAGCTGTCTCCATCAGATTCTGCCCTGGCAAACTCCTTTTGCCAGTATTTCTCTTCCAAACTATCTACCTGACTTTCCACAATCCTTGCTTTTTTATTTCATATACTCATGAATTCCTTCACATTCTGTGAACGACCAGGGGTTAATTGTACACCATGTGTTGCCCGTTAGGGGTATACACCCTCAAAAATATATGCGGCTGTGTTGAAGTCTTAATTACATATATTTTTTCTATCTATAGCAGGTTTTTGTATCTATGTCATTAACTTTTTTACTTAGAAAAATATTGGAGAATATTACCATGTTGAAAGTACTGTAATTTTATATTTCAGAATTGAATTCATCTACCTCAAAACCACTTAACTCTTTTCATCGTTGGTCAAAATATGAACTGTGTCCATGACCACTTGGTACGTGTGTTATTTACTTGAGGGACCATTGATATTCAGGGATGTGGCCATAGAATTCCCCAGGAGGAGTGGGAAATCCTAGGCCTCAGTGGGATTTGTACCTGGTCTGATGTTGGAGAACTCCAGGAACCTGGTCTCCCTGTGTGAGGAGCACTTCCTTTCAGATGTCCTATCCCACCTGCTGGGCTCAGTTTCTTTTATGTGTAGAATGTCTCCTGGGAGTTTCTGCTCTGTATGACTCAATTTGTGAACCTCTTGAAAGGAAGTTACTTGGCTTTGTTGTCTTTAAATCTTGACGATGTTTCATCTTGACCATCACCTTCCTTCCCTTTTGTGGGGTGATCTGCATCCTCCACTTTACATTAGGGAGAATCATAGAAACTCAGTGACTTAATGTATTGTTGCCTACATCTTAAACCCTAATTTCCACCCCTTATGTTTGAGTCCATATTAGTACTTTGATGTGGAGTTCAGACTAAATTGAAAATGCTTTTAAGCATCATAAAGGGGCAATCAGGAAACTTGGGGGAAGTAATTTCCTATATGTGTCTATAATGTCCTCTCTTCTCTACTGAGCACAATACTGGGTGGAAATTACCTAGAGTTTCCAGCAAGAGTCAGGTTCGTTTGTCTAATAAACTGGTGTCGTTGTCTCAAATCCACACCTGGCCACATATTTGGAGCAAAGGAAAACGCCGTGAGAAGTGAAGATGAGGAGACATTAGCCTTTCACCCCATGCGAATGAAAGCAGATGACACAGGAGAGAGGGGCAAAGGTCAAAGAGGAAGCCCACCTTAAAGTGTGATTTGGGAAGATATGCTTCAAAGGCAATGATTTTGAGAAGCCCAGGACTCTTGCTGCTGTTGTCACACAGGAGCATATCCTGTCCCACTCTAATCCTGCTCCTGCATCTTCTAATGATGCTGCTTTTGCTGCCGAAAGCTAACAGCACATTTGAGTGAGAGCCAAAACCTCCCCACAGCCAGTGAGGGCCTGCATAGTCTCACTGTGTTTCCACTGCATTTATGCACGTCTGGAATTCCTACATGAAGGCCAACGTGTGCGTGTCCTCTTTCCAATCTTTGGGTGCCCCTGCGTGACAGAGATCCCTACAAATTTGCTACACTCTAGGAAATGTGGGTTACATTGACACTCCGCTACCAAACATAAGCAGAGCAGGCCTCCCCATGGAGGCTGCCCTATGTGCCACATTTTGTAACAAGGCTGTGAAATGTCCCTGGGGTCCTCCCAGTGTTTAACTCTGACCTCATGGTAGAATATCCTGGGCTACTCCATGAAGATACTATTGATGCTGGGCCCTGCCACAGGCTAACAGAGAATCTTTGGGGTGGACACAGGAGATGGTAGGTCTAAAACCACACAGGGCATGCTATCGGGAAGACAAGGCTGAGAACGACTTTGCTAACCATAGCTCATCAAACTTCCCTGCACTTAAAAAATCACTGCAGATGCCTTTCTGGGGCTCCACTCTCAGTCATTATACCTCCCCAGGTCTGAGGTGAGGCTGTTTAATTTGCGTTTTTAACCACCACTGAGGTTGCTCTCCCAAGGACCCATTTCCAGCAGCAAGAAGCCTGAGAAAGCAAGGTCCCCTGAGTGCCTTACACCCAACTCCATCTCAATGCAAATACTCTTTCACAGTGAAGGTCACATTCTCTGCTCACTGTGTGCTAGCTGAGAGGTCAGAACAGGCAGTGGTGTCTAAGGGTGTGTGTGTGGGGAAAGCATTCACTCGTTCATGGAAGCAGAGTTAATTGAGGATGACTTCCTCTGAGAGCTCCTAAGAAATAAATTATTTCCCACAGATCTTTCCCATTTCAGGACACTTTCTGCACCAGCAGTGGAGCGGCTTCCTCTGTGCCCATGTGATCTTACTTGTGTTCAAAGGAGGCTCCATTCATTTCCACCTCCTTTGTTTTCCTGCTTTGCAGTTCCGGGGTTGCTTTTCTTGTAAATTTATAAATCAAAATGGAACATGATATGCTAGGCTTTTCCAGAAGATATTGCCAGCTCTTTATTCAGCTAAGAAGAGAATATTAGAGACGGGTGTAGGAAAGCATTTCAGAGACTGGTCTACTGACTGCCTCCTTTTGAATGCTAAGAGGTTCTATTAAGTTTGCAGAGAGTAAGTCCCTGCAGCAACTACTGAATCAAAGCACGAGGGTGAAACATGGGATCAGGTGTTCCTAAAACTTGTCCATAGGTTTCCGGAGTCCTAACATTGCACTTCCAGCACTAATCAAGCATGAAATGTGGAAAACTCGCAACAAGAGGGGAAGTCTAGAGTCCAAATGCCCCATGAGGAAGCCTTTTCTCCTGAATGAAATCAGTTTCAGTGGCTCTCTCATGAACAAGGATTTGAAACTTAGACAAGCAAGTCTGGGGCTCCTAAAAGACTGAAAACGGAAATCAGTGATATGCAAATATGGTCACTGATTTTTAGAGAGAAGCAGTTTCCTGAAGTTCTCCAACATCATGTCACTGGATAAGGCCCTCTGAGATGGGTCCAGGCATTCCCACTTCTGAGAGAGTTCTATGGCCATAGCCTTGAATGTTAGCCATCCCTTTTTGAAAGACAAGAGTTCGCAGAGTTGACAGGGAGAGAGTTCTTTTTAGCCACAAAACAAAAGAATCAGAGTTATGCAAAAATTAATTTGGGTGAATCTAGTGTTCTGACTGATCCATGTTAGGTAATTTTGAGGATTTTATATATGTTTATTTTTTGTCTATTTCTTTTTAACTGAATGAAATTCAAATAATATAAGGTTAACGATGAAGTACAAGTGAATGGCGTTGAGCACATTGAGAATGGTGTATAAAATATCACATCCAGCTCTCAATAGCCACAGCAAAGGAAAACCTTTACACATGAAGCAGTTGGTCACACTCCTTTCTCCCCCATTCTGGACACCACTGTGGTGCTGACTGGGCTTTCGCTCAATGGGATCATCACTATACGTGTTACAGAACTTTCAAAAAGGTTATCTGGGATAAGGACTCCTGGTTTCTTCAGGATTAATACCAGTTCTCAAACCTTTAAAGTGTTTTCTTCCCTAATGTTTTACTGAGGTTTTTATATTTTAGGTATTATTGAAATATTTAGATTCAAATAGATGGAAACTTTGGAAGATAAACTGCTCGTAGAGAAGACAACAAACAACCATTCCCATGTTCCCCTGTTTCCTCAGTCTCCCAGGGCTGAGCTCACATCCCCTAAGCTCTGCTCCTGTACACAGAGTGACTTCCAATGTCTTTTTTCTTTTAAATTAAAGTTTATTGGGGTTACAATGTTTAGTAAAATTACATAGGTTTGAACTCTACAATTCTGTAATACATCACCACCCACAGTCAGTTGTCCTTTCATCACCATATATTTAATCCCGTTTACCCTCATCTACCCTCCCTGCCCTGGAACTTCTAAACTATTGTCTGTGTCTATCAATTTTTGTTTATTTGCCTATTTTCTTTTTGTTGCTTTCAGATTTATATCCCACATAACAGTGAAATCATATGGTTCTCAACTTTTAGTGTCTGACTTATTTTGCTTAGCATAATAATCTCAAATCCATCCATGTTTTCCCAAATGGCACTATTGCAGATTTTCTTGGGACAGAATAGTATTCCATTGTGTATATATACCACATCTTCTTTATCCAATCATCTTTCGAAGGACACTTTGGTTGTTTCCATGTCTTGGCCACCATAAATAAAGCTGCATTGAACATCGGAGCACATATATCTTTATGGATCAATGTTTTCAGATTTTTGGGTAGATACCCAGGAGAGGGACTGCTGGGTCATATGGTAATTCTATTCATAATTTTTTGAGGAACCTACACACTGCCTTCCATAACAGTTGCACCAATCTGCATTCCCACCAACAGTGTATGAGTGTTCCTTTTGCTCCACAACTTCTCCATCACTTGTTGTTATGCCATTCTAACTGGAATGAGGTGATACCTCCTTGTGGTTTTTATTTGCATTTCTCTGATGATTAGTGATATTGAGCATCTTTTCATGTCTGTTGGCCATCTGTATGTCCTCTTCGGAAAAATATCTATTCAGGTCCTCTGCCCATTTTTTTAATTGGCTGGTTTGTTTTATTGTTGTTGAATTATATGAGTTCCTTATGTATTTTGGATATTAGCCCCTTGTCGGAGGTGTTGTTTGTAAAGATCTCCCATTTGGTTTCTTCCCTCTTTATTTTGTCAATGGTTTCTTTTGCTGTGCAGAAGCTTTTTAGTTTGATATAGTCCCATTCATTTATTTTAGCTTTTATTTTTCTTGCCTTTGAGGTCAAATTCATAAAACCCTCTTTGAACACAAAGACAATTAATTTTCTACCTATGTTTTCTTCTGTGCAGTTTATTGTTTCAGGTCTTATGTTGAGGTCTTTGATTGATTTTGAGTTAATTTTGGTACACGGTGACAGATAGCAGTCTAGTTTCATTCTTTTGCATGTAGCTTTCCAGTTTTCCCAACATGATTTATTGAAGAGGCTGTCTTCTGTTCATTGTATGTTTTGGGCTCCTTTTCTGGAAATTATCTGTTTATATTCATGTGGGTTTATTTCTGGGTTTTCAATTCTGTTCCATTGTTCTGTGTGTCTGTTTTTCTGCCAATACCATACTGTTTGGATTATTGTTGCCCTGTAGTAGAAGCTGAAGTCAGGGAATATGATGCCCCCAGCATTGTTTTTTTCCTTTTTGTTTTTTATAATTTAAGTACTTTATTTTTTATTTTTCAATTACAGTTGACATTCAATATTATACTACTTTCAGGTGTAAAGCACAGAGATTAGATATTTATATAATTTACAAATTGATCACCCAATAACTCTAGTCACCACCTAACACCATACATAGTTATTACAATATTGCTGACTATATTCTCTATGCTGTACTCTATATCTCCATGACTATTTTGTAACTGCCAAATTTGTCCTTCTTAATCCCTTCACCCTTTTCACCCAGGCCCCCAAGCACCCTCCCATCTGGCAGCCATCAGTTTGTTCTCTGTATCTATGAGTCTGTTTCTTTTTT
>NW_017732767.1:7671-16364 GCF_001890085.2 Hipposideros armiger | reverse complement strand
TGGGGTCTTTTGTGGTTCTATATAAATTTTCAGATTATTTGTTCTAGTTCTATGAAAAATGCCATTGGCATTTTGATAGGGATTGAGTTGAATCTATAGATTGCTTTGTGTCATATAGACATTTTAACAATGTCAATTTTTTCTATTCATGAGCATCAGATAGCCTTCCATATATTTCTATCTTCTTCAATGTCTCATAATTTTCTGAGTACAGGTCTTTTACCTCCTTGGTTGAATTTATTCCTAGGTATTTTTTTTTATTTTATGCAATTGTAAATGGAAATGTAAAACACATATGACTAAGGCAAAAAAAAAAGAGGAGGAAACTTACTAAGAAATCTTTAGATAAAACAAAAGCATAGACAAAGTTTATCCATAGATGGAAGTTCTTGAAATTTAGGGTTTCCTTTGTAGAGGGTTTTCTTAAAACAAATATTTAGTTAAGGTTTCCAAGTAAATGTGTGCCTTTAACATCATTAACAAAAATTATCAGCCTTAACGAAAGTGTAGGAAAAGTTGTTCTCATGCACAGTTGATGGAAGAATAACTTAGCAAAACATTTCTGGGAAACCTGTCAGTGTCTTATTATCAACATTTTAAATATACAAAGCAATTCTACTTCTGGGAACTTACCCTACAAAAATATTTGCCAAGATATACGTGTAAGTATCTTTATTGCAGGGTGTATATGAAAGAAAAACAGTGCAAACAATGGAAATGCCATCCACAAGGGAAGAGTTTAAAAAATGAGGGGCACCTATAAATGGAATACCACGCAGTTGATCAAAAAAATGCCGTCAGTTCACACACACCAACGTGGTAAAAGAGTTCCATCACACATTACAATAGTGAATTTTAAAGGGGGGAAGTTATAAGGAAGAAAGCTGTTACAGGACCCCTGTGGGTGGTAGCAGGAAGAGGGAAACAGACTGTAAGTGCCTGTGCACAGCGGGGAGGGGAGAACGGACAAGGTGCTGGAGGGCGACCCACCAGGGGTGTGGGAGCTGATACTGTTTACACGCTCCGTGATTTGAATTTTTCATACAGAGCATGCCTCTCTTGTTATCTTGCTTTCTTTAAAAGATTAAAGAAAACTTCTGAAGTTTTCTTTTGGAGTTTTAAAGAATAAAGAGAATAAAGTCCACCTACTCTCCCACAGCTCTGTACCTGGGTGATGAGGACTCAGGTCTTCCACTGCAATCTGCACCACGTCCGCCAGATCCTGTTCTGACATCATCCAGAATGAGAGCAGAGGGGCCAATCAATAAGCAAGAATCAAACTCACCCAGGACTAGGATTCTGTCACCTCAGTTACATCCAGTAATAGTCTCTGAACCTGGTGTCTGTGCGAAACACTGGGAGTTTCTTCCACCTTCATCCTCAGCAACTACTCCAGGATTCAGAGGCAGGCAGAACCCACATGAACTGATTCAGGAGAACCGTGTGGGCTGCGGAATTCTCGTGGTGTTTGTCGGGGAGATGCGATAATGGCATCCGTCCTCGTGAGAGAAGCCTGTTTTTTTTCTTAGTATTGCTTTAGGTATTCAGTGTCTATTGTGGTTCCATACAAATCTGATGATTTTTTGTTCTGTTTCTTTTAAAATGCCATTAAGATTTTGATGGGGATTGCATTAAATCTGTATATTGCTTTAGGTCATATGGCTATTTTAACTATATTGATGCTTCCAATCCATGTACATGGAATTGTTGGGTCCAGATAATCAATAAAGAGGCTGGATGTCAAATTAAAGTTTAAAGTTCTGAAGATTTTATTAAGCTGAGCTCAGCGACTGCCCCTCTGACTAAGGAGGAAATGGTCCCGAGGTCTCAGTGGGTAGGGTTTTTATAAGGTGGGGGTTAAACATAAAGTAAATTACAGAAGCCAAAAAGAATGTGTAGTTATTTTAGTTAAAACCGCATCCCGTTGTTGCAACAGTGTTGTTATGTCCAGGTGTCTTAACAGTACATTGCAACCCAGTTGATAAAGTTAGTTTGCTTCAAGGCCTCCTGAAATGTTAACATGAAGGCAGGGAGAAGAAAGGGGAACTGCAAGGCCTGAGGAAGGGGGAGAAAGGGGGAACTTCAAGGCCTGAGGAATGTTGTTCTTTAACCTTTTATTCCCCAGCAGAAGCAAAGCAGGTGTACAGAAGTAAAAAGAGCTGTTAGTTCCTGTGAAATGGTCTAAGCCAGTCGTGACAAAACTACTTCTGCAAAACATTCTTAATATTGCTGTTGCAACCCATTATTTGTAAAGCTAGGCATCTTATTGTCTTAACGGGAAGTTCTGCTTAGAGTCTAGCTGGAGTAGCTAAAGTATGATTTTTAAAAGTGAGTCTGCCTGGCTGAGTCTGTCCGGCCTAGGGTCCAGAGCCGAGATCCTTACATTCCCTACTGGTCTTATGGGAGTGAATCAAATTATGGATTCATGGGCAGGGTTGTTAAGGGGAGTATAGCGGTAACGAAGGACTATGAGTTTGAGGGAACCGACCTGTCTTCAGACAAACCCAGTTAGGGAGTTGATGAGGCATGGGCTGATGAGGAGCCCTAAAAATAAGAGGATGAGCGGTCCAGCAAGGGTGTTATGGATAATTCTAGATTGGTTGGCATAGAAATAACAAGTTTCTCCCAGGGCTACACAGAGACCCCCTTGCCTTAGGAAGAGGAGATCTAGACTACGACGGTTTTGGAGGACGACCTCAGCGAGGGAGTCAACCTGGTCAGTTAAGCGGGAGACAGAATTTTCCAGGTACCTGAGGTCCTGAGCAACCTGGTGACTTAAGGATTTAAAGTTCTGGTCCTGGAGGACAAGGGAAGAAGTGCCAATGGCTGTGGAGCCTGCTCTGCCGACAGTAACGAGGAGGGGAATGAGAATAGGAGCGGCTCAGCGGTAGTGAGTTTGGAGGAGGCTGAGATGTTCATGGCCGCCCTCCCCAGAGTAGAATGAGACCTGAGGCAGGATATGAACCAGATAACAGAAGAGGGGAGGTCGGGTAGAAGGAGAGAGAGAGTATAAGTCAAGACATTTAGTTATGCCATTCGTGCAGGTAAACTAAGTATTATCTGGAGCTTGGAAGAAATTGGAGAGGCTAGTATATGTAGAAATTGTGGTGCTAGTTATAAGGATAGTAGAATTGCAATGAGGAGTATAAGGGGAAGTAGAGACAGGATAGGAAGTACTGTATATGTAGGTTCTCTGGCCTTGGAGATTACTAAGGGTGAGTCTAGGGTGAGTCTAAGAACAGTTGCCCTGAGGTACTAGAAGTAAGGCAGAGGAGTTGGAAATACCAATACCCATATAGTAGGGAGGTTTAAGATTAAGGCATAGCCAACAGTCTGCGGCATCGGCTGGGTTTGAAATATTGAGAAGAGCGTGAACAGCCGCTAACATCTGAAGAAGAGAAGGCTGTTGCGGGGGTGTAGGAACAGAGAGTGTTGAGATGGGAAAAGAGATGAGGCTGGGGGATAGAGGAATGGAAGAGATGGGTAGGATTGCTGTAGGCTTGGGGGGAAGTGCCGGAACTGGGAGGGCTAAGGCTTGGTTAGGGCCAATAGGGGTTAATGGTCTGGAAATGTAGCTCTTTTGGATAGTAAACTGAGTGCCTAAATCAGGACCAGACAGATATAGGCGAAAGCCCCA
Organism: Hipposideros armiger; assembly: GCF_001890085.2. NCBI lineage: Eukaryota > Metazoa > Chordata > Mammalia > Chiroptera > Hipposideridae > Hipposideros > Hipposideros armiger. Next base: position 12,727 of record NW_017732767.1, on the reverse strand, counting down.
GGTCTTTCCCTCTAGCCAGAAAGGGGCGCCTGGACTAGTAATGGAAGTTGTAAGGGGGTTACAGGTACTAATACAATGACAGGATGAGCTGTGTGATAGTGAAATGGAGATATGGGGATCTTCTTGTTTCCAAGAAGTTATTGTCTCACAGCCCCAGGCAGCGCAGTTATATTTGCCTGGGGATATGCAATGGGGAGGTGACGAAGCAGGACAGGCATAGAATTGAGTCCCTTCGAGGCTTCGCTTGTGGGTGAGTCCCCTGTAGGAATATGACTGTGGGTGAGAAGTAGTTATAAATGGGATGTTGATTTTGCATAAATCAACCTGTAAAGATACAGAGGTGTCAAAAGGGAGGGAATATGAGAAGCATATACAGTTTCTGTTTCTGTGTCCCTCATTTCCCATTTTACAGGTACTGGAACATGAGGGTGGGGCCTGTGGGCCCTAGTTGGTATTACAAGGAACAAAAAGTAAACAGTTAAGGAGATGAAGAGTCTCTGACCCGCCCCAGTCTTACCTTGGTATCTCCGGGCCCACTGAGGATCTGCCATCTGTCCTCAGTGTCTGATGGAGCTAGCTTAACCTGGGTATAGTGAATCCAGGTAGGAATCCCAGCGACCTTAAGTGCTGTTGATGTGATTAAGGTGATAATATACGGTCCCTTTCAGGTTGGCTCGAGTGTCCTGGCGGGAAACCGTAGGACTAGGACAGCGTCTCCGGGCTGGAATGTGTGAGGCTGGATAGGTCTGTTGTCAGGGCGAGTCGCCTTGATGAGCGGCTGGAGTTCAGTCTGGAGGGTCTGTAAAGCTTGAAGAGACTGAATTAGGTGGTTGTTAGATATTTTAGATAACGTATTATCCCTAATCCATGGAAGAAGAGGGATAGGTCTACCATACAGAATCTCATAAGGGCTGAAACCGGCACGGTAGGGGGTACATCGTACACGGAGTAAGGCTAAAGGGAGCAGGTCCAGCCACCCAGCACCAGTTTTAAGTACAAATTTAGTTAAAGTTTTTTAAAGGTTTTATTTATTCGTTCTACCTGCCCTGAACTTTGTGGCCGATAGGCACAGTGGAGTTTCCAAGAAATATGAAGAGCCTTGGCCAGAATTTGAGAAACAGTAGCCGTGAAGGCTGGACCGCTGTCGGACCCCAGGTGACGGGGGAGGCCAGATCTGGGAACGAGCTCCTGGAGGAGTTTCTTGGCTACTGTGGCCGCTGTTTCTGTCCTGGTGGGGTAAGCTTCTACCCATCCTGAAAAAGAGTCAATAAAAATTAAGAGATATTTATAATTGTACGTACTGGAGTGGACTTCAGTGAAATCAAGTTCCCAATGTTCTCCTGGGTAGGTACCAGCAAATCTCGTGCCTATTTGTTGAGGATGGGGACTTACGTTGACCTTTGTATAGATTATACATTTGGATAAAATGTCCTGGACAGTGGCAGTGAGGTTAAGGATCTTGAATCTGCTGTGGATGAGTTCGTTAAGTTTCCGGGCCCCTAAGTGAGTCAGGTGGTGAAGTTAAGTTACGAGCTGTCTCCCTAATGCTTGGGGAAGACAGGGCCTCCTATTGGAAGTTTGGAGCCATCCGCTTCATTGGGGCTGTTTCTTGTATTAGGAAAGCCTGGCGTTCTTTAGTGGAGTAGGTGGGGCTCTCCGGGAGAGTCTGGAGAAGTGTCAGGTTAAGGATATTTAATGGCCCCACTGGTCTTATGGCTGCCTCCCGGGCGGCTTGATCTGCTGCCCTATTTCCGATAGCCCCTGGGCTGGAGTCCTTTTGATGCCCCTTGCAGTGGATGATGGCTACTGCCTTGGCTTCCCAAACAGTTTCCAGTAAGGCTAAAATTTTCTCCTTGTTTTTGATGGTCCGACCCTCCGAGGTTAGGAGCCCTCTGTTCTTGTAAATTTCCCCATGACATGAACCGTCGCAAAGACTTATTTACTGTCCATGTAGACATTAACAGTATTGTCTCTGCCTAGCCGGAGGGCTTGTGTGAGAGCGATGAGCACTGTTTTTTATGCGGAGGACCCCCTGGGTAGGGCCTGGGCCCATTGTATTTCGCCGGCCTGATTGACTATAGCTGCCCCAGCATACCTGGTCCCGTCCCGGACATAACTGCTCCCATCAGTATAGAAAGTCGTATCTGGTTCTGGCAAAGGGACGTCCATCAGGTCCGGCCGGGTGAAGCTGGTCTGTGAGATGACCTCTAAGTAATGAAGAAGAGGTTGCTCCAGGTCTGGATCTGGAAGTAGTGTGGCCGGATTGAGGGTAGTTTCGGTTTTAAATTTTAGTCTTGGATGGTCCAGGAGGAGGGCCTGGTATTGTGTGAGACGGGTATTTGAGAGCCAACGGCTGGGGGTTCCCCTTAGTAGGGTCTTTATTTTATGAGTTGTGGTTACTGTTAGGTCCTGACCAAAGGTTAACTTGTTAGTCTCTTTAACAAGGAGAGCTGTTGTAGCTATGGCTTGGAGGCAAGCGGGCCAGTCAGATGTTATGGGGTCTAGTTGCTTTGAGAGATAGGCGACGGGCCTCTTTCAGGGAGTTATGGTTGTCGTAGACCTTTTGAGCAATTCCCAGGAGCTCTGACCTATTCTTGCCCTGAAATCCCTCAAGTTTCTGAAGCTTTTTTTTTTTTTATATCTGGGGCCAACTGAGAGACAAAAGCTAAGTTAATGGTGGCTGTATTTTCTGGTGCCTCAGGGTTAATTGGAGTATAAGTCCGATAAGCTTCTAAGAGGCATTTGAGAAAAGCCGTGGGGGACTCCTGTTTAGCTTGAATAACTTTACTGACCTTGCTCAAATTAGTGGGCTTTTTTGCTGCTGCCCGGAGTCCCCCCAGGAGAAACTGGTGATAGGTGTCGAGGGCTCCCTTACCTTGATCCGTCACAAGGTCCCAGTCAGGTCTCTGAGTCGGAAGCAGGCGACGGAGCCTGCCAGCACTGCCAGGGTCGTGGGAGTTGACCTCCGGTCCAAGGGCCACTTTGCAATCTCCTGGAGAATGTGGTCGTGCTCTTCTGAAGTGAACAAAGTCTGGAGCAACTGCTGACAGTCGTCCCAAGTGGGGAGATGAGTCCAAAAGATGGACTCCAAAAGGGAAATAAGTGGCTGCGGTTTCTCAGAGAAAGCAGGATAGGGTAGTAATGGGTCCTCAGGTGGCTCCTGTAGGACTGGAGTGGAAGTCTTGGGAGTAGATGAGGTTAATCGGAGACTGGTTGATCGGGCAAGGAGAACAGAGGGTCGTTAGAGAGAACAAGAAGTTAACCATTTAGGGGGATGTGCTAATAATTTTTTCTATACATCGATATATGGAAATTAGTCTGGGTGTCCGGGCTGGCCCAGAACAATATCCCATACCGCTTGGGTGATGTTTGAGTTAAAGGTTCCTGAGGATGGCCAATTAACGTTGAAAGAAGGCCAGTTAATTTTACAGAGAGTTCGGAGGCGGGCCCACTTGAAACAGACTCCGTAATCGGCCTCCTTTGAGACTATAATTTTATCTGGACAGAAATGCTTTCTAGTAAAAGATTTATTAGCCTTTTCTCTTATTATGAATAAACCTACCAAAATTGATGTAATACTGTCAAATTTTTAACATACCTTATTGTTTCTTATCAAACCCATTATTTGTAGGTATTGTAAACTAAGGCAAATAACGTTCATTTCCCCCAAGCCTTCTACAACTTACTACATACTCTCAAGTTTAGCTTTTACTATTTCCTTTCATGTGCTGGCACAACCAGACTTTTTTACTTTAAGACAAAACTTTCTTTTTCCCTATTTTTTACTTATTACCAGTCAACTGCCTTTTCTCTTCCCTCTTGCTTTTCAGACAACACTAAAACTTTTAACGAAAATTTTAAGGTAGTTTTCTTTCAGTAGTCCAGAGTATATTGAGTTATTTTATGTGTGTTTATGACCCTGAAATGTTACATTTAAAAAATGGCAATTTTCTTAATTGGAACAGTTAACATTTACTTGAATTGACCACCATTATAAATCCGCCGTGACACAGGGCTTTTATTCCTCCCTCCTTTTCCTTACTGTAGACATCCTGGAAATGTCCCAGAATACATTGAAGGGGGGTAGTTGATTGAGATTGAGAAGCCCCCATTGAGAAAAGACTGGGAACAGACAACCCAGTGACAGATGACAAAATTACTGATGAAACAGACAAAAAGACAGAAGCCACAGATACAAGAAAACAGTCTCCTCCAAGTGCCAAACCAGGGCAAAAAGTCCCTGTGTTCTGGCCTTCTCTGAGGAGAACTAAACAGGGGGAGATTCTCTGCCGTCGCAGGAATTCCCCAGACTTAAGTGTGTATGCCGTGTCCGACCCCTTGAGTCCTCTCAGGTCACGACTACAGATCAGACAGAGAAACCATAGAGGTTCCTTACAGAGAAACCATAGAGGTTTCTTACCTTCGAAGAGTTTCAGAATAAAATCTCCAGAACAACCTGGACGGCCGGATCACGCTGTATGTCCCTCTGCCAAGTCGACTCACTCGCCAGGGCCCTGAAAAATCCGGGGTGGCCCCCCCCCCGGCGGGGAGCCGATCATGGCCAAGGGGCGATGTGTAGGCCGTCCTGTAGATCTCGCTGGGGCCTCCAAATGTTGGGTCCAGATAATCAATAAAGAGGCTGGATGTCAAATTAAAGTTTAAAGTTCCGAAGATTTTATTAAGCTGAGCTCAGCGACCACCCCTCCGACTAAGGAGGAAACGGTCCCGAGGTCTCAGTGGGTAGGGTTTTTATAAGGTGGGGGTTAAACATAAAGTAAATTACAGAAGCCAAAAAGAATGTGTAGTTATTTTAGTTAAAACCGCATCCCGGTGTTGCAACAGTGTTGTTATGTCCAGGTGTCTTAACAGTACATTGCAACCCAGTTGATAAAGTTAGTTTGCTTCAAGGCCTCCTGAAATGTTAACATGAAGGCAGGGAGAAGAAAGGGGAACTGCAAGGCCTGAGGAAGGGGGAGAAAGGGGGAACTTCAAGGCCTGAGGAATGTTGTTCTTTAACCTTTTATTCCCCAGCAGAAGCAAAGCAGGTGTACAGAAG
>NW_017732767.1:3296-7188 GCF_001890085.2 Hipposideros armiger | reverse complement strand
AATTTCTATTTCTGAGGTTTCATTGCAATGGATTTTTGTAAGTTGACTTTGGAGCAGGCAGCTTTACTGTATTGGTTTATGGTTTCTAATAGCTTTTTGGTGGAGTCTTTAGGGTGTTCTATATATAGCATCATGTGATCTGCAAAAAGTGACAATTTAACTTCTTCATTCACAATTCGGATGCCTTTTAATTCTTTCTCTTGCTTGATTGCTCTGGCCTAATTCAATTTCCTAACTGTTGATCGGACTATTTAGATTTCATGGTAATTCATGATCAGCCTGGGAAGGCTATATGTTTCTAAGAACTTGTCCACTTCATGTAGGTTATTGAATTTGGTGTCATATAGTCCTTGATAGTATACTTGGATGATGCTTTGTATTTCTGTGGTAACTTCTCCTTTTTCATTTCTGTTTCTGTTTATTTCTGTCCTTTCTCTTTTTATCTTAGCGAGTCTAGCCAATGGTTTGTCAATTTTATTAATCGTTTCAAAGAACCAGCTCTTTGTTGAGTGATTTTTTTTCTATTATCTTTTTGTTCTCTATTTCATTTAGTTCTGCTCTGGTTTTTATCATTTCCTTCCTTCTGCTACTTTGGATTTCATTTGTTCTTCTCGTTATTTTTATTTTTTTTAAAGATTTTTTATTGGGGAATTGGGGGATGGGAACAGCACTGGGGAATTGGGGGAAGGAGAACAGACAAGTTGCTATCGTTTTGTTCTTCAGTCTAGTTGTGGAGGACGTTCCTTCACTGGCCCAAGTTGGCACCATCATTGTGCTTTTCCCAGGAGAGGCAGATCAGTTGCCAGCTTCTGGACGGCCGCTCACGGTGGCTGCTGGATGCTCAACACTGGCTGCTGGCCACACATAGTAGCCCATGGCAACCCACTGCAGCAGGGGATGCAGCCTATGGCATCGCCGGTGACTCACGGCAGCCCAGCTCTAGGTTGAGCTGTTGTTCAGCATCTTAGCTGTAGAGGGCAGTGTCACCAGCCCTCCTATGTGGGATCCGAACCGGGGCCCTCTGGCATCCCAAGCCAGCTCTTAACCACCGCACTACTCGGCCGGCCCTACAGCAAGTTTTCATTCTTTCGATATCTTAAAAGGAAAAGCCTCATACTGAGGTTCATAAACTCCGTTTGGGTTTTGAGGCTCTGTACCAGGAGCAACATGTTCATGAAGTATAACAGGAAAAGCTAAAACTTCCAAATCACCCTCCAGATGCGCCTGCCTAATGGCTCTTTCTACTGCAGAAAGTTACCTCTGTGAATTTCTCCTAGGAGGGGTGGGGGGCGAGCAGAGGGGAGGAAAGGATTAGCACTTTCCTCCTGCGGCCTGGAATGTCCCCTTTCCCTCGCCGTAGCTGATGGTGGCGGCAGAGGCGGTACTAAACGGACTGAAGGCGAATTATAACCTTCTTCCTCGTCCTCCTCTCCATCTTCCACGTCTGTTTGTAAAGGCTCTAAAACTGACCGGACTATCCGCCAAGTAATCCAAATTGTTGCCGGGAGAGGAACCCCTGAATACTGTACATCAAGGAGTTCCTCACCGATTTCCTCCCATGCTTTCAAGTCTACTATTCCTAAATTAGGGGACCAGGAACAATAAGTTTCAATTACCCTTAAAAGCTCTTCTAATCTCTGGTCTGAAATTCAAGCTCCCCCAGCTTTAAGAAGCTGTTTGAACAGATTAATATAAGGTCTGTCTTGGCTCTCAGCGTTTCCCATGTTAGTAACAAGAAAGAAAGTTAAGCGTTTCTCTCAAATTTCACACAGATGCTCGTCTGGCAGCGTCCCTCACGGGACTAAGATTATTTTGGCTGAAGGCACTCCGGTATAAGACCTGGACTGGTGAACAAGTGTCCGAAGACAAATGCCCAGTCGCCGTTATGCCTTACGACAAATTACGGAACCGCAGATTGGAGCCCACTCAAGTTTCGCGACTAATTTAGCCTTGAAACTATAATCAATCACTCACACATTCACACTCTTTCACACAAAAGTTTTTTCATAAATTCCCTTTTACCATGGTTAAATTCTCCGGGATATTCCCTACCTCTTTATCCAGTAGTTGCCGCAGCTCCTCCCTGGGGCCCTATTGCTGTTAAACCTTTTTTCTTAGACTCAGACTCTCACTCTCCCTCTTCGAGGTCCCACATTAAGGCACCAGATATCACGTCCCATGTGACAAGGGCTGGGGTTTCGAGGAGGGGTGGTGACGGGTTAAGAAATCACAAGAGTCAAAAATAGAGTTTCTGCAGGCCAGGGGTCTTGTCTCTGCAGGCTGAGAGAGCAAGCCCTGATACTGGCGGGCAAATAACTTTTATTTACAACTGTCACAAAGAAGTCAATTTGAATATCTATACCCAGTTAATTGATTTGATTAGACCGGCAGCTGCTTCACCGAAACTCATTGTGATCAAGCATGAGCTGTGCTTTCACACATATGTATGATCCCTGGGATGGCCTCAGCATTCCAAGACCACCGGATAATGAAGTTTTACCGAGATCATTCCCTCGGGTCTTAGCATTCCAAGACACTCCCTTATGACTTCAAAGGATCAGTGTGCAGGAGCATTCGAGTTGGCAGCTGCAAGGTGACAGATTACATCTGCAAACATCCTACTGCCAAATACGGTTCCATCACAGGGACTAGGGTTAGAATACAATCATATTGATTTGAGGCTCACAATTCAACCCACATCAGGGCTATGTGTAACAAGGTCATTAAATGTCACTGAGGGGTGCCCTGTAGATTATGGGGTACAAGGGGAAGGGAGTGTGAGGAAGTTAACAAATGAGGGATATTGTGTCAGCTGAGGGGCTAAGAGGGTGAAGGAAATGATGGGAACAAAGGTGATAATGGAGACGGGGTTAACTGATAAAAGGCAGTTAAAAGGCAAGGTTGGATAAAAGACAAAGAAATGTTAACGCCTGTGAAGGGCTAAAGGACACAGGGGTGGAAAGGGGATCCTTGGTTGTGAATGGAGGTCCTGGGGGTATTTAGTGCTCCAAACAGAGGTAAGGGGTGGGAAGAGAAGATGAAACCTGGGGGACATAGTAAGAACAGTGAGGTAAAGTGGCTGGAGGGGGTCAAGGGTGCTGGGAGGATGGCGGCATCAGTGAGATAACAGGCCCAGAAAAATGTATCCGGGATTATAGGGTTTGGGGTAATGACTTCAGGGTTATGATGTTGTACCTGACATCATGGTGGGTGCATGTGCGAGTGGTTGAACATTGAGGACACAGGAAATGCACTGAAGTCACTGGAATAGGATGGGAAAGGATAGAGGTCAAGGGGAAAGGAAGGTATGGATGATGGAGGCTTTGGCATGATGGGAGGTAAGATGGGTTGGGCTGAGTGTTCTGGGGTCAGGGGGATAGGAGGATGGATGTCTCAAGTGCACTGGATAGAGGACGAGAACAATATAGAAGTCTAGAATAGTCATATGGAGGGGAGGGTGAGGTCTAGGGATGGCCAAAGGTGACTGGGGTGGGGAGACTGAGGTCACAATGGGGACATAGATAGAGGGAGGAAAGAGATGGAAGTGGAGAAGAGGAGATTGCAGGAGGAAGACTGATGGTCACTAATTTATTTTTCCATTCATGAATTCTGATTTGCTTTTGATTCACAATTTAATTGTGAAAAGTTTTGAATTTCAGTCCATGAGGCAATACCCTCACTTATATAAAACATGCCTAGTAGTCCCTTTATTTGAACATAGAGGAACACAGGCAAAATCTCAGTGAACAGTGAGCCACAAACTTAGTCTCTTTTTTGGGTATACCAGTTCCAAGGTGTGACTATAGGGTCACATGGACACCATAAGAAGAAAATGAATGAATTCTGCCTACAACCTGAATGGTCCTGGAAGTGAATTTTCACTGACAGGCTG
>NW_017732767.1:0-916 GCF_001890085.2 Hipposideros armiger | reverse complement strand
AGGGAATGTTGCCTGTTTCTTTGGGCGTAGGTGGATTACCTGGGTGCTTTTGGGACATGAGATTGTGTACCATCAAGACAGAACAATCTCAGCGTGGGTGGATAATTGCAAAATAGTCCTCGCAAATGGACGTAAAGCCTAAAATTTCACCTACTGTGTTCCTGAACATCCTGAGTTTCATTTTTGGAGCATTTTTGTCATCTGGCTCCTTTGTGTTTCCCCCGGGGACAGGGTGGCCTAAGGATACAGATTTCCCAACTCTCCTTGCCCCACTAGCACATGCACATGGGACACAAACCAGCACACTGCCCTCATTAAACTAAAAAAGTAGTTTACCCTTGGTACTAACTCACGACAGCGCCTGGGCTGGAAGCGTTTCCCTGTCAAATGCTGCACCTGCAACAGATGACTTCTGGCCCATGTTGCCCCTCCCATGGCCCAAACCTGCAGTCACATATTCCTCCATTCTCTGCTCAGCTCTTTGGACCATCGGCAACCAATTCCATCTCAAGAAGGTGTGCCTGAGATCAGAGTTTAGGGAGCTGGGACCAAAACCTGCAGCACAGACGAGACCTCCCTCTAACCCGCATTTGTGCTTCTAGGGTTTTTCACACCCTCTCCCATTTCTACCTTTTCCTTTCACCCTACCAGTTCTGACTGAAAACAGTAAGTTGAGGGCAGGAAGCAGCCTCAGAGCCATTTCAAACCCCAAGGGAAACGCCTGGTTCCCTATGGCGATACCTCAATTTAAAGAGGAAAAAGCTGGCTGTGGAGACTATAGAGTCCATGATGACCCCAAACCCCTAAAGAAGGGTTCTGAAACACAGGTTTAAACGAGAAAAACGAAACTAACGATCAGCACTGTGACCTTCACTTCAGGGTGTCTGCTTCTGGGTCTGCAGGAAATGGTGCCTGA
>NW_017732766.1:169678-171215 GCF_001890085.2 Hipposideros armiger | reverse complement strand
TTCTTCAATGTCTTTAAGAAAAATTATGATTGTTTCTGTTTGTATGCTTGCTTGGTGATTTGTGATTTTATCACATGAATAAAGGTCTTGCACAACCTTCTTCTGTATCCAAACTGAAAGTGTAACCTCTCTCTGTTTCCAAGGAGCTTAAAATCTGACTGAAGACATACAAGAGAACTAGGTTGGAAATGGCAGGTGACAGTAAATGATAAGGACAAATCAATCTCCCAGGAGTTCAGAGGAGGAAGCTAGGTTGCCAGATACAACACAGAACAGCCTGTTAAACTTGAACTTCAAATAGACGATGGATACAGACTTAGTAAAAGTATATCCCAAATATTGCATAGGATAGAATTATATTAAAAAATATTCCTTCTTGATTTGATATTCAAATTTGACATCCTGAATTTTTCCTAAATTTGTCCGTAGGAGGGAGGGAGCCGTAGGAGGAGGAAAAGGCTCTGGAAGCAAGTAAAAACGGAATCAGGCTGTTAAGGAAAGACTGAGATGTTCAAACATTACCACATAATGTATATGCAGATAAGTAGTGGGAAAAAGGATCAGAGAAATGTGTCAAGTTCAAAACCCCTGAGGATTCTGAATGCCAATCTAAGAAGGATAGACTCTATTTTGCTGGCAAAGATGAATAAGAAAGATTCTCTTGTAAGTCTTTCATTTTTGACCTCCTTAAAGGTAACAGTAGCAATAAGAATCAATTTTATGGTATAGGTCTCCCATAGCAAAGCCCTTTTCAGATTTTATAGGACTTTTTGGTTCAATAAGATTTCATTTTCCTTTTTATGTTTTTCCTTAGGCTTTTACAGTCTTCCATTGTTCAGGTATAAGAAATGATGATGGCTTTACCTTCAGGAATGTGAAATAAATAAGATTTTCTATTTCTGCCAAATAAATGAAAATCTAGATTGTGCGGAAATTGACAAATGCCAAACAATAGACTTTTAACCACGTTTTTTGAAGTAACTTGCTGTACTTCAGTGCACAATTACAAATCATCCCTTCAAGCTCTTCAGATTCTAAGACCTGCCAAGAGCTAATTAACTGCTCTGACAGTGGGAAGATGTGGCAACATAAGGCAGAGTTTCTGAATGACTGCAAGGTATTTAATTTGAATAAAAGGAGAGTTAAAAAGCAGCAGTGAGCAAGAGTGGTAGCAGATAGCGGATGCCTATATTAAAGATTCCTATTTCATTTCAAAATCGTCCACTGGAAATTTATTATTGGGATGAATGTTTGAAAGTGTGAAGACAACCTTACATAGCAGATAGCAGTGATGGAAGCTGTGAAAGTGAGTTTGTTGGTGCAGCTCTCCCTGAAGACTTCCCTTTCCTCCTTGAGCACCTTTCCTGCACTTTCGACTATGAACATGAACATGAACATGAACGAGGATGCTCCGTGTTTAGTATCATGGTCAGAACAGCTAAGTTTCCCCTAACACGTATAACTGAATCAAGTGACTGCTGCATCCTGACTAATTTGAGGAATATGCTCACATAATCCAACAAGTACCCTCATCATT
>NW_017732766.1:159690-165063 GCF_001890085.2 Hipposideros armiger | reverse complement strand
AAAAAAAAGCTGTAAATTGATACCTACCCATTTTACAGTTAAAAATGCTATATTGTATCTATCTTTAAAATGTTTTCCAAATAGGCAGAAAGCCATTTAGGAAACTGCATTACAAAACAGAAATTCCTTCTACACACTAAAGTTAGAATACAGAAATATCCATTCCATTTTCACATATGAATTACAGTTCCAAGTATTTCTGCAAATAAACTGTAAGTTGCACTATTAAATAGCTCTAATGATAGATAATTCACAGGTATATCTCTATTTCAAAGTGCAGATAACTAAATTCTATATTCAGCATGTGAAATGTCATTGATATCAAGAAAGATTCCACCTGTAACACCTTTCAAAGTCAGCACTGAATAACTGATACGTTTAGTTGGCAATAAACAACTATTTTGTTTTTCAAAAACAGTTATACCTGAACATCCTCCTGACCCATAATGGGGCACTGTTCTTATATTAGAAGATTTAGAATATCATTAGGCTGTATCTGTGAACAGCTTCAAGTAGAGTACTCTAACTAGCATTTAAGATATACCTTTTAGAATTACACTTTCAACAAACCTTAAAATGTTGTTAAAAAAAAAGGAAAGCCCACATATTGACTGATTTTTATTTATTTATTTATTTTTAGCTGATCCATCCTGCTACCTGTTGGCAGCTCAGCGGCAGCTCAGCTCAGGCGGGACTCAAACTGCTGTTGCTCAGAGCTCGCACTCTTGAGCAAGCTCTTAACCAACTGAGTCACTCAGCTGGCCCCTTAACTGATTTTTTTAAATGTTATTTTATGAGTCAAATAATATTAATTACTCTCTTTTTAACTTCTTTCTACATGAATTGAAATACACACATACATCTATATTTATACCTAGAGAGATTACACATTAATAATTATTTGATAAAATATGCTATCATTAAGAGTAATTCTTCTGATTTTATGATCTAAGAGAAGGTGCAGGATGCACCATCTTTCTGATTTTTAATCTGAGAATACTTTCGAAACAATGCACCTTTCATTTATTTGTTTTTGTATAAAATTTATTTGGGGATAGTTGAAGACTTAAAGAAGGGTGCAAAGACAGTACAGTAAATTCCCACATACTCCTCACCCATTTCCCCCTAATGTTAACATCTTATTTTTGATGGATGGGTAGATAGATAGATAAAAATACATACAGAGCAATGGAAAGATTACATATAAAATAAAGTATTTAGGGACAAAGATTCAGCTTTAGGGGCAAGGAGAATAGGCAAATCACTAAGTTATTAAGAATACTGTTTTCTAGTTGTGACACAGTTTTTAGAAACCACAAAATTCAGTCCAAGGGCATGAGTTTTAATAGCAAATTTGCATTCAACAGACCCTAGGCAGATTTTAGGACACGTCTGCTAGCTTCCATGACAGAACTTAAAAAGCACTGCTTTAACCATGTTATAATATAGACTATAATAGGGATTTTGTGTTTCTGCTAAGTAGGTACGCGTTGCAAGGTGAACTGCATCAATTTTCAACATTTTCCAAGTAACATCAATGCTAACTGCTAATAAGCCGTGCGCTGTGCCTAAAATAAATTCCAAAGTTGCTGGATTACTGGAAAACTGAATTTTAATAGACCAAACTTACTTTCATTGCACATTTTGTCGTTCCTATTTATACAGAAACATTTATTAGCTCTGAGTACAATTACAAAGATGAATAAAAATTCCAGCCCGCCTTTCAAAAAGCTCAAAAGCTAAAAAGTGAGACAGAAAGGAAGAACGAAAAGATTTAGTAAAAGGCCGAATATTAGAAGTGCTATAAGATTTGAGCCCACAAAACACAGTGGGAACTCTGAGAACACATGTGGCTGGAAGAAGCAGCCTTTGGACTATGGGAATGGCTGGAATGTGTTGGGCACTCAGTAATATGAGAGAAGGTCATTCTATAAAAAGAAAGTGGTATGACCCAAGGTTTGCAAATCCAGCATATGGAGTGCATATGCCCTGTGAAGGGGCTAGTTGTCAGATGCACAGTCAATGTTTTAGAAGCATCAGAAAGACCTTCCATTTGACAAATGATATTGCTCTACAAAGGCAAAAGCTTGGAAAACTGTCTGCCTCAGCTGCTTTTCCAAATCAAGATGACCAGCAGGACATGCTTTCTTCCCGTCCTTTATAGTGACAGCTGATTCAGGGTTTGGAGCTAAACTACCAACAGCCATTATTCACATCATCATCAAAGGGTTCAGTCGATGACCTCCAAACCCAACCACACATCACGCTCGTCTCGTTTCCATGGGTAGATATGTTCTGACATGTGTGCATTTTTAAAACACCTTACTCCTTTTTTATAAACATTAATTTACTTAGCACGATCATTTACACACACACACACACACACACACACACTATCATTTTTCTTGCTCTTTAGGTTTAGCAAATAAATTTTTGTAGAGCTAGCACTAGAAGTAAGCAATCAAGTCAAAGGGCTGAATTTAAGACATGGGCACTTTCAGAAGCAGCAGCCTCAACTAAGCAGCTGAAGAACAGAGAGATTAATCTTGACAGAGTCCGATTTGCAGATACTCAGACAGGAAAGTGATGATATGCTTTGGGTTATCTATTGTAGTACTGTTATTTTTGTTTCATGTAAAACTAGAGCACTTGAAGACCAGATCAAACTGGACTAATACACTAACCATTCCACCTGGGACCTACATAGAGACACAATTTAAATGAAAGAGATAGAAAATCTATAGGAAATCAACAGTGAGCCTATTACCGTTTAGTGGCTTAAGTAATTTGTCCACATGTCTATTTAATCCACCTAGAAAAGACTTGAAAATCCTCCCTAAATAAAAATTAATTGAGTATAAGTAGGTGCTACTGGCCATGGTAAGAAGAAGCAATTTATGATATATGACAGACACAAATTGTTTCTGATTATATCCACAGATGCCCAATTTAATATACTAAGAACTACCAGTATAAATTTGAGTCAATGGTAAACTGTGCTTAGGTTGTATTTTACTCGGATTTCTGGTCAATATGGCAGAGTAGGTAAATGCTGTGATTACCTCCTCTCATGACCATATCAAAATTATGACTAAACTACAGAACAACCAGCATTGAGAAGCACCTGACGTCTAGCTAAACAGAAGCCCTGCCTCTAAGGANTGAGGTTGAACCTGGAAGGGAAGTGATGTGTGAGTGAAATAGTAAGTACTGAGCCATCCAATTGGGTTGATGAGATAAAGCAGCAATTCTCTGACCTGCCAGAACAGGTCAGGTCATCCTGTCATAGGTTTTTATTGTGCACTGTAATCTAATCTTCCTTAGTGAGCATATCACAACACTAAGTATGCGATTCTTTGTAAAATTATGAGATGAAGGTTTCTTTCCTCTGCCAGACAGCTGGATGGAAGTGACTGTGCCTGTCTCATCTGTCACATAGTCCCTGTGCCAAGCAAACCTCCCTGAACAAATTTAATAATAGTCAGAAAAATAGTTGGCGGAATATGAGGGGGAGGGTCCCAACATAAAGGTCCTATTGGGCACCAGTCGAGATATGGCACGCCCTCTCTGTCTCCACCCCACCTGCGACCACATCCAGCAGGAGCTGTCAGTCAGTAACTCCAAGGGAGCAGAGGTCAGAGCACAGGCTCTGAATTCAGGCTGTAAATGGACCCAAGATACCTCTTAAAACAATGCAGCAGCCTCTTCTAACCAAATTGGTTTGGCACAAAAGAGAGGATACACTTACCTTCTCTGATCTAGATTAACTTAAGTGAAGAAACTGAGGCCTACTGAGGCAAAACCACCTTCCTCTTAAAATCTCAGAGCCAGCTATTGCGCCTATCCTGGTGGGTATATTTCCCCTCCTCTTTTCAGGATCCTCAATTCTATTTCTATTTGATTAACATTACTGTTACATAAAATACATTTAGGCAATATAGCAGATATTCAAAAAATAATTAATTAGATGATCT
Organism: Hipposideros armiger; assembly: GCF_001890085.2. Lineage (NCBI taxonomy): Eukaryota > Metazoa > Chordata > Mammalia > Chiroptera > Hipposideridae > Hipposideros > Hipposideros armiger. The sequence continues at coordinate 161,089 of NW_017732766.1, read as the reverse complement.
TTCTTGCAGTCACATGATTAGTTGTTCCTAGATTCTGGACACTGGGTGAATACTAAGTAGTTACGGCAGAATCCAAGACAGACGGGAAAACCATTGAGTAAACTCAGAAATAAAAACGCTTTTCAATAAAAAAGGCATAATATTTGAGCATCAAAGTGACTCTCCTTGATGTAAAGAAAGTCACAAAGCGAAAACGGGACATAAACACAACCTCCTTTAGCAGCTTTTAAGAGAGATCGGAACCATCCAAATTATCTTCCCTCAAAGTCTCATAAATTCTAAACAGTAAAAATAATCACTAACGAAATGGCTAACACTTTCTAATACCTTCCATATTGACTTTGGGTAAATTTATGACAGAAACTTTTCTATCAAGTACTTATTACATACACTGATCAAAAAGAAGCACTGGTTTGTGAGGTTTAAGGATAATTTAAACTGGTTACAGGAGTTTAGAGTGTTGGTACCTTTATTTTTGTAAGATTGCAGATTATGGCTGTGTTTTCTTTGCTAAAATATCCTTGGCTAGGAATTGTCTGTTTTCACTTTTCATTTTTTTTTTATGTTTTAGGGAAGTATGTGATCTATTTGTTTTGACACAGCTTCTAAGGAATACATAGAATTAATATGAAGAAAGCACTGTCTAGAATCTCCGACTTGTATATGGCTGGGGGTAGGGATGAGTGAGCCAGAGCCAGTTTTTCAGGCAGAAGTAACAAGAGCAAGTGCAAAGTCCCTGAGGCAGGAACGTTGTTAGGCACCTTTTAGGAATAAAAACACCTCCTGTGGTAGACCCGGACAGCAGGGAAATAATCAAGGGGAGCAGTCAGAGCAAGGTCATGGAGGGTCTTGGAGGCTATCGATAGGAGTTGGATTTGAGTTTAAGCCCCATAGGAAGTCACTTGAGGGAGTTAAGCAGGTAAATGCATGATTTGATTAACATTTTAAAAAAATAATTATTTTCTTTGAGTTAGTATTATTTAAGTAAGCAACTTAACTAGAATCAGGACAGGAATTGTTTCTTTTATATCTCTGACACCTCCACATTTTCCAATTCATAACAGGCCGGGAACAAATGCTTACTAAATGACTCAGAGATTGAATGACTTACTGAATGAAGAAATGAATAGGGAAAGAGCTATTAGTGTGGATAGAGTTCAAAATACACACTGAAACAATTCTGGCCGCATCAAAATCTGAGTGGACACAGAAAAAAGAGTTTAAAATAGTACGCACTTATGATTTACTGTTGGAGATGTAATTACCCGCTGAATGTTTTCCTCCTTTAAAAGCTTGATTATTCTGTATTTGTTGTGTTAACATTCTTGTTTTATTTAAGTGTTTCTTGCTGAATAGCAGGCATTTATGTAGCTAGGATAACTAGGTTGAATTACATCAA
>NW_017732766.1:135013-152240 GCF_001890085.2 Hipposideros armiger | reverse complement strand
AAAAGTCACACAATCACAGTTGGAGAGGACCTCAAAGTCAGCATGCTCACCCTTCAACAGAATGAAAGTATCTTCTCCATCACCCATCACTGCAAGTAGATTATCTCATCTCTGGACACTACTAGTGGCAGAAAACTTGCAACTTTGCAAGGTAGCTCTCTCTGTTCAAGTATGAATGCTTTAATATAATTTTAGGTCTTCCTGGTCTAAAACACTTATCAGTAGCTTTAACTCAGGACCAGGTCTCCATGTTGCCCCGTAGAGTAACACAAAATTAAAAGCCTATTCCATTCAGAGATCTTCCAAATATCTGAAAGAGATGACTTTCCTATCTCTTCCTAATGTAGTCCTGTCTCCATAAACAGTCCCAATTCAATCACTTCCCATATGCTTGATTTCCCCAAATTTCATAGTTTTATAATAGTTTCCATCTAATATATAATAAATACTCATTTAATATATATTAATTGAGCAACCTCTACATGCCAGGCACGGGAATATGCTGATGGATAGAATGACACAGCATCTGCACTTGTAGTTTAAAGTCTACTAAGAAAGGCAAGTGCTTTCAGCAAGATAATTACAAATGTGATGAGTGCTACAAAGGGGAAGGTAACGGGCACTTTTCAATCCTTAAAAAGCATACATACATAGATCTGTATATAAAACTTCAGGAATTGTTTCAATGAAAACAAGGCGCATTCGGGTGATTTATCACCTTGATCCAACCCATGATTCTTTTAATTTGGTCAAGGCTTCAGTAACTCAGAAATCACATCACAGGGTGGAAAATGCTCGTACTAAGGCTGAGGTAAACCCCAAATTTGGTATACAGTTCACAGCAACTGCTGACTCCTGTAACTATACCATACTGCCCCAGGTGACAGTGCATATTATCCTGAGAGAAAACTCCAATGGAAACCCCTAGTCCAGTTAGTTAGCATCCAGATCAGATGGCCAGAGTGCATGCATGTCAGGACTAGGGGCCTCACACAGAAAAAGGGTTTTTCCACTTCCATTTCTTAAGACTCTCCATATATTGAAAACAATGAAGAACAGCCAAAATGAAATCCCTAAATTAAACTATCTACAAGCTAGCAATTTTAAATCAATGTAAAGATTACTGAATGCATCATCAGATTCCCAATCTACATCTCGCAGAATTTTCTCCTACTCTCCTCCAACTTCAATCTGCCCAGGCAGAGATCCCGTCTTTGGTGTGTTTTTGCGGTATTTTCCTGAGTGTGATGAATGCGTTGCATTATTCCACTGAGTAGGCCATGTTGTAGTGTTCAAACATTCGTAATTACTATTGAGGTGTCCTGGGAAAGAAAGTAAGTAAGAAGTAGTATGCATAACAGGGAGTGTTCTAAGCAGCTGTGTAATCTTCATGCCCCGTTAGCTTTTCTGACCTCAGACATCTTGCCTCGCAAAGGAGAGGTCATTTCTGAAGATTTAGGTTGCTTCCAGCTTTAATGTCCTATGAATCTGAATACTGTTTAATTAAGTTCAGATTCATTTCCTATCACAATCTCCATAAGGCACAGAAAAGAAACACTTGGGTAACTAGAAGACTAACCAAAATATAAAAAATAACATTTTTTTAAGTCTTGAGAATACTTGATCGTGGGTGACGTTAAGTAACCTATTTCCACTGTTTGAAACATTCAGTTCTGAGAATTCTACAAAAATATTTTTATAGCATATTTTAGCAGTGATCTTCCCCTTAAACATCCACCAAATAGCAAGAGTCTAGAAATAGACTGCGCACATGGTGCTTATTACCACTTTGCATTTTCTGGGTGAGTTGTTGTCCAGCTAGCTAAGTTAACTGCTGCTTGAAATGTCCTGAGAGGGATAATCAATGCAGAAAAATGGCAGATAGCATGAATGTTGGGATTCCATCATGTATCACTTTGACACTTGTTTGAACCCAATTTTTGTTTTGGAAACTCAATAACTTCTGCTTAACATCTTTGCTAGTCTCGTGTTTTTACCTTTTTTTGTAAATTATCAGATATAAGTAGCGACCTAGCTGGCCAAAGGTCAGTTGGAATTCTTACCACTTTGGGAAAAGAGAGAATTGCTAATACCATTCTGGGTCTGGAAATATATATGAGAGAAGGTATACATAATGTGCTCAGGATGAGATTGGTAAGGGAAATACACAGACCTCAATGTCTTTTTCAAATAGCATTTAGAAATATTTATTTCCTTCAGACAGTAGCAATATACATGCTATTTAGAAAATGTATTGCAAATTTTGATTTGTTTGTTTTGTAAAAATCTCCCAAGAAAACTTGTGCTTCTGAGAATTCCAGCCTAATTTTTATGTAAATTATCTATATATCTATCTAATCTATAAATCTATAATCATACATTATGCATGTTTTGGATAATCATCTAAAGAGTTACAGATTGATTTGGGGAATCCTTTGAGGCTTGTCACATTGTTTTGTTTGATAGTTGTGTCAGAATGGCCAGTGGACTTTTAAGCTAAACAGACTTTTCAGCACATAGGACTATTTTCAAGGGAGCAGAGAAGGTGATCCAAGGGTGCGCACTTGATTTTTAGCTAATTGTATTTTATGATAAGTATATGCTGCTTTAAAATTACTGTAACCATAGTATGAATGGCAGCTGCCTCTTCCCCAAACAAATGTAATCCGAACTAATTTAAAGAAAAAAATAATCATAGTTTTATTTAATATTTTCAAAATTGATGTTGAAACAGAACCTACCCAGTCTACATGGCATAAATACCATTTATATGTCCTTTTGCAGGAAACCACTATATCTCTCACCGTTCACTGTATATATTTCCTATCTAAAAGGGGGTTGATTAATCATCTCTATCTTACTCTTATACAAGGTTGCAGTGATGTGCTTTCAAAGTACATAACACCAAGACACTCTTGCAAAGAGCTTCAGTTATTTAGGAATTGGATCAAAATTTCTCCTGCAGGGAGTCAAAGTTCCAGTTTCTGCTCCTGGGCTACACTGTAGATACGAGAAGACAACATGGCAGAGACAAGTCACTGAGATGCTGGAGCCACTCTTCCTGGGCTCCATCTCCTGGTGCTGTGCGACTTAGACAGGTTACTCAACCTTTCTAAGCCTCAGGCCTTTACCTGCAAAGTGTGGATAATAACATCATCCCCTCACTGGGCTGTTTTAAAGGTTAAATGAGTCATTATTTAAGTGCTTAATATAATGCCTGCGCATAGCAAGCCCCTATATGCATAATTATCCTTTTTGATTAAGTGGCATTTGCTTCAGGGAAGCAGGCTTCAGGCAACTATTGTTCTGCTGTAAAATATTTTACAGTTTTGAGATCTAATTGGAAGCAGAATTCTAGCACGTGCTCCTTCCACTCTTCTGGGTCTGGAAAAGCCATATTTTTTGCCCTCTCCTACCTGCCTGCTGTACTTGCGTCCTGATACCAAATATCATCCTCAATCTACATTAATGAATATTTTTGAAATGCCACAGATGTTAAGACCAAATAAAAAATAAGTATCCACCTGCTCTGAATGTTGAAGATCAGGATTCAGTTTAATTCAAACATCATTCACGTCAAACATCATTCAGATGATTTTAATAATTCTAGATGATTTTCTTGTTTCTTGTGCTCTTGCCAATCCAAAGGTTTTAGCAAAGAGTGAAAGAAGCTCAACTTTCATTAGCTTGCTCAATTATAGTAGCAGCAAAAAGATCTTTAAGATTGCCATGCTATTATAACACCTTGGCCATCTGATTTGGGAAGGTGGTTATATTACAGATTTACTGAATTTTTAAAGTATTATTTGATACATTAAAGTGCATTTTAGCCTCAGTTTTTGATTTGTAATGTTACAATCTTCTTCACGATTTAACAAAGGATAGCCAGGTGAAGGGTGACAAATGACTAAAATAAGACTGAGCCCAAATTAGATACCAAAAGCACAAAATAATTATCCCCCCCCCGGTCAAGTTACAGGGAACAATAAATAAGCATCAAAATTCACCAGAAACCTGAATGTAAAGAATACTGAAATTAAAAATACATTATTTTCCTTCTGGAGGCTCTGGTCTTGGGTGTATCTTCTAAGATTCCCTTCAAAGGCATTTGTTATCTACTACTGACAAAAAAAAAACCAGTAAGGAAGGGTCACACGTGGTGGCTGTCCTTGTGGTCTATGCCATGTAATAGTTCAATGTGGCTTATTACATTTCAATGAAGGTAAGTTTTCTGACAACTTAATAAGGTGTAAACTCATCAAGTAATAAAAGGGAGGTAGGCAGGGGACTCTACGGGTGTGGTCTTTTTCTAAACCATAAACAAGCCTTTCAGGATTTTAATATTTAAAACTCACTCATTCTGAAGATGTATTCTACTTCTCTCGCTCATGTGTGCCTGACCTAAAGGCTAGAAAAGAAAGAAAAAAGAAACAGAACTTCAAGCACATTTCAAAGTTTATCGTTAGTTTTATGATAGAACGCAATGAAATCTAAGACAGCAGAGACTAGCTATATTTTACATAAATGGACAAATCTGCCCTAAAAGCTGCAGCACAGGGCTATGTATGTGAGATAGATCATTTTGACAGTCTTGAGTGCTTCATAGGTTCTAAATATTTTATGCCTTCCCCATTTGTCAATGCTTCCAGTCAAATCTAGACATAAAGTGGAATACACAGGTTAACAGTCCAGAAATCAGACATAGATGTAGGATTATAGATGGAGTGAGCGTGGCTTCTAAACTTAGGTTTGTTTTTATTCACTTAGAATCTCAAAGTATTTAAACAGCACTGTGCCATCCTGGAAAAGTACCCAGAATCGTGGATCCCATAAGTTTTAAACGCTGCTTCTAAAGGGCAATTGTTTTTCACCTGAATGAAGCTGTCTAATCCTAGGTAACAAAAGCACTGTGAGTTTTCTGATGTGCTTTAAATATTTAGAGTGTCTTACAAACATCTCCACATGGCAAACTATTGAGTTAGCAAGCCTAAACCCTATATATAAAAAAAAAGACAATAAACTTAATTTGGAAATCCTAAAATAACTTCTACTCCTTCAACAGCCATTGGTTAAGATAATGTAAGCTCCAACTTGGAATTGTATTCTCATTGGGAATAGCACCAAAGAAGAAAATTGGGAAGATAGATTAAAATGGAGCTTGAGAATTTTCTGTGCATTTGAAAAAAAAACATATGACATCATATCTTTTATACCCTTAAAACTGGACCTAGACTTAAGTTCAATGGCTCTTCCTTATAAAAACTGAGGTGTTTTTTTTTATAACAATAACCTTCTATATCTCTGCCTCTTTTAGCTCTGCTGTTTGTTTGTTTCTTCTTCAGTTGTTCTAACATGCTTTTTTTTAAAAAAATACCCTTGAGAATATCCATGGTAGAAAGAGAAGAAAGCAAACTGTAAGATGATATACGTTGTACAATCTCAGTTGTATAAAAGGATAGACAAAGACAGGTAGAAAACATTCTTTCAGATGAAAGTGGCTTTTCTTCTTTATATTTTTCTGTATTTTCTAAAACTTCTAAAATATATTGCTATCACTTGTATAATTCTAAAAGTAAACATTATTACATGACTTTAATCCATTACCTGCATGTCTGAAATCTAAAATCTCTGAAAAATGAAAGTTTTTCACAATTTTAGATCTCCTTCATTTGGCAGCATAACCTGAATGACCTGGCAAGAAACTACAATATGTAGAGCCTTTATCCTCCTTGTGACAATTCCGATCTATGCCCCTGCAGAAATATTAGTGCTCTTGAAGATGGAGTCCTGTCTCAGGCTCTGCTGAACTTTTTATAAAATGTAGAGTGTGTACATCATATTACATTTCTAAAACCTGCAAAGTTCTGAATTCTGAAACAATCTCACCCTGAGCATTTTAGTTGACAAATGGGGATCTCTAATAAAGCAAAATTTTAATAAGCTCTTCCATGAGGCTTAAATACTATGTATAAGATGACTATGATCCGTGTCATTGAGAGTTCAGATATAACCGAGTAGACATGTTATTCCATGATCAAATAGGTCATAACAAAGGGGATACCAACACCCATTCTTTTTTTAGAGTGTTGCAGTAAGTTCAATTTGCAATACGATCCACCAACTCCCTACCTTTGAAAGTCCTTATAATCTTGAAAATGCTGTAATTGGACATTATCTTATCTGATGCTTACGTATATGAGATGAACCTAGGGAGACTGGACAAGCACTATTCTTGGTTGCTAAGGTAAAGTCTTCTAACCTGCTAATAATCGGCAAAACTCAAATTAGATTTTCTGATTCCTATGATAATGTGTTTTGTTTCAAAGCATTTGAGATAAGAAAATTTAAAAGGTTAAAATGGGTCATTCTCAAGTGTACCGAATCAGAGAATTTGTCCCACAAGGTAGTCTTTGAAAATGCTCTCAAAGGTAAACTAATAAAAAGAGAAATAAATTTAAAAAGGTACTACAAAATATGGAAAGTAAGCATGCACGAATAATCAAAGTTTACTTTTGTCTAAATAAAAATTTGCTCCATCTACTAAGGGAAAAAATTATATCCATTTAACTTCTTTATGTTATCTAATACAGTAGCCACTGGCCACATTTGGATATTAAAATTAAAATTAATTTAAGTTAAGAACTCAGTTCCTCAGTCAGTCACAGTAGCCACACTTGAAGTGCTCAGTAGACCTGTGGCTAGTGGGTAGTGTCTTGGGCAGTGCCATTACAGAATGTCTCCATTATCACAGAAAGTTCTGTTTAACAGCGCTGTGGTTAGACAATACATGACATGGTGGTTCGGGGTGAGGGTTCAGAAAGCTGGGAGAACAGAGGAAGATGAGAGTGACTCAGGGTCCATATCATACTCAGGGAGAAGATGTAGATATTGATATATTCACGACATCGATAACAAACTATAAATACATTAAGGCTAATTAACCAAAAGGTGAAAATCAAATATATAATTTCTACTATCTTATCAAAGGGAGAGACAGAAAAATAATTTTGTATCAAATAAAAATTCTGATAAAAGACAGAAATAAAATTATAACTCTAATTACAGTAAATATAAATGGATAATATAACAGTAACTCTCAGATAGGATATTTAAAAACTGATTCAGCAATATTATAGTACTTTTGAGAGATGTACATCAATGACAGAAAGATGCAGAAAAATATTTAAAATTAAGTGTATACATCACTTTATAATTGTGGTGGCATGCGAAGTCCCAGATGAAATAGAATATAAGACAAAAAAATAAATCAAAAGCAACAAGGGAAGACAACATATACTAGTAAAAGGAATAACAGATGAAAAAGGCATAATAATCGTAAGTATGAATGTGTTTGCTTCAACAGCACATAAGTATGAATACATTTATCTACACTTGAAATTTAAAAATGTGTCAATTACCACATTTATAGAAAAGTAGTTTAATACATGTGACTAAGATTTATAAGATAACTTTCAGAAACTGATAAAGATAAAGGAATAAGAAATCATCTAAAACTTTAGAATAAGATTACTTATATGCTTAAATTAATATATATACAGAGGGTGCCAAAAAATGTACCCATTTCAAGAAAGAAAAAACTATTAAAATTATAATACTCAATATATACCAATAACAAAAGATGAATACAAGTCACGTTTGACTTCTGTAACTACAAGAGGTGCTCAAAGTGGTTACCATCAGCATCCAGACACTTCTGATTACAGCGAACTACTGCTTGAGTAAACATTGACCAAAATATCCACTTGTATACATTTTTTTGGCACCCCCGGTATATAGAATTTACAACAAACACACAGAATAGATATTTTAAGCACACGTAGAACATACACAAAAGTTAAGGATGAATTAACTTTCAAGGGAACTTTACTAAATGTCACATAATCCATTACCACACATTATCATTACAGACCACATACAAAATAATTTAAAAAGATGACTAAAAATTTGCATGTATCTGTAAGCTAGACTTATGAGTAAATAAAGTGGTAACAGTATGGGCAATTAGGAATAATTTAGAGCTAAATGACATTTTAAAAAATATTGTTTATTAACAATTGTGGGACTCAGTTAACAAGGAGCCTATATAAAAATTATAGCTTCAAATGGATTTATCAGAAAACAAGAGGAATTTTTAAAAAATAGAGAAGAAACAAGAGCAGGAAAAGATAAAAAAGCCAAAAATAAAAAGGAAATAAAATTAAAGGGAGCAATCAGTGAAATAAAAAGAAACACTAACAATTCAAAAGGATGAACAAACCAAAATTGATTATCTGAAAATATTAAAGGTTAGACAAATTTCTTACCATACTTATTTTTTAAGTGTAGACAGGAGGTGAAAATATCTAAATAAACAAATTATGGAATGTAAAAAAAGAAATATCTCCAGATCTGAGAGCTTAAAATAACATTTTGTGTAAATTTGGAAATCTGAAAGAATAAGACATTATTCAGAAAGTTTTAAATTTTAAGACCTTATTAACTCTACTAACAGGGATAAAAGTCCTGATTAATGGAGAGTTATACTCTGTTCATTGACAGACAACTTAACATTGTAAAAATGTTAATTCTTCTCAAACACATTTATAATGAAGACTTAGGGAAGCAACTACTCTAATCAGATATGAAGACATATCAAAATAAGTAAATAATGAAACAAAATACCACATATCTAGTATTAAAAATGTTTTGGAGCTTAATTCTCTCCCTAAACCAGTAACATTATATGTGATTCTTAAAAAAGAATAGAAAGCTTAGTCCTTTGTTTGAACCAATAAGACCTAAACCTAGAGAATATCTGTATTCAAAACTGTAGATATAATGCCAAGCAAGAGGTAAAAACAAAGTAGACACAGAACAGAAAACAAGCCAAGCTGAGTGTGTTGACCAGTTATCACCACATAAGACCTTAGAAATGGAGGAGGGTATACAGCAGTGTGAGCCAGGCTCAGCATGGAGGATGATTTTGAGAGTAAAATTTGCATGTCATGGGAGTTCTGAAATAAGTCAGGATATTTGGAACAAAAGTTTTGTGCAACATTTTTCACCATACACTTAAAATACTCTTGTAATAGCTACAAAACTAATCTGTCTGACTCAGGAATCCCATGGTGAGATTAATCTTTCTGGAGCACTGCACATCAGGGGAATAAAAATGTGTGAGGGTAAAGCTCCCATCTTTATTTCACAGTTTTTAGCTCTCTCTTGATGAAAAAGAAAAGAAATAAAGAGAGAGGGAGGGAGGGAGGGAAGGAGGGAGAAAGCATAGTCAGTGTTATCAAATAGCAGGGGAGATTTTTAAAAAACAAACAGAAAAACTTGAGCATGAGCATGTACGTAGGATGCAAGGAAACTAGTCAGGAGAAAAAGTGTGAAGGTGAAGGAGACATAATAATAATAATGATAGGAGATGGAAAAGAACTGGATGAAGAACAGCGTTAGAGATGATGACCTAGGACAGGGGAGGGAAACAGTTTCTAAGACTGCGTGAAAGTGAAGCACTTGTTAATCTATTGGCTAAAGTGACTCCTCCCATACCTACTGACAAGATCGCTCGCTGCCTTGTCAGCCGCAAATTGTGTCTGAATCTTCACCAGCTTGTCAACCCCAGTGAAGGTTGGACAAAGATCCTTTGATTGACAGTAATTTCTGAACAAGACCAAAGAAGTTGTAAAATTCACACCTGAAGAGCACCTTCAGTTTGAGTTGGATTTTTTTCTAGTATTTATCTTCTGGGTCCTTTCAGTGTTCAGTATGGAAGGTAAATAAGAAGACTCTGACAAATCAATATTACAGATAACGATGTTTTCCTAATTCAAGAACTGCCCTGACCGTGGAATTGCATAAAGGAGTACATAAAATGCACATTTTTAGGAAGGGCAGAGCGCCCAATGTTGGTTACAAAGAAGACAGAATTTAATGAAAAAGTTGAACCTGAATGTCTTCCCATTAAAATCAACATCCAAAAGCAAGCAAAAAACTTATTTATCTTCGTGGTTATATCCACTTCCCAACAAATATGTAAAACAACAATAAATCATTATTGGAACAATAGTTAATTCAATGCAGTAAAGTAAAACGATTCCTCAATACACCCACATGCTCACAACTTAACAGCAAACAAACAAACAAAAATGCTTCTGTGCTGACTGCACCTCATGTTTGAGGCAAAGGCTGTTCTATGCAAACGAGCTGAGAAAACTGAAAAGCGAACATCTTTGATAACATCTGCCTGCAAATGTTCAGAACACTCAGCGTTTGAATCCATGTGGCTAAGTACGAATGTTAACGATTCTGCACGAGGCTGGATGAAGTACTGAGACTGCCAAGTCTGACACCCAAGACTTAACTCGGGGAGCAATCTGCATGCTGGATCCTTTTTTTTTTTTTTTGCTCATGATGAACGCTCAAGTGCAGAGACACTTGAAGGAAATCTCCTCGTTTGCCAAAATGATGCTGGTGTTTTTAATTTGCTTTCTTGCTTCCAGGCTCAAACACCTGCTATGTTGATCTTTTTAAGAACTGAGAAGCATGGGCTGGCTGGGATCAAAATTTTACTGAAAGAGATGCTGGAGCTACATGGCAATTGTCCTAACAGTCTCCTAAAATGTGGCACCTACCACAGGTTGTGAACTACAGTTATACTTAACAGAGCCTTCTTTCAGTTGTGGAAAGAGTCCATATCTCATATCTGGAGGACATGGGCTCTCCCCTGGTGCATAGGCCACCAGCTGGGCAAATGTGGACCAGAGCCAGGAGCACCCTTTCCTTTTCACATCAGATCGCATCACACTCTCCTGCTTAAACCTTTCAAAAGCTATCTAGTGACTCTTGGAAAAAGCCTAACATCCTTAATTAACTTAGCCTCAGAGATCCTACATGATTGGCCTTGCTGTCTATCCTCTACCACACTGGCCTTTCGTTCCCCAATCCCAGCACTGCTCTAGAACCCAAGAATCAACAACTTGGGGGAGATCAGTACTCTTGAACACAAGTACTGGCATTTTCATGGATGCCATCCTGACGTTGGCCTCAAGAGTGCCTTTGATAAGTGGGAGCCAGGGAGATGGATAATAATATGGTAGGTGACCTCAGGTGATACTGGGTGACACACTGATCTGTGAGCTGACAGACTCGCTGGTGTCCTCATAAGCCACAGAGACGGAGACGTGGGGGCTCATAGTAATTATAATTGGCCATAAATGCAAATGTTACCCTGTTTGTGAATATAGCTTGCATTTGATTTTACACACTGGCTCCCTATACAAAGTATAGTTAAAGAAAGAGAAAACAAAAATGGATTTTATTCTTTCCTACAAATAAGGATAAGACCATCACCTGTGGAAAGATAGACTTACGGTCTCTGACTTACTAAGGTTGACTTAACAATTTTTCAACTTTATGATGGTGCAGAAGCGAAACACATTCAGCAGAAACCGTACTTCAAATTTTGAATTTGATCTTTTCCAGGACCAAGGTATGTGGGGTGACTCTCTCTTATGCTGCTGGCAGCGGCAGTGCCCACAGCTTCCAGACAGGTATGGATCACAGTAAACAACCGTGCACAGCCTGGCCAGTGACTTCTGGATATTGTGTTCTGTGTTTTTGCATCCCATCATGTCTCCAAAATGCCCACCTGTGTCTCCTGCTTCTGGTGCGGAGAAGAGTAAGGCAATTACTCTTGAGATGAAACTCAGGATAACTGCCCAACTGTAGGCTAACACGTTTGGCCTACAGTGTTCTGAGCACGTTTAAGATAGGCGAGGCTAAGCTATGATGTTCAGTAGGTTAGGTGTCCTAAATGCATTTCGACTTACAGTATTTTCTATTTACAATGGGGTTATTGAGACATAACCCGATTGTAAGTCAAGGAGCATCTGTACCAGAAAAATGCTGAAAAAAGCACGGAGAAGGGGGCTGAAAGGAAGGGCGGGCAGGGAAGCACGGATAACAGCAGCGGAAAGAAGGTGCAGCCACTTTTCCTGTAAGACACACTGAATTCCCTCTGCCACACACCTGCCCATGGGACCCACAGTATATTTTTGAATAAGGGAGTTTTATATTATAAAAATAATTAACATACATTTATTAGAAAAATTTTGGAAAATTAGAAGTATAGAAAGATAAAAAAGAATGACTCAAGGTCCAAGCTGAATAAACCAAGTACTGTTAAACCTCCACCACTGTGTTTTCTTTCAGGCTTTTTTTTTTTTTTTAACATATGTAGCTTTTAGAGTTATTTTTAGGTTTTTACATAGTTGACAATTTACTCCTTTTATAGCAATTTCTCAAGCTATCATAAAGTTTTCCTAAACTTCAACTTAAATAACTACATTGATTCCATTTGGAAGATGGACCATCATATAATTACCTAAATTCCACACTTAGATATTAAAGTCACTTCCAGTTTTTTACATATATAGATACATACTCACCATGGCAATTGTTTTTGCGACCATGCATTTCTAAGTTCACACATGCTAAACATCACCCAAGGACTTCCAAAATGTTGTCTTTACTGCTCTCAGTGGGCCCCGTAACTTAGAATTTCATAGACCCTTCCATGCACAGGAAGACAGAAGACTTGACCCTGCGGCATCTGTAGTTGTTTTAAGTCATTGCTAGAAGTGACAGGAAAGCACTGCCTAGTGATCAACCAACGCTTCAGGATGTCCACATTCACAGCTGATGTGGAGACTGTGGGTAAATAAAACATCTCAATATTCTGCTATCTGTGTATAGCTGTAAGCCTGGGGGATTTTATCGTGCAAAGCAAAGTTAACTTTTCTTTCTTTGAACTGAAAGAGTGTTCAAGCTGTTTCCACCCAGGAGAAATTTTACTATGATTCCTTGAGGGAAGTTCAGGTAACTTAGTTATATCATTTTTTTGTTCTAGTGGTTATTTTGTGTGATATTATAGAAAGTCTTATGGTTTTTCATATGTTTCTGGCCTCTTTATGCTGAAAGAAAGCTATTCTACTTCTGTCCATGCTAATAATTTTGAAAATTTCCCATCTAATAATAGCAATTTGTAATCATACATTCTCTCCTTTCTAACTCATTTGCCTCTATTTTAACCTCATGAAATGAAATAAAGTGTTTAGAAAAACTATACATTGAAGGATCTAAGATAATCTCTTATTTATTTTGGCACATTTTATTTCGATTTACATATAATTATTAATTCATTTTAATATGCAGCCCTCTTTTTTGTGTGTCCCACAATCAAAGTTATGTTTGTTTTTTTTACTTTATAGGAACCTTAATTCCTTACTTCTGTTTGTGCAAAGTCTGGTACTTTTGAGAAATGTGAAAAATGCTAACTGCCAAGTCGAATGACATCTGTTCAGTAGCCTGTGACATCACCATTCACTCCACAGCAAGGTAGATTTCTTATTCTATACTATTAGCATGAAATGGTATTTAGCATTTATATCATTGTTATTTTAGGAAATTAGTCAATATGGAGAACTCCAAATTAATAAACAAAACTAAAATTTCTGAAAAAGACTGTCTCCAATTTCTATGTGTTAATATAACTGCTTTATTGTGTATTTACCAACTAATAACAAAAGTGATGAAGATTGGAATCTATTGATAGTTAAGTAAAATTTCTGCACTCATTAAACTGGTGCTCACAGCTGTTTTATAACCCCTTAATCTGACAAGAAGAAATGTAATGGCTTTATTCCATCTCATCCAAAATCTCCATATTAAATACCATTGAAGTAAATAAAAGATGTCTGTAGAGTTCAGACTTTTCTCAGAAAATACCTCATTGTAAAATTCTCAGCTCTGAATTCAACTCCACTCGGAAGCAAGAAACACTTGCCTGATTGCCTTAATTAGAATATATCTGGTAAAATATGGGGGTGAAATATGAGTGAAAGAAGACATTTAAAAAACTCTTTGGCACTTTAAAAATCTCCATTTATTTGTGAGGATGGGAGATACTGACTCTTCCACACACCCTCTGGTGGACCTGTAAGATACATAATATCTGAAAGGAAATTTGACAATCTGTTACATTATAGTTTTTAAATGTTCAGGTGATTGGATAAAGAAGGTGTGGTATATATACACAATGGAATACTACTCAGCCATAAGAAAAGATGAAATACTGCCATTTGTGACAACATGGATGGATCTTGAGATTATTATGCCAAGTGAAATAAGTCAGCCAAAAAGTCAAGAACCATATGATTTCATTCATATGTGGGATATAAAACTGAAAGCAACAAAGGAACAAGACAGACAAACAAGGAAACAAAAACTCATAGAAACATACACCCATTTAGTGGTTACCAGAGGGGGGTGGTAGATGAAGGTAAACAGGGGTCAAATATATGATAATGGAAGAACTGACTCTGAGTGGTGAACACACAATGTGATATATAGATGATGTATTACAGAATTGTACACTTGACACCTAAGTAACTTTACTAACCATTGTCACCCCAATAAATTTAATTTAAAAAGATGTTCATATACTCTGGCCCAGCAATTTGCCTTTAGGAATTTAATTTGAAGAAAAAAATTAAAGGCAGGCAAAAAAATTTACATCTGAGAATATTTATTTTGATGTTTCTTTATGATATTAAAATATTGGGAATAAAATAGAGGACGATTATATATGTTAAAGAATTACAGTCTGTTCACATAAAGGCGTATATTATGTAGAACATTTGATGGCCAGGGAAAGTAGTATCATTAAATGTTTTAATAAAGAAGATCTACAGCGCAGTTTTGAGGTATGACGTCAAGTTTTAAAAACTTCTGTTTGCTTAGGTGTGTATCTTAGAAAAAGTCCTGAAATGCTATATATCAGAATATCATTATTTATCACCAGAGAGGTGATTTTAATATTTCAAACATTTTTTATACTTTCAACATTTCTAATAGACATGTATTACTTTGTAATTTTTTTATAATACATTGATTTTAAAGCATTTTCAAGGGGGTTAAAACAGGTGAACTTTATCTTTGGGCAACTTATATGTGCTTATATACATGGACACAACTAATTAAAAGTTAGCATAGTTATTTTTAGCAACAACTCCCATTCAGTGGAGTTTATCAGGGATTAAAATGATTTTTTGACTTTGTATGTCTACTTAAGTTGACTATTTTTTATTTTTATGTGATCCATTTGCCCAGAAATCTAATCCCCATGCCCTTCACATCGTAACTCCGTAAGCTGGAGGTTGGTGGTAAAGGTACCAATAAAGAAAGCTTGTGTTGGAGAGATTTTATTGTGTCGGTAACCCCTAGTTGTCAGGCTCTGATGTTGCTGTGAATCAGAAACTAGTTATTAGGCCCCCAGGAGAAATTGCCTTTAACTAGCAGGAAACCTAGACCTGAGGTTCAATCAAGTCCTCACATTTTCAATGCCTGAAGATGGCCACAAAAGACAGCAAACCCCAGTGTAGAATTTCAGAGCCTGAACTATCTGACCCCAGTAGCTAGAGGTTTTCGGGATGCCGTGAAAGCTGTCAGTTTATCAGAAATCTGCACGTTAGTTTCATCCCTGTTGCTTCACGGCCCTCTTCCTCTCTGTCCGCATCCTCCATCCCTGCATCTGCTGCTCAGAGCGCAATGTCTTCAAGCAGTCTTCTGGTCAAGCTCCGCTATAGGGAAAGGGCACATCTTGATGCATAAGAATCATTTACATATTTCAAAGCTCCTTCTGTGTTAATCGATGTTCTGTAAAAACTGGAGCTGAGAGAGGCATTTGAAAGTCAGCTCACTTATTTTTTTAACCACAGGCCTTCTAAGCTCCTTCATACACATGTGTATAGCTAATTTTCAAGAGCAATCTACAGACTGCTTCCCAAATTTAGTCATCATGAAAACTTTTAACCACCAAACATCCAGGGCTCATGCTTTTCAGAAGACAGTTTTTAAAATCGTAGCCTAAATCCAGTAGTAATTTCTTTTAGGTAGAGTTTCAGATTATGGAAAGAAATGACTTGATCATGATTTACTTTCTTCCATTAGCTGTATGAGGTGTAAGGGCAGAGTAGTGGGGAAGATGTGGTCCTTTCCTAAAAATGTCCTCAAATTACACATCCCTGGTCTTTACCTTAAGGTATATTCTGGTTCTGATAAAGCAGAACACTGTTACTACCCAGCAGGACCTACTCAGGGCTGAAAAGTTTGTGGCCACATTTCTATCTACCTTCAATGTCACTGCACCCAGGAATTGTCCCTTATTGTTCCCCAGGCAAGCAGGGCCCCCAGTGTACATTCTTATCCCACATGTTGCCCATCACTTTCTTCCTTGTTCATCATTCTCTCTCTCTCTCACCTTGTGAGATTTGAAAGCGGAGTCCTTGACTGATCCACCTCGGTAGCACCCACAGCATCCTGCAAAATGTCTTTTACATCTCGCATCCCTCCTAAGTACAATGAATGGATAAAAAATAAGAAGAAATGAAGTTGAGAGATTCAGAACTCAATAGCAACAGGGTGAAAATCCTGCTCGAGGTTGAGATTCAGCTCAAATGCCACCTGCTTGAAGGACAACTTCTCTGACATTATTTTATTAATAAATGTATTGGAGTGACAATGGTTAGTAAAATTACATAGATTTCAAGTGGACAATTCTGTAATACATCATTGATATATCACATTGTGTGCTCACCACCCAGAGTCCTTCTCTGACTTTTTTAAGAAAAGCTCTTCCCCTATAATGTCAACATGAATCTCTAACAGAGTCCTTATCCAGGCTCTAAGTATTTATTTTACGTGCTTTTCCTTCACTACATCTTTTCTTACTCACCTATAATGCTCAGCATCCAGCTCACACAGACTGTAAGCCCCATGAAGACAGTTTATCTGTCTTGCTCATATCTGTGTCCCCAGGACTCAGCACAAACCCCACACTGGTGGACGGATCTTGAGATTACTATGCTAAGCCAAATAAGTCAGACAGAAAAAGTTGAGAACGAGGTGATTCCACTCATATGTGAGATATAAAACTGAAAGTAACAAAGGAACGAGAAAAACAAAGAAACAAAAACTCATAGACACAACAGTTTAACGGTTACCAGGGGGTAAGGGGGTAGAGGAAATGGTAGGAGAGGGTAAAGGGGGTCAAAATATGGTGATGGGAGGAGAACTGGCTCTAGGGGTGAGCACACAGATATACATATATATGTGTGTGTGTGTGTGTGTGTGTGTGTGTGTGTGTGTGTGTGTGTGTGTGTGT
>NW_017732766.1:130868-134118 GCF_001890085.2 Hipposideros armiger | reverse complement strand
GCAACGTCCTCCACAACTAGACTGAAGAACAAAACAACAGCAACTTGTCTGTTCCCCTTCCCCCAATTCCCCACCACTGTTCCCATCCCCCCAATTCCCCAATAAAAATCTTAAAAAAAAAAATGGATATACGAGATTGTAGTTTATTTTACTAATATCTGTAACTACTTTGTCACTTGCATTTTTCAAGACTTTATTTTTTCAGAACAGCCAAATTGAGAGGAAGGTACAGAGAGTTCCCATATACCCCCAGCCCCCAAACTTGCATAGCCTCCCCCATTCTCAATATTCCCAACCAGAGTGGGACATTTGTCACAACTGAGGAACTTAATTTTTCCCTTTTCTTAACCAAATTCTGTGAGCTGATCATCCCTTTTCCTCCCCACTACCTACCAAAAAACTATCAATAACCTGAGTTAATAATCTGAGCATTTAGAAGGAATTGGTGTTTCCGCTCAGAGATGGCAATAAAACTTGTGATTTGAAATTTAGCAGGAAATGCCCTTTAATGAAACCCTACATCTTCAGTTGTATTGACTGAAATCATTAAAACTTTATTTGAATAAAGAAGTTCCAAAAATAGTTAAATGACTTTTAAAGGGGCCACAGCATCTGTTAAACTGTCACAAATATACAATGCTCTGTCAAAAACATTAATTAAGGATTATTCCATTTGGGATTGAGAGGGCAACAAACTACTCTGAGTGGTTAGTGGGCTGTCACATGACTCAGAATGAGACAGATTCATTTCCTGGTTTAGAATGTTCCAAGTATCTAGGGGACAGACACATCAGGGCTCCAGTGTAATGAACAGACACTGCCGAGTGCTGATCAAATATGAGAGCACTGCTCGGGGATCATAAGGACTGAGGTGGTATGAAACGCACGGCAATTTTCTAAAGTCAGATTCCAAGGGACGAAGAGACCTCCCGTTCTTAGACTCATTACTGCATGCTCAGGTTGAGAGATAAGCTAATGTTTGGAGCAAATATGCAATCTATATTCAAAATTCACTTCACATGGTCCAGGCTAAGGGGTTTACACTAGGATGCAGTTTCTCTTCAATAATGCATTATATTTCAGATATGTTATTTCCCTTGACACAGCCCTCAAGGGAGATCAAAGACAGCATGAAAAAAGAGCATGTGCAATATTATGACAGACATCAAATGTGTTAATGTACAATTTTGGTCAGATTAATTTGATGCATAAGCCCTTAGGTCACATCAGTATCAGAGAGGATTTTCTGGGTCACAAATTCAAAATCATACTACTGTCCTCTCCTCTAATATAGTAGTTCATTAAAATGATTATTTAGTTGTCAGAAAGTAATTTCCCTATTTCTTGAAGTTCCTCCAAGTGATAAAAGAGCTCTTAGGCTAAATTCTTCCTTGACTGGAAAGACTGTACTCCACTGGGAAATTAAATAAAAGCACTTCTTCAGGGATTCCCAGCCTCGGATGATTTCAGACTTGCAAAGAACCACTCTAATATTCTATTTTCCTTTGGTATTTTTACAACATCAGAGATCTTCTTTGTGCATTTCTGGGTTATTTTGAATGAACTGGCTACCTTTTAAGATGAGAAAATTGAGAAGACTATAAAGAGGAATGATCAAATTAGAAGCTGTTTGAGGCTAAACCCACATTTGAGTAGTCAAGTGTTTGGTTCCCTATTATTTTTCTATTACTTATTTTATTTCGATTGCTAAAAACATGATTCATTCTCATATACTTAAATATTTTAAGGGTTATGACATGGGATGACTACAAGTCAGTTATAGTTTAATTTGGTGGATATAGTTCTTAGAACAAGTTAATTAACTTTTTCCTTTTTTATATACTTTTTTTTTTTTTGGTTGTTCTGAGAGTATCTCAAGCAGATAATTAAGCATTCTCTAAGGCACTTTTACAGTCCTTGTTACCATCGATTGCTAACAAGACTCAGCAGAAAATAAATCACCTTTTTTTTAGGTTACCCGAAAACATAAAAAATAAATACTTTGTTATTTTAGAATACAAGAAAATCAATTGCTACAGCAATAATGTTTTTTAAATACAAGCACTGGGAAAGAACAAACACAAAGATGTAATTTGTTTCATTTTGTGATAGTTTCATCTATTTGTTAAAAGAAACTTTTACCTGAAATTACCATTGTTTTTCCACCATTCACCTTTCTGAATCCACAATTTCAAATACAGTGTTGTTTGTTGTAGGTTGTGTATCTTAGTCAATTTAATACGAATTGGTTCAGGAGAGTTTTGGGCAAATAAAAGAATATGACCATAGAAAGAAAATGCTATTAATATATTTATTTTGAATACAAGCTATATTTAAGCAAAAAAGTAGAGCTATAAGTGAAAAAAACCATCAGGTACATCTTAGTTCTGTATGCTCTTTTAAAAATACATTTAGAGAATTTAGTTTTCATGTTTTTAGAACCTCCACTTTCAAAGACTAACTACAGCCTGATTAATGGCTTAGAATTAAAGTAACCAAACTGGGAATCACTTTTTGATTCAGGCTGCCTTTAGATGTGACATGAGAAAACTCACCTAATGGAAGGAAGATTGGTTTCCAAGTAACACTGATATAAAATGCAAAGTCATAAACATATTTGTAAAATGTTAAGAGTCCTTATCTCCCTAACTTTCTAACAGTCTTTCCCCTAGATCATATTGCTGGGCCATTTCTCAGTAAACGAACTTCACGCCACCTAAACTCAGTGTGCGCCCTACACCTGTGGTGCTTGCCTACCACTTTAGCATCTAGGGGAACCCCATCAGTTGCTTAATACCCACATGGACTTCCATCCCTTCCATAATTCTTTCCCTGCTCCCCCTTTCCAAACAGACCCCTCTCCCCTATTTGTACGAGCACAAGAAAGAAAGGTGTTTCCATAGTTTATAGATTATAATCAAAATGTCCTTGAGGAACGTACATTAACAACAAATGCCTCAGCACAAAACTGAGGCTTGAATTATCTGTGATCTAAACAAGTATAAACAACAAAAGGTGCTGGCAGACTCCAGATACGGTTAATTTAGAATACTGTATTAGCTTATGTATCATCAGTCACAATGTTACAAAACAAAAATATGCCTGGCCCCGATGTTTAGTTCCATTATGACAGTATGAAGTTGATGATGATAATGATGATGATGATAAAGGTAAGGAAATACCATTTGTTTGGTGTTATTATGATCTGGACTTTTCTAATCTTTCTCTCTCTGTGTCTCTCTGTCTCTCT
>NW_017732766.1:115910-130858 GCF_001890085.2 Hipposideros armiger | reverse complement strand
CACATCCAATATCTATCATCTCAACTTTCACAAGTTTAAGAGGCACAAGTAGATAACATTTCAAAACAATTCCTAATTCACAGAAAACTGATCTGGGATCTAAAGAGGTTAGACAAGATTCACCCCCAAATCTGGGAGATTGAAAACACTCGATCCTTACAGCTACACCACATATAAACACTACGCACCTCATGGTTGACTTGAAAATGTTCCAATATATACCCTTGTCAGTCTCCAAATTTCCACTCTGATAAAATTTACACATCGTTAATGCTAAAATACTATTATACCTGTCTATAACTTGTTTCCTAACATTCCCAGCTTTTCCCTGCTATCTCCACCTGAAGGGAGATAGCTATTATAAATACTGACTACTGGCTAAGGTCCTCAGCCAAAAGTAACAATCAGAGATTTCATGAAATCCAGTTCTTTTTAGCCATGTCCACATTCTGTGAAAGCTTTGTAAGATCAGTTGAAGAAGTATTTATTGTACTTAATTGAACCCAGTTTGCTGGAAATCACTAGAAGAGTTGAATCATTGTTCATGTTTCTTTGACTACTCATATCAAATCTTCAGAGCTCCTGTCATGAACAGCAGAATTATTGCTAACAGTTGTAACACATTTTGTTAAGAAGTGATTATACCCTGAAACTAAGCATCCTAAGAGCAGCAGCACTGAATAATTTTTCTCCACCCTCCCCATTCCTCAATTTAAATGGCAAAATATCTGGAAAATAAATCAAAGCTTCATCTAAAATCTCCTGAAAATGACATACTGTATTTGCTTCATTGACAATGCACTTGCTCTATTTGCACAGTATGCAGAAAAGTTCATTAAAACTATATTTAAAAACAGAATCACGCTGTAGTTTAAAATAAAGCAATCTATTCTAAATATGATCTGCATTGAAGTAAGGAATTGTGGGGAAGTGAGTATTAGGAAAATGCAGTGTGTTTTTATTCATCCTGAATAGGATTCAGTTAGCTTAATTTTATAAAAAGTCAAAATTAGAGAAATCTATATGCAAATTTAAGCGCAAAAAGATACTTCCAAAACGTATCAATATTTATTTCACGTTTGGGTCATTGCCGATTCACTCAATGACAAATCAATAATTTATTACCTATATATGATGACATACATAAGTTCCTACTATGTCTAATATTGATGAAGAATAATAAAAAGCAAAATCACACCAGGTTTTTTGTATACATTTATATCAATAAAACTAGTAATTTCTAAGTTTCTTAGAATAAGAAGTTATAAATTATGAATAATTAATAAGGTATCATACCATCTCTTGTTTTAGTGTTTGTTTAAAGTTAAGTATACTAAAGTTATAGAAAGCAATTCCTATGCTCTGGCATATTTTCATTTAATAAAATGTACATTTACTCTGAAATAACGACATATTTTATTTCATCAAGAAAACAAGCGTAGCCAAACTTCTTCAATAGTCTTCATTTAAAATTTGTACTTTAGTTTTGTTCTTTAATATGTTTAGGAATTTAAAACAATCACATTTTAGTGTTAGTTTTAATTCATTTAGCTCTTGTTGACTAAATTTAATTGGTAGTGCACCATTTTAAGACAATGCTTTGGAATTTATTGATCTGTAAACACTTTATATTTGAAAAACACTCATACAGGTACATTTAAGACTGAGATAGTTGTATTCTTGCTCATCAGAGCTGAATGATGGAAATATTTTAGAACTCTCAATATAACCAGAAAAGAGTCAAGGACATTATTATTTTTTTACATTTTAAATCTTTAAATGACTAATCTTTAAGAGTAAGAATATGAGGATAATTCAAAATAATTTTATTAGAATACTTACTAATTTAAACAGAAAAAAAATATTTTCACACCTTATTTCCCTTGTTTTGAAGAATATATGTATGACATGCACAACACCCTTTGAATGAAGCTAACTGTTCACTGAACCTGGAATATACGGACTTTGGAAATTCTAATTCCAAATGCTTAATACATTTTTAATCTTTAATACAGCTTATCAAAACTTCTTATTCTTCTTGTCTTTGCACTGTCAAATGAAATTCTTTTGAAAACTTTCAAGGTTTCTGTTGAAGGGAAAATGGAGACCTTTGCTCCAAAAATTGCAAAAACATTTTTATTGTTAGATTTATAAACACTAATTAGTGAAATAGAGTAATTTATCAATCCAATGGATTTTTTTCCACATTATCTAATTCCTTTTCACTACCTTTATATACATACAAAATCTACTGAATTGGAACTCTGGAGTTGGCACTGAGCAACCTGCAAAATAGGGATTTTCATTAAAACTAGGAACAAAATTTGGAGGATGGCTATTACCATAATTATTTGTCATCTTTTTGAAAGTTCTGGCCAATGTTTCAAGGCATGTAACAGAAATAAGAGATCAAGTTTCTTTAAAGGAAAAGATAGACTGTGTAATCATGACAATTGATGGAGAAACTATTTCAATTAATAGCATGTGTCAGAAAAGTGTCATGAAAAAGATGGATATGTAAATAACCAACAGCATTTCCTGCTAGAGTTATATTGAAAGAATGATATGATTCCCCAAAGTAATAAGAATGTAAAATATTAAAATTTACTATAAAAATGTTATTGATTTACATTTAAACAACTATAAGACTTTAATAAGACATTGAAGAAGACTTGAATAGAAAATAGACCATGCTCATACATAAAAAGGCCGAATATCACAAGTCAACCAACTTTTCCAAAGTTAGCCTAACATTTTACACCATCCCAATCAAAAGCAAATTAGTTGTTTAAAAAGCTGACCAAACAAAGCTAGGAGGACACATAAGAATAGCTAAGAAAATGTTTGAAATGTCAATGCTAAATATGCATTGATTATTTTATTAAGGTAGAAAAACTACAGAGTATGAGATGAGCACGAAAACTAAACTACAAACTGAAGAGTGATAGTCAAAATGTTTCACAAGTAGTCAGTCACTCCAGACATTCAGAATAGACCTTGCTAGACTACTCCATACTCATACAAGTATATCCTGGCTGAACACCAGTTCTGGAGAGAGCAACAAAATAGAACTGATAATCCTTAAAAACATGCTAAACTGTATAAACATAACAAAATTTTATAAAAATTTCTATATAATGTCAAATAGATAAATTATTTTTAAAATTAGTAAAGTAATTATTTAAAAAACAAATCTCAAGCTGGATATTTCTTTTTAGTATATTTGAAAAACAAAAGCAAAAAACCCTCCTATAGATAAAAATAGAATTACAAATGAAAGTTAAAATTTTTAAAAATCCTAGAATAAAATATTGATGAATGTAACTGATCTTGGGGAATGGGAAACTTTCTATGTATAAGAGCAATAAAAATGTTACAGGTGCTTGACCACATAACCTGTAAAATTCCAATAAATCAAAAACATAAAAAAATTTGAATGTGGTAGGTAATAATTTATAAAGCCTTTAACTAAAAGTCTTAAAAACAAATGGATCCTATGGAAAAAAATTAGCAGAGAGAACTAATGTGTAGATCACAAAACAAACTACATAAATGTGTAAAAAAATGTCAACCTCATTAGTAATCAAACGCATTGCAAATCTAGGGTTTTCTATATGGCAGAGTGAGATGGTCCTTTAAAACTGTTCCTTTTCCTCAAATTATTTCCTAGTGTTTTGGCTGGGTCTAGAACGGGTCGAAATAAACATTACATCTTCCAATTTCTCTTAACAATTAGGTTTGGCTCAGAGACTAAGTTCTGATTAGTGGGATATGTACAGAACTTTCACATGCAAACTGTACATTGTGTCCTTAATGGGAAGGGGAGCTGTGCCTCCATTTTTTTCACTTGTCTCCATTGTGCTGTTTGGAACGTGGTGGTCATGCTGATGTGCTTACACCAAGTGGATGGGAGCAAAATGCTGTGGTACAGAAATACAATTACAGCAGCAAGGTCTTTGAACAACAAACACTGTGAAGAAGAGCCCCGCTACCTGACATGGACCTTTTTGCTTACATCTGGAGCATAATTAATAATAAAAGTAATCTTCTATCATCTTTATACCACAAGTTTTTTGGGTTTGTTTCTGTTTTTTTTTTCTTTGAGTCTCTGATAAATGCAATTGAACCTTTACTAATGCTCATTGAGAAACATATTCTGTAGTGTCAGTGATTCTAAAAGTGATTATAAGTAATGTTAGTGGCAGTAAATGAGATGGATATACTCATACTGTGCAGGTGGGGGGAGTTACCAGTTCAGTATGTGAGTTGTGCGCTACACAATATATATGCACAGATATGCTTATGGGTCTTAGATACCTGTATAAATTTGTACAACCTTTAAGAATATATTTTGAAAGTGTTGATCAAAAGTCTTTTTTTTTAACCTTTGTAAAACTTTTATTTACTTATTTTTTATTTTTATTAAATTCATTGGGGTGACAGTGGTTAGTAAAATTATATAGCTTTCAAGTGTACAATTCTATAATATGTCATCTATCTATTGCATTGTGTGCTCACTACCCAGAGTCAGTTTTCCTTCCATCAACATATATTTCACCCCCTTTACCCTCTTCTACTTCCCTCTCCAAGAGTCTTATTAATAGATCATGATCTCACTGAGAAAATCTATTATGTTGAATGATGTGATGAATACCTAGAGCTATGTTCAACATCTTGTGTTCAAAGTTTCATTAGATATATAAAAAATGGTAAACAGTCAAAATATCTACAAATGATGATAAACTATGGTACATAAATATGATAGACTACAATGTAGTCACCATACTTTATATTTTTGAAAACTATTGTCAGATAATAAATTCAGTGCAATGTTAATTAAAAAAAAAGAAAACTCTATATACCATGATTTCAATCTTTTTGGAGGCAGAAAAAGACACACATGTATATACACATAGTAAAAGGGAGGAATATATAAAAATATTAATATATTTGTCTCTGAGTGGTGATACTATCAGTGCTTTTCATTTCTACATTTATCAATGTCTCTCATTATTTCCTTTTAATATAATAATCATGTATACTATTTTGAAAATCAGTAAAAATTAAATATTTTTAAATCTTCTTTCCAATACAATCCTGTATAAAAATTGGTACAAATTTTTCATCTACGAATGTGTAGTTTATTATAAAAATTCTAACTTAGTCAATGCTACAGTCTGAATATTTGTATGCTTCCCAAATTCATATGTTGAAACCTTAACCCCCAAAGTGATGGTATTAGGAGGTGGAGCCTTTGGGAGGTGCTTAGGAGATAAGGGTGGAGCTCTCATGAATGGGGTTGGTGATCTTATAAAAGAGACCCCCACAGAGCTCCCTAGCCCCTTTACCAGTGATGATACAGAGAAAAGTTACCCACAGTTAAACAAGAAGTGGGCTTTCCCCAGCCACCAAACCTGAGGGCACCTTGATCTTGGACTTTAGCCTCCATAAATGTGAGAAATAAATCTCTGTTGTTTATAAGCTACCCAGTTTATGGTATTTTTCCTACAGTAGTCTGAATGAACTAAGATAATCCATGATCACAGCATCAGCAATGTGGTTAGCTAAATTATAATAAAGGAAAATGTATCTTGTTCACAACCAAAAATAATTGAAAACATCAATTAAAACTTATTATATATAAATATTTTTCATTAGTTTTCCCAGAAAAATACATATGGAACAATAATGTTATCTATTTTAATTTATTTGCATGATCACATACAAATCTGAGGAAAATACAATTCCTCTTTTCAGATGCAGATTTAGAGACATGAACACATAGTAGAAAGAAGAAAATTCTTAAATAATTACTGTGCTTAAAGATTTTTTTGTCTAAATCAGTGGAAGTTCATTAAAATATTTTTAGATCTAAATTAAAATGGTATAAATAGTATCTTGAGGTGTGTAAATACGATATTTTTTAATATAATACTTCAACATTACAGGTTCTATCAGGGGGCCAATGTTCGAGCAAAGTTTACTGCCCAGAAACTAGAGAACAGCTTTAGAATGTAAATTAATATTTTTTTAAAGTAAGAGTGACTAGTATCTCAACTTTATTTTTATGGAAAAGAAAGACTTAGCTTTATACCTTATATTCTTAGCTACTTACAATTTTATTTCCCTGTGTTTGGGAACCAAATCTTGGGCATCATATAAATTTTATGTATTTCTTAAATTTATGTAGGGTCCCACTTAAGAGCTCACACACATGGCTCATATATTACAGCAGACACAAATTCTAGGGCGGTGCAGCCTTCTCCATTTTAAGATGTTCAATGAAATGATTTACATGTCTTAAATATTTAATAGCTGCTCAGAACTAGTCAACAAGCATTTATTGAATACCTTGTATGTACTCTGCCATGTGTTAGGCATTGAGGATAGGCATCAATGACTTCCCTAAGAAAGACTTTGAAACAATATTTCATTAAACATTTGTGGTGACTAAGATAAATTATCCTTGGTCATACTGTAGTGAGCAATATTGATCGAAGAATTTATTGGAAGAAAGGAGACTCATAAATTTCAAACAATTGGATACCGGTTCAAAATAATTTACAGTCAAGTGAGAGCTTGTATGGTATAAATTATTAATACTGTACTTAGTTAAGAGAAGGGAGAAATTAATGAACTTACAAAGGGAAAAAGACGCATCAAGAACATTTGAATTTCGACTTTAAAGATGAGCGAGATTAAGCTAGGGAGAGAAGGGAGGAGGGTACGGGGGAAAGCAGAAGGCAAATGGCCTAGAGATGGGGTGGCCAGGACAGACGGAAGGTGCACTTGGGTGTTCCATCATTTAGAAAACCAGATGAAACAACTGTAATAAGAGTGAGGTATATTATTTTACTGGCATGTTTTAGCCAAATATATATTAATAATCTGATCTATATTACTTTAGAACTATGAGGGAATATGCAAATGTGGCCTGGAAGCAGCCATGAGGAACCTAACCTGGGCTGGGAAAAATCAGTATATAACATGGCCAGAGAAATGAAACTGATGTAGAGAAATAGCCAAGGCCATAGCAGACATCTATACCATCAGCAGTATACACAGAAAGCCAAATCTAAGGTATGGGAGTAGCTTTAGGGAAGGAAAAAAAGTGAGAAGATTCTTATACTTCTGTGACCAAACAAAAATCCTTAATTGTGACAGACTCTAAGATGGTCCAAATGTCCCAGGCCCCTGGTATTCACACCTTCATGTAGTCCGCCCCCCTTTAACTACAGATAGGCTAGCCTAGTGACTGGCTTCTAAGCAATAGAATAAGGCGAAAGTGATGGGATAGCACTCCTGTGATTAGATCCCCAAGGTTTGTACTTCAGTCTTCTTAGCAAACTCTTTCCCTGCTGGCCTTGATGGAGCAAGTTGCCATGTTGGGAACACCGACGTGGCAAAAAACTGAGGGAGCCCTCAAGCCAACAGGCACCTAGGAAATGAGTCCCTCAGTAAAACAGCCCTTGAGGACTTGAAACTGCCAACAACCACATGAACTTGGAAACGGAACCTTCCTCATCAAGCCGTCAGGTAAGACCTTGGTCCAGGGTGACATGGCGATGGCAGCCTGGGGAGAAGACAGTGAACCAGATTCCTGACCCCTTCCAAGGTAAAAAACGGTGTCTTGTTTTAAGCCACTAATGTTTGGGGTAAAATAGGTTATGGCAGCGACAAATAACTAATACATTTATGTGTTTTTTTTCTTGCCTTTCCCTGTTCTTGTTCACTAGAGAGGAACATGACTTGAGTTTCTTCCCTTTCCCAACTTCTGAGAAAAGTTCAACCATTATTGGAATTATTCTCTTGGAGCATGTGTTCAGAATCAAAAAGAAAGAGTGACAAAAAAGAAGGACAAGAAATATACAGAACCAACCTGGGAAAGAGGTTATTTTGAGAGGGAGGTTAAGGGGAGACATGATGTGCAGGGTAAAAGGAATGCAGGTAAGGAAAAAATACATGAAAAAGTTATGTTGGCATTCTCTTTCGGTGGTTGGTCTGTGTCATTTTCATCATGGGCCATTGTCTGACACGGGACCACATGGCATATGATATCAATAGGGTAAAAGAATACATCCTCTAGTTTCCACTGTGCTGTTTTCTGCAAGTAAAGTTAAGGCTAATCAGAGTCACTGGTTTCTTTGTAACCCTAATCTTTGAAGCGTTTCACAGAGCTTCCATCTTCCCAAAGACATGTATTTAGAGCCATTCTAAAAGCTGCTTTCTCAACCCACTCCATTCTAGAGCTGTCTCCATGTTGAAGAGGGAGAGGGAATAAGGACATGCAAGAAAGTTCTCCCAGTTTTGCCGGGAGAAGACTTCCTACCAGTGATTTATGTAAGAAAGAATGGTAATGCAGCCAGCTCTGGTTGGTGTGGTACTCAGCTTGTACGGTACCAAGGTTTAGTATCTTCAAGGGCACAACACATATGCTCACTACAAGTCGTCAGAATTCTGCCCAAGGTAGATAATAATAAAATAATTAACATTGTTGACTGCTAATTATATGCCAGGGTTCCAAGTGATTTTTGCATATAGCAATTCATTTGATTCGCATAACAACATATGAAAAAAGTTTCTGCCATTATCTACATTTTATAAATGATAAAAGAGGCAAAGAGATATTATATAGTTGGCCTAAGTTTACAGAACTACAAAGGGCAGAGCCAGGTTAATAACCTTGGCAGTTTAATTTCAGAGTCTTTGTTCTCAGCAAATAGCTATAAATATTAACTGACTGATGATGGTTCTAGAGATTCCCATAGGCCGAGCTGTACACTAGTTAGGTTTTATGTAAAATTTATATAACATGTGCTTGAAAGTTTTAAGCATTAACATCTCCCTTATAATACAAACACAATTATTACAAGTGACACATCTTTGCAAAGTTCTAAAACCAAAGTTTTTTCTTTTTGCATGATCCTTCAATCTAAACAACAAAATTCAATTAAATAGTGTTTATAGAATCTTTTTTTTTCTATCACCCTTTTCCTTCAATCTATTAGGAAGTGTTGCCAACTCTATGTCCCCAAAGGGATCCTGAACCCAGCCATTCCTCATTGCTAAACCCCAGTCAAAGCCTCACCATCTCTTGCCTGGGCTGCTGTAACTGCCTTCTCTTCCAGCTTCTCTGCTTCCACTTTTATCTCCCTATTTTTCATTCTCTAAGTAATAACACGAGTGTTTTTATTAAAGCATAAATCAGATCATGTTCAAAATTCTCCAAGGGTTTCTGAAAGCAATTCACATGAAATCGAAACACTGCACACCATGACATGCAATATTCCACTTGACCTGTCTCTGCCCACTCCAGTTCTCATGATCTATCATTCCATGCTTTGGTCGCTCTGCTCCAGCCACGCTGGCTTGCTTTTGTCCTTTGACTCTGCTTAGCTCGTTTATCTGAGGGCCTTTGCACATGTTATTATCATTTACTAGAATGCTCTATCTTCAGAGCATCATATGGCTATCTCCTTTACATTACGAGTATAGAAGTATCAGCTCCAATGAAACCCTTTTATTCTCTTATTTTCTTGTACCATTTGTCATTTTCTGAAATTAACTTATGTCTTGACTTCCTTACTGCATCCATGAGGAAGGGACTTTATCTAATTTACTACTGTATTTCCCATGCCTAGAGCAATGCCTAGCTTTTAGGAGATGCTCAATATATATAATTGTTGAATAGGTAGGTGAATGAATGAGTGAATAAATGAATGAATGAACGAACAACAATACAGGCCAGTAACAGTACTAGCTGCTGGGAATTCAGGAATACATAGGAAGACACAATATCTTGCCTCAGATTTCAGGATCTACTTATTTTCTCCCTAAGGAAGTCAAGTGTTAACTGAAATGTGACTTGCAGTGGGAGTCTGCCAGGTGGCAAGTGTGGAAAAAGTTTTTCACAAAGATGGGCTGTGAGACACCAAGGCCCAGACTTAAGGGGGAGCTGAGCCTGTTGGAGGCACTGAAAGAGCAGCAGCACCATAGGGACAGACACAGAGAAGCCAGAGCTGAGGCTGGAGGGAACATCACAGGCCGTATAACTCTTACTAAGAGTATGGACTTTATCACGAGGGAATGGAGACCTTTAGACAGGCTTTAAGGAGGAAAGTGATAAAGCTTGAAACCTGAATTCAGCCAGCTGCAACTAACCTACATTTTAATAAAAATTTTAAAAATGTGACTTCATGGGGTGATGCTATGGAGTGAGGGTTACTGGTGAATGGCAGATGGGCAAAATGGTACGTCTGAGACTCACATTAGTATCACTCCTCTGAATGAATGATATAAAGACTCAGTGCTCATCAGGGAGGTGAGCGGCAAGTTCAATGGCGAGTTTTCTTTACATATACATATGTAATTTTAACTTCTTTTCACAAATCTCAAAAGCACATTTTTTTTTTGCTAATAAGGCTATTTCAGTTATGAATTAGTTCCAAGTTTTATATTTTGCCTCTATAGAAAGGGCTCAGTATGATTGTCCCCCTTTTATTCAGGGTGTTATAATTCAGACGTGCTAGATTATATTTTAAAAAAGAACACCACCATGGTGCTCTCAGACCATTCACTCCTTCTAGTCAGGGTTTTCAGGGGTTATGTTTCATTCTTGGGTTTTTACTTCATTTTCTCTTTACATAAAACATATTTCTCTGGGATTAACAATTTAAAATATATGTATACGACGTTTGTTCATTCTTCATTTTTTTTCCTGACTCTCTTAAAGAGACTCATGCAAATCTATACTTTTAATCTTATGTACAAATGCTGTGGCCACAGAAATATCAAGCAGGGAGAGCATGTTTATTTCAAAATAAAGTCAAAACTAAGACTTAAGGACCTTTAAACAATTGATCCAGATAACTCACAGTTTTGGTAAATGTGTACAATCATCTGTGCCCATGTTTACAAGTGAATTAATTAAATAATTTGATTCTTCATAGTTACTTTTGTAAACCAAATTTACTGAAATATAATGTGTGTGTATATTAGGGAGTGTAAGTCACCTGTAAGCGCTTCCACTTGTAGCCAGCAGCTGAGTGTCACACTTGTTTGTGTCACCAGCACTTTGCCCCTTGCCTGACACATAGCAGGCACTGATGAATATGTACTGAACACAATGGGGATAAAGTCGATGTTTGGCTGTTAGGCTTTACTATTTGTATTCATTTATTTAAAT
Source organism: Hipposideros armiger (assembly GCF_001890085.2). NCBI lineage: Eukaryota > Metazoa > Chordata > Mammalia > Chiroptera > Hipposideridae > Hipposideros > Hipposideros armiger. The sequence goes on along the minus strand of NW_017732766.1, from coordinate 119,673 downwards.
GTCTATGAAATGTACCATTGTAAACTCATTCCATATCAAAGGTACCCACGTACAGGTTAGTGATGTGCAATGCTTACAAAATCAACTTTTGTGCCCTTTTCATGTTGTAGCTGTATCCTATTCAGTGTGTCTTTATCTCACCTCTACCTGTGATTCCCCAATGAACAGCTTTCTGAAAACGAGAATGTTCTTGTTTGTATGTGAATAATTTATTCACCTTTTGTTCCACCCACCCATTTTACTGACATTGAAATTTGGCATAATCTCAGGCATATTGTTATTAATATTAAAGTCATGTAAAACTAGGGCAGAATTCTATTTTGCCTTAATGAAAGTCCTTATCAATGCAAAATATTTTCACATTATCAAATTAGCAATGCAGAAATGCAAATAGGGCTCTCTAAGGATTCGCGAACTTGCATTTACTAGAGTGCAGGTACTATTTCCGGGACTCCTGTAAAACTTTTGTTGAATATACTGACCTAGCAGATTTGTAAACTTTGAAGTCATCATTTTAGTCCTGGTTTAGCAGCTGGGAAAATTAATAAAATCACACTTGAAAATATAGAAAATGCCTATAAATGTTTCTTCTGTTACTTCCCTAAACAATGGAAATAGAAATAACCAACTTGAAGCACTGTTCACAAAGATAATATCATAAGGTTATTACAAAGAGTAACCAAAACAACTCTATGTATTAAGATTTACTACTGCATGTCATACAGGGCTTTAGATAAATAAAGAAATGTGGTTTCTGGTGTAACACTCAGGGTACATGTGTAAAATAATTTAGTATAAATGGTGCATAAACTGAAATGTAGTTGGTGCTTACATTAACCAATCTATACTTTTAAAAATCTTTATTTTGGATTTATGAAAATAACTATAGCTTAGGTCCCCTTTTTAACTTGAGAGCAAACTGTTACACTCTTAGGAATATTCCTACAGTATTATTTTTCTCATATACCCACTTTTATACAAGGAGAAGTGCACTAAAAAGACAAGAATTTACAATCAGGAAAATATAAGCCAGACTTATTACAGTTGTTAGTTGAGTTAGCGTATTGTTGGTGTCTAATGTGATCTTATCTGAATATTTAACCTGTTTGAGTCTGCATGCAATTTAAGTGGCATGGCTGTGCCACTCTCCTTATCTTTGTTGTCAACCCTTCCTGTCATTTCCCTCAGTTGCTGCAGGCTCTACGACTGGTCCCAGTCTTCCTTTCCACCCACGTTCTGCCATCACCTAGGTGATTTCAGTGATGATGCAACGGCCCACTTGATGTGGTGGGTCCATGGACCATCTCTGGACTGACCCTTCCATCTCCTTCTCCACCCCTGGGCCCTCCCACTGCAGTGGCTGATGGAAAGCCCACAGCTCTGCTGACTCTGCCCCCAGGAACTCATGCTCCACATCTTTAAGTGGATTCCGTTATTCTCTGGCTTTTTATTACATCACATTCCTTGTATCCATGCCTTCTCCACATCTCTACAGTTCATAGTCCTAGTTACTCTCCATGGAAAAGCTAATTTGTAGAAAATATCACATCCATCATACAGGAACTTTCTCAACTGATCAGCCTTAATTATTATATGATCCCACCTTTCCCCTTCACCCCTGAATGAACAGAAGGAATCTTGCTCTTTTCGGCTGAGACCACCCCACTAGGTCTGCTTGGTGTCCCATCCCCTTCTACCTGTTGAGGAACCATGTCTTATTTATTACCGCTCTCTCTCCAGGATCATTCATTATCTCTGCTATATTAGACCCTTCTCTCAGCTCGTGATAATGCTAAAGCAGCTCATACATCTAACAGTTCTTATTTCCTCTATACTTGAAGCACCTTAAATTATATTTCTGTTATTTTTTTTGTTTCTTCACCTCCCTTGCAAATCACTGAAACCTGGATTTTCTACATCATTCATTTAGACAGTCAACAGGTATTGACTGAGAGCTGACTATGCATGTGACACTGTTCTAGGCACTGGAATATAGCAGTTAATGAGACACACATATTCTCAAGATATTATGAGAAACCCCTTTCAAAGATCACAGCAGTCATTTGTATTTTCCTCAAGACTTACCATACTCTCCAGACTTTTTTTTAAATATAATTACCACTTGCCTAATAAATCTCATAAATGAATATATCTATATCTACATCTATCTATACCTATAAGTATATCTTATCTTCTAAAAAAACTTAAATATCTCCAGACCATGGGAACAAAAAATATAGTCGAGTAGCTTTATCCCATATGAATTGTGACTGTGATTTCTTATATTAAACATCACAACTGTGATCTTCAAGAAGATACATTACAAATTACTGAAAAATCAAGAAAAAGATAATAACACAGCATGGTAACAGTTCATTTTTCTAATCGTAAACATGCTTCGGTTTCATTTCTCCAAGGCACCATGACCAAATTATTTCTTATGTGAAACTTAAGAATTTGAATTCCCTATTGAACCCTGTGAGATATTTATTTTAACTGTCACCATTCCCATCTGGAAAACAAAAAATTATATCATGGACCTTCAGCTCTGTCATGCCCTTGATGTCAGAAATTCAACAGTTCACATGAAATTGGCCTGTGCATTTAGAAGGGCAGTGACCTTGCAAAACTGTGAAAGCTCTAGCTTCAAACATTGCTTGCTTATGTTGTGGTTTAGTGATGTTGACTTAATTTCCATGTTTATACGTGGAAAATGATATAAAAGGATGAAATATCATTTCAATTTGCATCCATCTGCACAAACGGAGGGCAGTGTAATCATGAGCATACACTATGCACCTTGTACTGTTTCCCCAACTTTCTACGTTATGCATTCCCAGGACAAAACATCCTTTTGCATCTATCAGTGTCTTCCTTTTCTTCCTGTTCTTCTTGCCTTTGCCACAGCAGCGGTGAGACAGGTGACCGGAAGGATGCTGCTAGACACCTCATAACCAACTAGAGATTAATGATATGAGTGCAAACCAGGAGCTATAGATGCACTATAAACTGCAAGTTTATAAACTGCAAGTAACTGAGAGTAGCTTTATATAAAATTTACCATCTGTTTTCCAGGGACTGAGGGGTAGGTAGCATGATCTAGTGGGTAAAGAACTGATTGGGAGTCAAGAGAACCTGATGCCATCCTGAGTTCCAGTATAGCTGTGCTCTGTGACTCCGAGCAGCTCGCCACATCACTCTATCTCAATTGTCCTCCCTGTGAATGGACAGGCTACTCATCACCTACAATCCTCCACAGAATATGAAGATCTAAATGAGTTCTTGCCTGTAGAGTAGCTTGTACTCCTGAGGAAAAAGAAGTACATACTTCAAGATAGAAACACTTTAATTTAAACAAAATAAGAAACTTCAGCCCTATAATATTGTCATTCCGTAAAACAACAAAGTGAATTTTAGAAGCGTTGAGTTTTTTTTTCTGAAGGAAACTGGTAATTAATGGCCAGATGGGATGATAAAGCTTATTTTCTACTCTAACTAAATGTCAAGATGGTAGTGAGGATCAGTATTTTTAGAGCACCAAGGCCAGTGGCATCCCTGCGAAACTGTAAAATCTTAATGATCTGTGAAGGACACCGCTGATAACAGAAATGCCACTTCTGAGCTGAGAGTTTTAAGATCAGTCCTCTAAAACAACATCCCTACAAATACCCCAAATCTCCCAATATCCAAAATAATATTTACAGGAAACCTGTTATGCACACCAGGAGATTGCAAACACTGTATATATATATATATATATATA
>NW_017732766.1:106637-115793 GCF_001890085.2 Hipposideros armiger | reverse complement strand
ATATATATATATATATATATATATATATATATATATATCATTGCCTGTTCCTGGGCTCCATCCTCGCCCCTCTAAATGATAAAACTGATGTTAAAGCAGATGAAGCATCACAGTCATTCAGCACAGCAAATGCCAAAAAAAGTCACTGTAACCTGGTGTCCAGAAAACAAAGTCATATTAAGAAGGTTCTCTGAAGTATAGGCGGAGACATTTTCCCAATGGTAATCAACACAAGAAAAGTCACAGGGGCAAAATAAATGAGGGTCTTGTTCTAGGAGTAAAGTGTAAGCTAATTTGGCTTAGTTTCCTATAGAATAGACAGGCTAGGTGGGGCTCACATAGAAGATTAGATAGTAGAAATCAGAAAGAAACTTTTAAGTGGTAATTGGCTTAATCTCCATGATATCACTCCACATTATGTGTGTAAATGTATCTGTTAGTTGATCAATGCAAAATGCTTGCACAGTAAATATGGAGAGTACCATAAAATTAGAATTGCTGTGATTCCATTCAGATACATCACTTACTACTGTCTTAGCTTCATCCAAAATGAAGCCCACAGTGAGAGCTAATAGGATTTTAACGATATCATACTGCCTTACCACATAAGCCATCCTAATAATACTGTACACATTAACAATGCTTTTAACTTGTTCCCTCAATAACCATGTTAGGTCGGAAGGCAAGAGTTAACATATTATAAATTCATTCATTTATGTGTTGTTTTTATTGTTCATATTTATCATTTATTTACAAATTAGACATAAATCATCCCACATTGATGTGGTGAAATAATCAGAAACCAAAATTCCTTGTTGGGAGAGATCATGTCCTTTATAACTTTGTGTTTTTTGCCTAACAGTAACTTCTCCAAATACCCCAGGGATTGCCACCATTTATCAATGACTGTGCACTATTAGGAGCAGTCCATTTTTTTTTTAATTTTTAATTTTCAAAAAAAAATCCTATGAGGTGGGTATTATTATAATAACTACCTTACAGATGAGTAAACTTAGATTTGAAGTGAGTAATAGGCAGGTTATCTGACTTTTATGCAACTTGCAATGTGACTTTGTCACATGTCCTTTCAAAAAACAGAGTATTTCCCCATACCTGTAACTCTGGAGTTTGCCCCAGTGAGTTTCTTTGGTCTATAGAACAATAGCCAGTTAGATGTCAGCAGAGGATGGAAAAATATTTATGCAAGCAGGAGAAAGGAAGTCCCAGTGCACAAGCACTATTGACCCCCTGCGTTTGAAACGCTGATATCGCCATATGAATAAGTCCAAGCTACTGTGAGAGAGATCACTTGCAGGAGAAGGGGGGCTCACTGGCTGAGAGTGAGTAACTGCTATCCTAGACTGCTGAATGGATAAAGAGACTAGAGTAACTGTACAAATCTATTTCATCCATGTTGATACACACAGCAGTCTATATGAATCTCCAATGCATTATGCTAAGTGAAAGAAGCCAGACAAAAAACGCCACACACCACAGATTCCATTTATATGCCATTCTGCAAAAGGCAAAGGGTGTAGAGACAGAGAACATATCAGTTATTGGCAGAGGTTAGGGGTAGGAGAAGCTATGACTACAAAAGGACCACACGAGCGAATGTGGGGCGGGGGCAGTGGGGGGCCATCATGGAACTATCCTATATATTTACCGTGGCTGTGGCTATAAGGTGCTATGCATTTGTCAAAATTCACAAAACTGTAACCAAAAAGAGTGAATTTTATTGCATGCAAACTAAAACAAAATTTTAAAACTACTTTCTCTTCCTCCTTGTTAACTGTGGAATCGTGCAGAATTGGGGGAGTTGAAGTTAGAAGGACCTGGATTATTGAAATTCTGGATCTGCACTTGACCATCTGAGTGATTTAAGTAAATATCATAATGTCTCTGTGACTCAGTTTGTAACATGTAAATGAAAATAATAATACCCCTCTTAGGCTTCCATGTTTCATCTGGGAAATGCGGCAGCCATACTCTCCAGAGTTGAGGCTGAGAATTAAAGGAGGTAATGTTTATAGATGGCCTGGCATAAAGTAAGCACTCAGTAAAGGGAAATGATGACAGTGGAGATGCCCACACTGATGATAATGATAATGATGATGAAAACGATGATCTCCATTAAAGGAGCACTATTTGGGGAGAATTTATGCATGTAGCAAACTAATACAATTCTCAGAGTTTTGATTCTAAATATACATTGTGCCATACATCCTCCTCAAAGACCCTACATTCTATGCGTAATGAGACTTTCAACAAATAGAGGTTTCTAAGATGAATAAATTCAGCAGATACATATTAGGCATCTATTATATGCAAAACTGTCAAACAGGTGTTCTATGTAGTCATTGCATTTATAACTTCTGAAAGGTCTCTTACAACAGACATCCTATATATCTTTAACTTCTCCTTGGCGTAGGAGGTTCCCTGTAACGGCGCTTGTTACCTCTGAGGTCATACTTTGGGATCTGCATTCGCTAAGCCCTAAAGCTTTGTGGAATTCTGGAGCCTTTGCATCTCTGATTATGACTTTTTAGTGAAAGCTATTAATATTAGTTTGGTTTCCTTGCCTACAGCAAATCCTTAGAATAAGAAAAAATCATCGAAAGTCACTGAATCTTTGGATGATTCATGATCAAAATATTAACGTGGTGCTAACTCACACCTGAATGCACCATAGTCCCAAAAAATAGAGGGCGATCCTTCACTGGTGGGGGCTAGGAGGGGTCTCCAGCTCCCCATCCTCCCAAACAAAGGAAGGTCCTACCTTTGAATTGATGGATTTTAACCAGAAATCAGAAGAGGGAAAGATCAAACTGCACATACATGCAGATCGGTAAAAACTGTATGAAAATATTCATGTTTTGGGGCTAGCTCATGAATATATGTATATATTCACTGATATGAATCAACTATCATATATTGGAAAGAGTACTAAACTAAAGTCACAAGAACTGGTCTCTACTCCTGGTGGCAGACCAAAGTCTCTATCCCGTCTATCTTCAGAGCCCTAGATTGGAGTCTATTTAATTCAACTGTTTATGTAATTGGCTATTTTACCTACTTTGAGGCAGGCAGGAGGAAACAATGTACCTTTATATTGCCAAACAACACCTTATTTCCTTGTCTATATAATTTATAAAGTTTTTTTTCTTAATATAGTAAAACCTTGGATTGCGAGTAATGTGGTTTGCGAGTGTTCCACAAGACGAGCAAACATTTCTAATACATCTTAACGTGGTAAACGAGCGATATCTTGCAATACGAGTAGTTTGTTTCCGAAATGACTTATGCTCGCAAACCAAGGTATTACTGTATAAATAAATGCTAGTGAAACAATACTTTCTAAACCTGAAGTTTTAGGGGTTGACTCCTGGGGGTAAAGAAAGAAATAGCAAAAGAACATTTTTGTAATAGGGTGGTTTTATGCATGCTCGGAGCTATAGGTAAAGAGCAAAAAATTAGCTGGAATTTGACTGGCAACATAAAAATGTCTTGGTGAATGGGGAAAACTAATTCTCGGTATTCTTAAAGGTTCTCATACAAAGAAAAAGTAGGTAAAATTTTTAACTACAGGGAAAATTGTCAATGCCAAGGGGAAGAAAAAGCAAACTAATTAAAGTTCTAAATATGCAGAAATAATAAAGAGTCTTGGAAAATATGGAAATAGTACTTTATTCACCTTTATGAGTTTAGAAAATGTAATATGAAATAACACATAGTTAATTTGTGTTTTTAATTGCAAGACTAAGTAATTGATATTTTAAAAAAACAGGGATACTCAAGAGTAGAATGCAATGGGATTTTTCAATAGGCCCCATAAGAAGTAAATTATCAAGCCCCCATTTGTGCCTCACAGGAAAAATAAAAATCCATTACCATTTGCTCTTTATTGGCATAATAGTTCTTCAGGACAGCTTACAACCGAGCTTGTATTTCACACATGAATGTTTGATTGAGCTCACCTGTTGTGATCTGCTTTAAGTGCCCACATTCTCAGTAGCAGCTGTAGATTGCCAAAACCAAGGCTTTAGTAATATTTTAAAATAATTGAGGGAGCTTTTCCTTTGTTTTGCTCTCATGTTAGCTCACTTGAATGTTAAACAGAATTTACTCAAGTTTGGAAACTCGGGGGCTGATAATGGAAGCGTGCTTGTCTCACAGAATTCTGCACTGCCTCTCCCTCTTGTTTCTTGGGACAAGGCTTTCCTAAGAACCGGCCGAGGAGCTGCTCGGCCCTGTTCACTGTCGCCTCTGGTGAAGCCCCAACACAGACATGCTCAGCGGCTGGGCTTGTTAGGGCCTTGGGTGCTTATGACTAGTGCTGGCAAGTGAGATATCCACCTACTGGGCTGTCTGATAAGCCAGAAGATGTTGACATCCCCAGAATGTTCTAGCCCATATTCCTATCATCATCTGACAGGAGAAAGAGATGGAAAAGCTCATTATATGAAAGTGGTAACCAAGAGGAATAGAAACAACTAGACTTATGGCAAAAGAGAAAGTCTAGAGGTTCAAGCGGTCATCTTGGTTATCCTATTGAAGCATGAGAGTGAGTTCATTTCTTTTTGAAAGTATAAAATATTTACTAATTAAAAAAATTCTCCTGACATCCTAGCTTATATTAAAGGCTATGCTATCTATTTTTTATTTCTCAGTCAGAAATCTACCTAACTTTTCAAACAAATACATTTTATCATGTTTTTAAACCGTGTTACACGCTAGTTACCAAACTCCTTTACCAATCCATTTTACTATTTAACAGCCTTAGCTTCCCAGACAGTTTCCCCTAAGTAGAGTTAATTGCCTCAGACAGTGAGATATAATGGCAGGGAGATCTACACAGACTCAAGTCCCAGTTCTGTCAACCGATGGGCCCTGCCTGAGTCGCTCTGTCCTCATCTGTTATGTGGGAATGTCAGCCTCAGGAGGTAACTTGTGTAAGAGTTCCTAGTGGACAGCCTGTGACAAAAGAAATGCAGGTTATTTTCACCCATGCTACAATCAGAGGTCATCACTTGACATTTTCTACTCAATAAAGGCAATAATAAAAAGTACCACATTAAGGCATTTCATGTACCTCAAAATGGCCGCCATTTTCAGCTTTCACTTTTAGGGTCCCATATATTGCATATGTATATGCAGAGTCTATTAAAAATTAAAACTAAAATGTGCTTTAATAATGCTACAAAAATTTTAAAAGAAACAGCTGTTACTCTGAAAATGGTTCTGAGAAACAAAGCATGGAAAAGAAAAATAAGTCTTTAATAATTTCTATAACTTCAAGAAGGAAATTTGGAAGAAAGAATAAAGGGTAGAGAAAAAAAAGTTGGGTTTATGTGTATGAAAGTGCGCTTGTGTGCAGGGGAGGTATGAGAGACAGAGATTTGAAGAGACAAAGACACAGAGAAGGATGTTTTAAAAGAGTGAACATGTATTCAGCAATTAACATTTTCCATAGTAGAAATGAAAATTCAGTTCTAATTAAATGCTAATTAGGTAGTAAAATGTGTTTTTATTCTATTGTTAATTTTCCATTACATTAACCTTCTCATCAAAACTTATGTTTATATACTAAAGTTTCCTAATGACAGAACTTCATGAAAAAAGTTTAGAATACTTTATCTACATAAAACATAGGCCTTCCTACAGGGTTATTATTTTGTGCTTTAGAGAGAAAAAACAAAATATACATAGAGTAATTAAGTATAAAAGTAGCTATTGTGACTTAAGTGAGTATATTCCACAAAGATACCAGTCTAAATAAGAGAATAAGATTAGATATAAATTTACCAGTATCTAGATAAAAAATGTTTTATATTTTCTATTTAAATTATTTTAGAACCACATCTTAAATACCGTTTTACTTATAGAACAGTCTAAACATATTAGCATTTGAAAGCACCATAATACGAACCCCCTTTTCCTTCCATATGTAACTTCTGGCTTGCCTTCTGAAGAATCAAGAATTTTAGTCACCTTTATGTTCCCAACATCTAGTGGGATATTGGTTTATGGTTGGTACCCAGTGAATGTGCCCAGAACCAAACAGGTCACACAGGTTTATTTACTAATCTCCAGTACAACCTGTGCATTTTCTCCTCAACATTCTTGCCCCCAAGATTTCATCAACCAGAAAGGGCCTTTTTCCTTTCACTCTGCCCATTTCAATTCAACCTGTTTTTAAGGATGAACTCACATGTCACCCGCCTCATAAAGCTGACATCTGAACCTTTTCTAAATAGCCAATGACTGCACCAACTGTTCAGGAAATAATTGTCACAACCGGGTCTGGATTAGTGGTGCAACACGACAGTGCAGGGAATGTCAGGACCCTTCAGCGTGGGCCCGAGGCTGAACACTGAGTATGGGAGCAAGACGTTAAGGCATTATTCACAGTTTTACATTTGGAAACATGAGTCTGCCTCTAGATTAGCCAACAGGGCAAATGTCATAGGGTGCATAAGAAATGGACCAAGATGCAGGGTGGCCTCAGACAATGGCGGGCACCTGCAGATTAAAGAAGTATCACTTGGGAGTCTCTATCACAGAAAACCTGCTTTTCAAGGGTGGGGATTATAACACAGTAAATCCTCACTTAACATCCTCGATAGGTTCTGTGACTTTAAGTGAAAGGACCTACGAGGTCTGACAATTAAATTCATGAACTTGTTGCAATGCTGTTGCTAACCTTTTTTGAAATTTATTCATTATGAATTTGTACCAGCTGGACAAACTATTAAACAAGTTTACTATTTGGAAATGCTGAAAAGGCTGCATGAAAAAGTTAGACGATCTGAACCTTTCGCCAACAATTCATGGCTCTTGTATCACGACAATGCACCAGCTCACATGGCACTGTCTGTGAGGGAGTTTTTAGCCAGTAAACAAATAACTGTATTGGAACACCCTCCCTACTTGCCTGATCTTGCCCCCCAATGACTTCTTTCTTTACCTGAAGATAAAGGAAATATGGAAAGGAAGACATTTTGATGACATTCAGGACATCAAGGTTAATACGACGACAGCTCTGATGGCCACTCCAGAAAAAGAGTTCCAAAATTTCTTTGAAGGGTGGACTAGGCGCTGGCATCAGTGCATAGCTTCCCAAGGGGAGTACTTTGAAGGTGACTATAGTGATATTCAGCAATGAGGTATGTAGCACTTTTTCTAGGATGAGTTCCCGAATGTAATTGTCAGACCTCTTATTACGAAGACAATTTTCCCATACAGTAATTGTCATAAACAACAGTTAAGTTCCAAGGGCATCTCATCAATGTTATAGGAAACAACACTGAACGAAATGACATTATTTGAGGACCTGTTACACCTGGGAACACAGGTGGACTAGAGATAGCATTAAGGTGTGACAAGCCAGGAATGGGGTAGGTGCACAGAACAAGTTGGGCCTGAGCCTTTAGGAAGACGCGGTGAAAACGATGTGTTCATGTGTGACACAAGGAAAGAGGCTGAAGGGTTTAGGTCCTCAGAGAAGGCCTTTCTGCAGAGATGGGCATGTGCTAAATTCCATGTTAGAGGTTAGTTGTTAAAATCCCATTTACACCTCCTAGCATTTCCTGTGCACCCAGTGTCAATGAACGCAGAACACTTAGATTCCAGTGGCGTGTGAGCAGCTCCTGCTTCTGGGGCGACTTTCTCTCAGACAGAGAAGTTCTCATCCCCGGGCCCTGCTCCCTCAGAGCTCTCAACAGAATTGCAGTTCTACATTTTGTGTGTTATTTGACTGATGTTCATTAGTGGCTGAATGTAAACACCTGTAGGGCAGGCAATGTCTGTTCTGCTCTTGGCTTTGTTTCCAGCACCTATCATAGTGCCCCCCAGGAAGCAGGAACTCTGTGCATGAACTTCCACCCACACGATGTCAAGGAACGGGTAGGTCAAAGCTGCTGCAGACAGAGATGACACAGAACAGCAGCAAGAAGACAAGTGGGCTGGAGTTTGGTCAAAAACAAATGCTGAGAATTTATTGTTGTTAAATATCTTTTTTTTTTCCAGAGTTTTAAGACTGCATGTGAGTGAAGCATTTTACCATTATTAAAGACTCTTTCTGGAACGGTTGGCCTATATCCCAAGTAGCTTGTCCAGGCAGTTGAATATGTGCTAAATGTACTTTGCTTATGGAATTCCACCCTTGGACTCTTTAGTCAGTGAATCGGGTAGTAGGGTTGACATTTGACAGTCCTGGATAAAGGAATCAAAAAACAACTGAAGCTCAGAATGATTGACTAAATGACGTGTGGGCTCACAGCTTCTAAGTAGACTGGACAGCGTCTGAATCAGCTCTGACTCCCCCCAGTCTGAGTTCTTTCCACAGCACGCCGCCTGCAATCATCGTCATGGCCTGTGGTTCATATTCGCTCATTCCAGAGTGTGTCAGCTTGGGTTTCAAACAAGTTTTCATAAGAAAAATGGGCAGTGCTTATCAATCTTCACACATAGTATTTGTACTGTACTTCACAATGTTTATAGACCTGATATAATTGACTTCACACTGTCTGAGGAACATAGGCCTGATCACATTGCTCCCATTTCATAGGCGACAGATTCAAATCTCGGGGCAGAAATGACTTGCTTATGATCAAGCAGCTGGTGGGTGAAAAAGCTGGACTGGTTAATTCAAAACGTGTAAGACTGACATTGAATACAACTTTGAGAATCATCAGTTTGTTTCAAATGTGCATCTAAAGGAGAACGGATTATTTAATTTGGGGTAGGGAGAAGAGAGTACGTACACATATGAAATACTGAAAATGGAGTACTCAAAGGATTAACCAACCACAAAAAAGGAAGCAAAAATTGTGCAAATGCTGCCACCAAACTGTGCATGTGCAGCTCTCTATGTGCATGTAGTTTTTAGCTGTGATTAGCTTTCCTGATGTTCAATGTCCTGTGTTCAAATGATCCACTCATTCCAAATAAGTGGATAGGCAGATAAGATGCTGTAACATTACTGACTAAAGATAAGTTAAGGGCCAGCCGAGTGTCGCGATGGTTAAGAACTGGCTTGGGATGCCAGCCCCGGTTCAGATCCCACATATGAGAGCCAGTGACACTGCCCTCCACAGCTAAGATGCTGAACAACAGTTCAACCTGGAGCTGGGCTGCCCTGAGTCGCCGGCCGGC
>NW_017732766.1:98174-105597 GCF_001890085.2 Hipposideros armiger | reverse complement strand
ATTATAAATAGCTCCATCTTGATTCTCTTCCCAGTGATATTTTAGGACAATCCAGGGTTATTTTCTTAATTTTCTAGAAGCAAGCAGATTTTCTGATTTAAAGGAAATGCATGAATTCCACAGTTTTTATGAAATGCTTTTCTAAATTGCTTTCCAGAATTTGCTTTCCCTAACAGCAGGCATAAGAAGTTTATTTTCCTAAACAAAGACCATATAAACAAGCATATAAGCACAAATTCTGTCTATCAAGATTATAAGAAGTACATCCCTCGTTAAATAACATCTATTACTCCAGCTACTTAATTTTGACACAAAATGTGTGATGCGAATATCCACAACCAGATAAATGTCTAAAGATATTTGTTCAGCTGACAGCTTTCTCCAACTTCAAGCAGAATATCACATATTTGTTAGAAACATAAAAGGGAAAAATATTAGCACCAAAGTTCACAGAAAATAATTAACTAACCATCTTCCATCTTAAAAAAAAACACCATTAAGAGAAAACAAGCTGCATCAGTGTGACATGCTATGTTTTTTTACAGAAACAATAGTAAAAATTATTTATGTGTCTTCTGTATATAACTAAATACTATTTAAAGTAAATATGTGTGTATAACTGATATTTTCCTTTTTCTTCTTTAAGCAAATGCTTATATACAAAAGACTTGCATGTATATCTATAGTCTTCAAAAATTCCGTGTCATGATCCCCTGAGTCCCACAGCTAATCAATATGGCATTTTTCAATTCAAAAAAATCTAATTAGAATTAAAGCCATTTTATGTTGATTGATTAAATCAGGACTAAGTTACTGGGTTGTCGGAAAAGTCATAACACATTTTTGCGACGAAAAACATAGAAAAAAATACGTCATGACTTTTCCGACAACCAATATATCTCTGATACTTGTTTCTATGATTAAACACTAGAAAACAGGGAGGAAAAGTAAGACAAAAAAAAGAATGACATTTTGGTAACCTCTTATCAAATAAGTGAAGGGGAGCCTAATCTGCAAGAGATAAAGGAGTAAATCACTGTAGATGATTTACCACAGAAATCAGGAGGAAATGTTAGAAACTTCTTTAGCATTTTCACTAGTGCACAGAAGCAGAGTAGACTGAATTAAAGACAATAGCATGCAATAAAATGGAGATATGTGAAATAAGGAATGAATTCAAGTGTGTCAAAGTTACTACAAAATGCAAAAGCAGTTTTAAAAGCCAAATGGAGAGCAGAAATTTAAATTGCAGAATTTACATTGCAGAAAGTAAAATCAAGAAAATAGAGTACATGGAAAACTCTCCCAGAATTCAGAAAAAAAGCCAAAGATACTAAAACAAGAAAACCATGGTAAGTATGAAGGGCAGAAAAAAAGTGATCTAACCTTTGGATTGTAATTGTCCCTGAGGAAGAAGCATTAAATGAAGTAGAAGTCATAATAAAAGAAAATGAAACCAAATTTTTATTGAAGAAAATTTTTAAAATGTTCTTACTATGCATAAAAGCATGAATTGCATTCCAATTGAAAAAAAACAACAAAAACAGAAGGATGTGACCTATATGTAGATGCATCTTGAAAGGACAAAGGAAGTAAAAAAAATAAAATAAAATACAAAGACAGACAAAGAGAAGTGGAAGGAAGGAGGGAGAGACAGAAAGAATTAAGAAACAGGCTGCCTTTAAAATACAACAAGAAAATATGTTGTCTGGATTTAGCTTTCCTGGGGCATTAAATTGAAGAGGACAGAAGCATAATGTTGACAGTTCTTTGCGGATAAGATGGCATGGCAGGATGTCTGCCCCATTGTTATTGGTGTATTAAAGTACAGGGTAAACCAAGTAATGTTATGGCTCAGAACATATCACATTTGTGCTTATGTTTATAAATGTTCCTTACAATTTACTACAGCATAGGAAATATAGTCAATAATGTAATAACTATGTATGGTGCCAGATGGACACTAGACTTTTTGAGGGGGCGGGGGGGTCAGTTCATAAATTATATAAAAGTTTAACCACAGTGCCATACACCTGAAACTAATATAAAATAATAGTGAAAGTCAACTGTAATTGAAATTTTTTTTTTAATTACTACATCCAACCTCAAAAAGAAACAAATTTACAACTCAGGACACAGATATGACTAGATTGGTGAATCTACCTTTATAGGGTGTAAATCTCAAAAGAAAGGAAACCATAGTGTTTTGTACAGCCAGGGGCATATGGACTCTGCAGAAATCCTGCAGCTTTTCTACTGGATCTGCTCCACGCCCAGTCACAGGAAA
Source organism: Hipposideros armiger (assembly GCF_001890085.2). Lineage (NCBI taxonomy): Eukaryota > Metazoa > Chordata > Mammalia > Chiroptera > Hipposideridae > Hipposideros > Hipposideros armiger. Next base: position 103,310 of record NW_017732766.1, on the reverse strand, counting down.
TGAGTTTCTAAAACTCCATTCTTGCCCATTGTGCAAATGGAATGTTTTGCAATTTTAATGATTATTTAATACAATAGATGATGTTGGGTGTTCCATTCTTGGTAATGTTCCTTAGCTAACAATGTTGAACATGGTGATATGAGAATTACTAATCAAAAAGGTCCTTTTTTTCCTTTCATAAGAATCAAGTTGTTACAGTAATCAACGTCATAGTATTTAAAAAATTTTGTTTCAAATCTGAAGCCCATTGCAGATTTTCTTTTACAGTGAAGACTAATAATTCATCTAGGAACAGATATTTTGAAACTTATCTTCCATATAGAGTATATGAGTGTTCCTGAATTAATTCTGTTTAAAATCAATACATGATGTGTAGTCATAACCATGAATAATGATATTCAAAGAAAACGAGATAGTAAGGAAATGCATTCAAATGCAAAATGTTAACAGCAGTTATCCATAAATATTGAAGCTATAGGCAATCTTTTTCTTCCCCTGGTCCTTTTTTCCCATTTTTTAATGAGTACCCTTTAAATATTTTTGAAAATTACACAAACCATATATCCAGATGCTCAAGCTCATGCTACTCAGATAAATGCAAATTGAATCAACAATGAGATAACACTTCATACTCAAAAGACAGACATAAATTTATAGTCAGAAAGTACTGAGTGATGGTATAACAATATGCACTCTGGTACCCTGCAGGGAAGAATGTAAATAGTGACATTAGGATTTGATAAGTGAAAGATTTATGCTTATGCTATGATTTATCCATTTAACTCCTATAAAATTAGAGAAACTTTTATAGCATGTGTACAAGGAGATACATGTATTAAATGGCTCATTGCAACAGAGTTTGTAAGAATAAAAATTGGAAACAACATAAATATCCATTCTTCTGTACAGAAACTGATCTGGAGTTTCAAGTGTCAATATGGACAAATCTCAAAAACATTAGATTCAGCAGAAAAAGAAATAATAGTGTTATACTGCACCTATTTAAATTTTATGTACTAATACTTAAATACAGCTTAAATATGCAAAACAATACCATATTGTTTATAGGTCCATAAATATAAAGTATAAAGAGACTATTGGGTTTTTTTCACTTCAAGATGGCGGAGAAGGTAAACTGTGCTCACCTCCTCTCAGGAAGACATCAATTACAACTAAACCACAGAAAAACCCTTATTGACAATCATCTGAATCTGGCTGAACTGAAGCTCTACAACTACAGTCATACAGTAGAAGCCACCTGCAGCAAGACTGGTAGGAGGGGCAGAGACTTGAAACAGGCTGGTCCCACACCAGCATGTGACCATTAAAAATCAGGAAGGATATCCCAGCTGTGGAGGTCCCCCCTGAGAAGTGAGGGGTCAGAGCCCCTACCCAGCCCAGGGTTCCAGTGCTGGGGAGAGACGTCCCCATAACTTCTGGCTGTGAAAACCAAGGGAGGTTGTGGCTGAGTGAGAAAAAGGGCAGCTATACTCCCAGATGCTCCTCTTAAAAAGACTGTGCACAGACTTACTCAGTAATGAAATCACTGACTCTGAGTTTCAGTGCTAGGGCAGCAGCTCGAAAGGTGCCAGGGACATGGGGAGGAACTGAATTATCTGGCTTCAAGGTGAGGGCTGGAGGGGCAGCTTTCTCCCAGACACAGGAGCTGGCAGAAGCCATTATTTTGTTGAGCCCTCACCTCCCCTGCATATATATGCACACAGATGTCATATCTGAGTCTCTGTCAAATTGGCTAACACTCTTCATCTGCCCCGCCCTCGTGATTCCCTGAGACCACTCCTCACCCAACTTTCAGGCACACCCAAACGGCTTCCAGTGTCTTTTTCACAAAAAACAGCCTGCCTTGGCTCATTCCGTGGACTTCCCTAAAATCTCAAAGGTTCACAAGACCAAACAAGCAGCATCTGGCTTTGGCATAGCCCATATCTCTGGCTGAGCAGCCCTAAGCCTATCACTAGCAATAGCTGCCCTTGGTTTGTGACTTGGCTTCTCAAGGCACCTCCAAGCGCAGAGAGGATGGTGACCATCTCTGGATTGCTTTGTGGCTCATGCCAGGTGGCCCCGGGCAGGGCACAGACTGAGGCTGAACTTGGCCTGCAGTGGGTCCCCTCCCAGGAGGCCCCAGGGCTGGAAGACCTGGTGGCCAGCTTTGGACTGGACCAGTGTATCACCTGGCCACCTCCAAGGACGACACACCCAAAGGGCAAACTGGGCAGGCACCAGAATCCCACTAAAGTGAACCCTGCTCTGTAGAGTCAGCCCCTGCAAAATAGCTCCTCCACTATAGTCACAGCCAGTCCTCTCAACCAGTCAGCCTAAGGATCTGTCTTTCCCATTGACATGCAAACAGCAATCAAGTCTTAACTAGAACAGGAGGTCAGAAACAACCCACACAAGGGACACACCTGGAGCACCTGGTTCTAGTGACCAGAGAGATGGCAACACTGGGTCTCATAGGACATCTACTATATAAGGCCACCCTACTAAGACCAGGAAGCCTAGCCGCCCTACATAGAAACAAACACAGGGAGGCAGCCAAAATGGGGAGGCAAAGAAACCTTTCCCAAATAAAAGAACAGAACAAAGCTTCAGAAAAAGAGCAAAATGGAGACAAGCAATCTCTACCAGATACAGAGTTCCAAACAATGGTTATAAGGATGCTCAATGATCTCAGGAAGAACTTCAAAAAAGAGATAGAAAACATAAAAATGGAGATAAAAAACACAAAAAAGAACCAAACAGAAATAAAGAATACAAAAATTGATATGAAGAATACATTAGAATCAAAAGTAGAGTAGATGAAGCAGCAATTCAGAAGACAAGATAGCAGAAAACACCCAATCAGAACAGCAAAAAGAAAGAATAATCCAAAAAAACATGAGGAGGGCCGGCCAAGTGGCACGTTGGTTGAGTTGGCTTGGGATGCCAGCTCTGAGCAGCAGAGCCCTGGTTTGGATCCTACATGAGGGCCAGTGATGCTGCACCCTCTACAGCTAAGATGGTGAACAACAGCTCGACCTGGAGCTGGGCTGCCGTGAGTCGTCAGTGACAGCGTAGGCTGCAGTGGGACTGGCCGACACCTGGTGTGAGCTTTCATGAGCTGCCGTGAGCGGCTGTCCCATGGCCGTCGAATGACTGACTGCCTCACCCGGGAAGAGCACAATGATGATACCAACATGGGCCAATGAGGCGATGTCCTCCACAACTAGAGTGAGGAACCAAAAAAAAAGACAGCAACTTGTCTGTAAAAAAAAAAACATGAGGAGAGTTTAACAGCCTCTGGGACAACATCAAGCGTACCAACATTCGCATCACAGTGGTACCCCAGAAGAAGAGAGAAAGCAAGGAATTGAAAACATAGCTGAAGAAATAATGACTGAAAACTTCCCTAACATGGTGAAGGAAATAGATATACAAGCCCAGGAATCACAGAGAGTCCCAATCAAGATGAATCCAAAGGGGTCCACACCAAGACACATTATAATTAAAATGCCAAACATGAAAGACAAAGACAGAATATTAAAAACAGCAAGAGAAAAGCAGTTCCCATACAAGGAAGCTTCCATAGACAATCAGCTGATTTCTCAACAGTAACTTTGCAGGCCAGAAGGGATTTAGCAGGAAATATTTAAAGTGATGAAAAGAAACTACAACCAAGATTACTCTACTCAGCAAAGCTATCCTTTAGAATTGAAGGACAGATAAAGAGCTTCCCAGACAAGAAAAAGCTAAAGGAGTTCATCATCACCAAACCAGCATTACAAGGAATGTTAGAAGGACTTCTTTAAGACAAATTTTTAAAAAGAATAAAAAATTATGAATAATAAAATGGCAATAACTACATATCTATCAACAATTACTTTAAATATAAGTGGGTTAAATGTTCCAATCAAAAGATACAGTGGCTGGATGGATAAGAAAACAAGACCTTTATATATGCTGCCTACAAAAGACTCTCTTTGGATCAAAAGATACACACAGACTGAAAGTAAAGGGGTGGGGAAAATATATTTCATGAAAATAGAAAGAAACAAACAAAAAGCTGTGGTAGCAATACTTATACCAGGCAAAACAGACTTTAAAACAAAGTCTATAACAAGTGACAAGTAATCCCAATTCTGGGTAATTATCCAAAAAACCCAAAATGCTACTTCGACTCTTTGACATGTGCATCCATATGTTCATTACAGAACTGTTTACAGTGGACAAAATATGGAGGCAGCCTGGGTGTCCATCGATGGAGGAATGGATAAAGCAGAGGTGGTACATGTATACAATGGAATGTTGTTCAGCCATGGAAGGGAATGGGTTCTCAACACCTGTGGCAGCAAGGATGGACCTGAAGTATATTGTGCTGAGTGAAGTACGTCAGACAGCAAATGAGAGAAGCAATGTGATTTTGCTTATATATATATGGAATCTAAAGAACAAAATATACAAACAAACAAAACAGAAACAAACTCATAGATACAGAGAACATTTCGATAGTTGTCACATGGGGGGGTTGGAAATAGGTGAAAAGAGGAAGGGATTAAGAAGTGCAAACTGGTTGTAACAAGGTAGTCATGGGGATGTAGGGTGTAGCATAAGGAATATAGTCAATAATATTGTAAAAACTATGTATGGTGTCACATGGGTACTAGATTTATTGGGATGATAGATGGGAGGGTTGTTGGGAGACGGGTGAAAAAGGTGAAGGTATTAAGAAGTACAAACTGGTAGTTACAAAATAGTCACGGGGATGTAAAGTAAAGCATAGAGAATATAGTCAATAATATGGTAATAATTGTGTACCAGGTGGGTGCTAGACTATTCAAGGGAATCACTTCTTAAATTATATAAATGTCTAACCACTATGCTGTACACCTGAAATTAATATAATATTGAATGTCAGCTGTAAGTGAAAAATTAAAAAGGGGGGGAGGTAAAGGGGAATAAAATTCAAATTTCCAGGTATAAAAAAATACACCATGGGAGATGTAATGTACATCATGAGGAATATAGTCAAAATATTATGATAGCATAGTACAGTGTCAGATAGTTGCTGGACTTATGGTGATCACTTCTTTAGGTATATAAATGTTGAATAACTATTGCGTATACCGGAAACCAATA
>NW_017732766.1:80247-97139 GCF_001890085.2 Hipposideros armiger | reverse complement strand
ATTCACTTTTCCTTATACTCCAGTAGGTTTTAAAGAAAGGGATACGTGAACAAAACTCTAGACAGAGAAAGAAAATCAAATAAAAAAATCTCCTGGGTAACTGATCCCCATTATGGTACACTGCAGCATTCTACATAGGCTTTTTTTTCCCCCCTAATCTGTATTATAAAATAGAAAGAGAATGAGAACTGATTGAAAACATTTCTAATTCCAGACTAGCAATTCATTTCTTCTGCTTGAAAAAGAAACTATCTCTTTCTTTCAACTAGAACTAGTGTTTGAGATAGTAGATTCACCAATAGCATTTATGATAAATGTTGGTTGGCCCAGGGTTAGCCTGTGGGACAGATACAAAACAGTGTTCCTCTAATCCCTGGCATTTTTGATCCGTCCAGGCAGAAGTGACTGTTCTCTCTGACAATTTAAGGCTCTAGTAACAAACAGTTTTGTATTATAATTTTTCAATGATATATTTTATCTACCCCAATAATAATCATCAACATTTGAAAAGCACTTTAGAATACAACTGTCATACAGTTGACATGTTCATTGGATGGGGCAGCCCTGCATCTTCACCCAACTCTTCAAGGAGAACAGCTATAAGGACAACATCAAGGTCCAACGGGTGGAGGTGAAAGACTGAATGTTCACGGTTGCAGACAGATGGGCACCTACTGTTCCCACTGTAAGGGCTCAGGCAAGATGAACTTGGAACAATGTATGACAAAGCCAAAGGAAGACACATTCCAGAGAGTGATCTCCAGTGATAAGATTCTGGTCATTATCTTGCTGATTCACAGTCAAGAGAATCAAAGGTCCTGAAAGGCGACTTAGGTGTGCACAGAGGAAGTCACAAGAGATAAATGGGAACAGCATCACCCAGCATGTGTGGCCAGTCACTTTTCCCGCTGTCTTCAGAACAGAGCTTGGTTTCTTTCTGAGCTTTACTGCCCTCTCTCCATATCTTTACTCACACTCTTTCTTTCCTGCCCTCCTACACTAGTCCTCTATCTGACTCTACCTTATGGTATCCTTAATTTTTTTTTCTTTTGTACTGTATGGTTTATCTTCTGTTCTACGGTATCTCCTGCCTGCCATCCATGCAGTTCCCAATGACTCATAGGCAGAATTCTCCATTCCACTGGGAAACTGTGCCAGAGTTTTGCACACAGTGCTCTTTCTGCAACTGCTATTTCCTCACCATGTGCTGTCTGTGCTCACTTTTCCTGGTGCTGTGTTCCATTATCCTTGCTTCAGGAATTGACACAGAAGGCTGAGAATTACCTGGCAGGAGTTGATAGATCAATGTCCAGCTCTTTAAAAACCAGAAACCATTATAGCCATTTGAGTTACATTGAACAGTTTGAGTTTGTCCCTCTGATTCCTGCCTCCTGCTTTATTCTGTTTTCCAAATTCATGCTCTGCTACTTGAGAGTAACTCTTTTAGCATGCCCACTTGCTTAGCCCTTAGTGCTCATTAATTCATTCACTTGCTTATTCAATACTTATTGAAATTCTTTGCTGTATCAGATCTTACACTAGGTGCTAGAGAGAATCTCAACCATCAAGAACTATACAGTCTAGTTGGGCGAAACAGACCAAACAATGAATAAGTTACAGTGCATTATGAAAGGGGCCTGAGCAGGGAGTAGAAGGTGTATATTTGGCCCATCTTGGAGGGCCTAAGAACACCTCCTAAAGGCAGAGACATGAATGCTAAGACCTAAAGGAAGAAAAGGAGTTAACGAGGTGAAAGGGGAGGAAGTGGACATTACAGGGGGTGAAACCCACATGTACAAAGTCTAGAGGTAGAAAGAAACATGCACAAGGCTGCCTGTGACAGTAGCTTCTGGGAATGGAAGAAGAAATTTTATGCTTAAACACTTAACTCTTCACTGCTCGCTTCACTTTACATCAATTAAACATAAATAAGTACATACTTATTTTAGGAATATGAATCATTAAGCACATACTCGGATTAGGAATATGAGTCATTAAGTACAGCATTTAATAAGATCATGGACCTGCAAGGATTTTCCAATAATTCATTTGTCTCAACTCTCTAAACATTTTCAGTCATTAACAGTTATTTTCTGTCTAAAACTATAGTGAGAAAGAAAATGGACCACTCTAGGATAAATAAATAAGTCTGCAACTTCATTCATTCATTTAATCATTGTACAAATATTTAATGAGTTCCTACTATTACTAAGACTTCTCTCATGATGCTTAGTATACTAAGATCAACACTTAAACAAGTAAACAACTAAATAAATCACGAAGCGCTTCGAATATAAACATTAAAGGAAAAGCAGAGTAAATGATCCATAAACCTAAGATCAAATCATATTAAAAAGTTCATTTACTAAAAATGCTGTTGAAATGGAACCAAACACTAAAAATTCTTACTAATAGATGGCATAGTTATATTTCCTTCACAACATACTAAATAACCACAAGTCACAGACTCAGTTTGTACAGTTGGACTCAGTGTATTAGGGATGACAAACGATTATAGTACATTGCTGAGAAGCAGCATCTTGTAGGGGTTATGCCCTGGTGTAGGTACTGGATGGATTTCAGCAGGTTATCTAACCTTGTAAGAGTTTCATTCCTTTTGTTGATAATATGAAGATACAAATTATAATAATGTTAATACAAACTTGTTGTTGGGTTATTTTGAGGCCTAATATGAGTTAATTTACATTAAATGAGTTAATTTATGCTAAGCTCTTAGAACAGCGTCTGGCCCATTCTAAGCATGTTAGCCACCCACATTATAATCCATTAAAAGAGCAGTAAAGACCCTTGCTGTTCAGAACCACCATGAGGTTTATGAACAATATTTCTGCCTTCCTATGCCCACAGTTGCTATCATGAAAGACCAATTCACTGGTTCAAATTGTAAAAACCTGGTTTTCTTTTAAACAACTCTGTCTGGTTCTGTCCTGAGAGCAGTTTTCTTTGATATTAAATGATCAGGGCGTTAAGCATGAGCTGCTTGAGAACCCCCATCAGTAACCGGCTTGTCTACGTGAAAATCACATGCACAGACACACAGGCAACAGAAGACCCACTCAGGTGCTTGCCTCATCTTATCACTCTCCACAGTTGTGGAGCTGTGGGGCAACCAGTTGATGGATGGCAGCCATTGGTTCTCCTGATTGGGTGGAGCATGGATAATCTAGTCTCTATCTGTCCTCCTCCCTGGACCAAAGAGAGGCAGCAAATCTGGGTTAACTGTCTCTGCTCTGCTGACCCAAATCTCCCCTCTGATGCAGGGGTCCAAGGTCTAGCTTGGGGACCAGGACGTGTTAGTACGTCCACTTAACTTGTAGATATAAGACACACGCTCCAATAGCTCTTTATTCGTTAAAAAACAAAAGTGATATTTATTGAGCTCCTCCAATCCCAACACTTAGTTGCTGAGGAAAAATAATTTTTAAATGAAAGAATCTTATCTAAAGACACGGGAACGAGTAAAAGACTTTAAAAGCATGGCTCAGAAAATGGAATTTCTCTTAGGACTTGTCTTCGCACTATTTTTTTTGTTTGTTTGCTTGTTTGCTTGATTTTTACCTGTATAAATCAATGAAATCTATAAGCTTGATGTAAAGAACACAATAGTATGTAAGTTATTATTCTGTATTTATAACTAAATATGAGAAAATAAGTGGAGTGAGCTATATACACAAGCCATCGACCTTATAACTTAAAGCATGATCCTTCAGCAACACAAGTGCTGACGACATCGTTTTCTAAATTCTCTGTTAGAGGACAACTGGTGTCTGAGGAGCCTCAGGTGCACTGTGTGAAGAATTGCTGGCTTCAGCAGCTCCTCTTTCACAAATTACGTAATCTACTACTCACATCTAAGAGAAAATGTTTAATTTTTTGAGCTAATGCATTAAAAATGCAAATGCGAGCTCATTTATATCTATGCTTAACATATAATGTAATAAAACGTCTTTTGGCTTACGTAGCATTTTGTACCTTATCAACCACCATTAAAATGCATTAAATGGCTGTAATAATGACGCACAATTGACCTGCCCAGTACTTTGGCATTCCTAATCATGTCTAATTCCTGTCTGAACATGAAGAACAGCCTAATTATCAAACTAACTTCAGGTCCTTTGAATATTCAAAAAAGGGGGGGGGCAAAGAATATTAATTAGCTTCAGCTTTCAATCTGATAAACTTATGTATTTGGTGAAAAAGCATCAATGACGTAACTCCAGCTTTTCCTCTCTGCGTGGGCCTACGATAGTAACAACATCTAGGCTTGAAAAGTTAGATAAACTTTGGCTGCTTTTCCACCCGTTATCTTCATAGTATAAACGTGTAATGTATTCCAATAGGTTTCCTCTTAAAATATCAACCTAAATTAGCAACCTAGAGTTTAACTAGTCTTTTAAAATATATGAGCTACCTGCAAAGAACAAAAAGCCTGATGATGTCTAATATGTCAAAGACAAAGAGTGGGTTATATGTTATCATCTACAAACAATTTTAAATATATAGCACAACTAACAAATAATACACTTAGCTTTTTAAGAGTGTAGATTATACTTCAGTGTCTGAGGACTTCAAATCTCTCTCTTCTTGTAAACTCCGCTGACAGTTACTAGAGTTTGCAGGCAGGAGGACCAGGACAGGTGAAAGGTAAGGTAGAGAGAGAGTAGGGAGGGCCCTGAGCCATGTTTAGAGGTTTGGGCTTTATTTTCCAGGTTTGCATTGTTCTATGTGCCTTTCTTAGAGCCATAACAGATGTTTCGCCAATCAAAGCAATTTTATCACCAAATAATCTGGGAATATAACATTATTTGGAAAATAAAGAGATGTCTGTATTCCAGGACTTCTAAGAACCTTTAATATGCAAATGAACATTTTCAGCAACAAGAATTTTGAATATACTCTATACAGAATTTCTAATTTTCTTTTTACCATCAAATGCTTTTTTTTTAAGAGAACATTTCTTCACAGAACTTGGTGTCACAAAATGCACTTTAAGTATGTGTAGGCAAATGGGAGACATTCAGAGATTTTAATCTTTGGAATGATACAGTTTGATTTGCATTTAAGATAGATTCCTCTTCCGGCTGTGTGTGAAAGAGTCTGCATGGTGATCATGGTGGCTGTCAAGACAAGATGATTAAGGTCAGAATGAAGGCATCCGTAGTTAGGAAAAGAGAAGCATAAAGACTTGGATACATCTAAGAGAAAAATTTGGCAAGACTTGGCAATTAATTTGATAAGTGAGTAGATCAAAGATGCCTCCCAAATTTGAGGTTTAGGTGACTGGGTCAATACATGTGCCAATGAGCAAGATAGAGAATAATGGAGAAGGGACATCATAAGCAAATACATAAATACATGTAAATTATGGTTTCTAAAGTTCTTTCCCACTCGTTATTTTATACAACACTCATAACGACTCTAAGACATAAGCAGTATCCATTATTTTTCTTATTTTAATGATGAGAAAAAAGGGATCAGAATTTTAAATTAATCAAGTAAAGTAAGCTAATACCACATGTATAATAAGGTGAGGGTTTCCCTACACCCCTCAAATCATCTCTCCGTAAAGAGGAAACTTTCCCAGATTCGAGTTCTTAGAAAATGTCTCATGGTTCAGGCACTGTACAACTGCCTTTTGAAAAAAAAAATTGCATTACTTTGAAATGTTCTCAGCCAATCTGTTGAGATGCTTCTGGGGCTCCACTGAATGACTTGATAGAAAAGAGGCCACGAAACATAACTTGGATGTAGGAATAATTCTTAGGTCCTCATGCCTGCCTCCATTGAAAGTGACTGGTCTCAAAGTTTAAAAAAGAACTTTCCTAATACATTTATGGTTTAAGATAAATTTGGAGTGGCAAAATTATACACAGAAATAAAAATTATTGAATTTAAAGGACTTCTACAAATGCAGATATAATCGTCCTAAAAAACTGCAGGAGGTAACCCCAAAGTGGTTCTAAATGTTGAAGATGCGTGGAAAAATCTGAGTGACATTGTTTCAGGAAATGTGAGAAAAGCGACTTTACTAATATATCATATAACTGCATATGTGACTTGAAGTATGTATGAGTAACTAAAATGATAAATTATTATAAATAAGTCATAAACATTCATCTACATCTCTAAGTGTTACACATCTAGACTGGCCGAAATATTGAGAAAGTGGGAGAATCATCTTTCATGCCGAGTTGATTTTATTCAGGCTTATTTGGCATTTGGGTTTTGTCCCATTTCTCACTACCACCACTATCATTTCCATTGACTCAGGGCTGTCTTATGAAATCCTCTCAAAGCTGAAACTGGAAAGCCAATGACACCCTTGGAAGCAAAGGAAGCAGTGACGTAATGTGGAGTTAGGAATGGCATACATTATTGACTCTACATCTTGTCATGAAGATTTCAAAATCTGCTTCTGCAATTGGGGGGAACAAATCTTCCAGAAAATGAAAAGCTATACAGCAATACCTTGGTTTGCGAGCATACTTTGTTCCAGAAACAAACTACTCATATTGCAGGACATCGCTCGTTTACCATGTTAAAATGTATTAGAAATGTTTGCTCGTCTCACAAACCATGTTACTCGCAATCCAAGGTTTTACTGTATATCATAAAAATGCTGCTGTGACAGGATGGTGACGTGAAAAGAGCCCTAAGAGCAAAGACAACTGTGTGGTCTTCTATGAGTGGCTGCTTCCTACTGGGAGACCATTCTCAATGGATCGCGCCCAGTTCAGTACATCTTGGCAGTGAGATACTGACTGCCCTTCATTCGGGACTATGTTTTCAAATATGTTTGGATGGCAAATAGCCTTGGAAGATGGAGACAGTGTCTCCCTCCAGGGAAAAGGATTGGCATATTTATTCCCCTGTACAATAAAAACCAATCTCCTTTCAGAAGGAAGGGCAGACATGCTTTCTGCCCACTTAATAAGAGTCAGAGTCCCTAAGCTCAGGGTTCTCCTCCTTTAATGCAACCCACTGCATGTGCACGTGTGTGATGGCCTTCTCTACGTCCCACTGTGGGAACTCAGGCAGAGGGGCTGGGTGCCCCAATGCTGACACATTGCCTACTGTCATTCTTGTTGGTCTTTAACCTCTGACCCAGGAGCCTTGGGTCTTCTACCAGCGTCCATGACACTGTGACAAGCTAATATGCTAACTTACAAGTAGGGTGAAGTCTCAGACCCTTCAAAGTTCTTGAAATTCTCTACATTCCTCCCTTTACTTATTTAGACAAAAAGAACTGTGGCTACATGACCTTTAGTTCCTTTTCCAGCTTGATGAGTACATACAATTTATATTAGAAATATAAGTAGCCTTGGCAAATGTGGTGCTTATGATTTATGTTTTTATTGTTTGACAGTTCTTAAAGTTGTTTTTCCAAAAGAATCCCACAACTCAAGCTTTTAGTTTTACGTTTCCTCTTTCCTGAAAACAGAACAAAACAAAAACACAAGGACCTGAATGCTTGCCATTTACTTTTCAAAACACAACCTGCTCCATTCAGCTCTTAAACATATTGGATTGAGCTGTAATCAATCTCCTTTTAAATCCCTCATGCACACTCACTTCCTTTAAGAAGCCATTCAATTGTAGCTTTAGTTTTGAAGGTTCTCCCCACAACTGAAAATGTCTATTAACGTCAAACCTCTGAAGTCTTAAACCAGTTGGTCTATTGGTATATCTAAATGTTGTCTTTGTGGCTGTTTCAATTCCAATGATGGTAGCACAAGAGAATGCTACTCTCCACATTTGATAAGAAAAAGCATTCACTAATATTTGACAAAAATTTCTCAGTAAGAGTAGGAAATTTATTCATTCGTTAATAAGTATTTATCGATTCCTACTGTGTGCCAAGAACTGTAATAGGTGTTCTGATACAAAAATTAATGAAACATGATTACAGGCTTTTGAAAGTGTCCAATAAAGTAGAAAAGTCTATAATCTAGTGATATGTCCTATAGCCTTCATTTCCTTGTTAAACAGATAACACACCATTCAGATATTAACAAAAAATTCTGAATAGCAGCTGAGTGAATGAATACATGGATACTGAATGAATAAATACAAGTCTGCAAACTGTGGAGAATCTGGCTGTGCATCAAATATATGCTTTGGCAGCCTGGGGATTTCTGAAACCATTTCAGATCAGTAGTGCTAATGAAAGCTCATTTCTTTGCAGAAAGTAGAATTTAAATTCTAATTGCATTAAAATCCCTGGGCTATTACTCCTTACTGAGAATGCACATAGAAACTATTAAACTACACTTAAACTAACCCTGTCATGGGGTTGACTTTTTTTTTTCCTTTATAAGCAGACAAAGGTTCACCTGAGGCTCTATGCCAAGGCACAATTACCCCTTGTCCAAGACCTCCTGTACTGATGTCATAGGCCCATCTGGGCTGGACTGCACACCAAGACGGCTTTGTAGGTTTTGATCTTAAAGACATAGACTACACTACCCCCAGGGATCAGGCTGTTGATCTGACTTGATTGCTGATCAAGGAATAAAAAGATGGATGGACTCTTGTTCTTCCTCATGGTGTAGCCCTCAAGTCATCAATCTGCCTCACTGTTCTGAGAATGGGACATCTGGGTCCCTCAAGCTAGAACAGAGTTATTATTATGTAGTGGGTGTTTGTAGGGGCTCAATCCTTGAGATTTTTATCATTAACTCATTCAGTCCACAATTACTAACATGGTGCCTATACTTATAGGAGCCGCTGACCAGCAAGAAAAGTAGTGGGGGGTGCTGCAAAGACGAAAGGTGTCCTTGCATACCTGAGGAACCCACAGTACAGAAGGGACAAGCCATGGTCACCAGGAACGTGACATGTGGTGTCCTCCAAGTAGCTGGGAATTGAGTTAAGATTCAGACAGCATGCGATAAAGAGCAACAGTTTTCGGGCCAGGCAAGTGGCTCATTGGTTAAGAGTTGGCTTGGGAGCGTGAGATCTGAGCAGCAGGGCCGCTAGTTCGGATCCCACATGGGCCAGTGATGTTGTGCCCTCTGCAGCTAAGATGGTGAACGGCAGCTCAACCTGGATCTGGACTGCCGTGGATTGCTGGTGGTGGCGTAGGCTGTAGTGGGCTGCCGTGAGCTGCCGTGAGTGGCCGTCCAACGGCCGGCGACCGATCTGCCTCACCCGGGAAGAGCGCAATGATCACAGTACCAACGTGGGCCAGTGAGGCGACATCCTCCACAACTAGACTGAGGAGCCAGAGGACAGCAACTTGTCTGTTCCCCTTCCCCGATTCCCCAACGCTGTTCCCTCCCCCAATTCTCCACTAAAATCTTAAAAAAAAAAAAAAGCAACTGTTTTCTATCTACTTCTTCAAGACCTAAGTCAAATGTCAGTTGTCGTTCACACAGAGGGTGGGGTGAGGGGTAAGGCCATTTAAGAGGATGGCCAGCTTAATTCTTTTCCCTCAAAGACTCCTCCAGAGCATCTGATTGGCCCATTTTCAGCCTCCTCTGCTCATCTTTGTCATTTGATTCAGTTACTCCATAACTTCCGAGGGGGCGGGGGAGGTGGTGGAGGGAGGGGCACAGAAAATATGGCCTCTCCCTACAAAGCCTTTAACAACAAATAGGTTGAAATCTGCATAAGTGAATAAATGGCCCATGCGTTATGAGAGAAATGTATGCAGAATGTAGAAGGGAGGTGATATTTCTCTCAGGGGTTGTTGGAGAGTCTTTAGAAGACCAGAGCTCTGAAGAGCGGGACTCACTAGTGGCACAGGCGAGGAGATGAGACACAGAAGTCTCAGCTGGGCAGCATAAAGGCGTGAATTAGAGGTACCTCAGCACCTACGGCCCAGCCCTTACCTGGCCTCCCTGAACATCCCTCCTCTGGTAAAAGCCTGACTTGTTCCAGTAGCATAATTCTCTCTTTCTGTGTCCTCTCTCCAGCTCTTAGGTGCTTTTGTGGTTTCAATACATCTCCCTGTCTGGTAAGTGTTGTCAGCCTTTGACCAACCCACTGACTTCATCTTTATTTAACTTCTCTATTACTTTTACTGACCCAGCCCTGGAAGAACATCTCTATCTCTGTCCTGGAAAGTGACTTTAGAGACCCTGCTTCTCCCAGGGCTGTCCAGAATACCTGCATAGCACCTCACAATAAATGTATCATTACTTCCTGGTGATGCCACTTGGAATCATAAATTCTGAAGAGTTGAAAGGTACTTTTCAGTATGTTTACATCCAATAGAAATGAACATTTACTGGGCATTTGGTAAACCACAAAAACTATTCTGGGAAATTGTATGTTTATTACCATATCATTTGGTTGTTTGGACATCTCTTTGATTTCTGAAGTATGATTAATAGTTTATAAATCAAATATCTCAGGAGGGAGAAGTTATAAGTCACCCAAAGTCACACAGCTCGTAAGTGTGTGAGCCAGGGTTCCACCTCCGGTCTCTCTAGCTGTAAATACTTCTCAAAAACCTCTCTCTCTGTCTCTGACTCTGACTCTATCTCTGTATATCCTGCCTCTGCTTGATTACTGTCTGTGGTAAAAGCTTATTACTCTTTAAGGCAGCATATTTTGATATTTTTATGATGATGAAAATGTACATGACATATTCAGTGCTAAAAATAAATGAGTTATCAAGCCATGAAAAAACATGGAGGGATCTTGAATGCTTATTGCTAAATGAAAGAAGCCACTCTGAAAAGGCTACATGCTTTCATTATATAGTACGATTCTAACTATATGACATTCTGGAAAATGCAGAATTATGGACACAATATGAAGGGTGGGGGAAGATTAATAGGCAGAGGAGAGAGGATATTTAGGGCATAAATACTCTGCATATTATAAAGATAGATATATGTTATTACACATTTGTCCAAGGCAATAGAATGTATAATACCAAGAGTGAACCCTAAGGTAATCTATAGAATGTGTATGATTTTGATGTGTCAATGTAGACGTATCCTTGGTAAAAAAATGTACCATTTTGATAAGTAATGTTGATAATGGGTGAGGCTGTGGGTGTGTGGGGCAGGGGTTATATAGGATATCTCTTATACCCTCAATTTTGTTGTAAATCTAAAACTTTCTTAAAAAATAAAGTCTTAAAAATACCCCAAATGTATACATGACATGAAATTTACCATTTTAACCATTTTTAAGTGTACAATTCAGGGCATTAAGTACATTTACATTCTTGTGCAACTATTTCCACTGGCCATCTCTAGATCTTTTTTTATCTTCACTGAAACTCTGCCCCCATTAACCAATAACCCTACATTCTCCCCTCTCCACCCAGCTCCTGGAAACCATAATTCTACTTTCCTTTGACTAGTCTAGGTACCTCATATAAGTTGAATCATATAGTATTTGTCCTTTTGTGTATGACTTATTTCATTTCGCGCAATTTTTTATCCATGCTGTAGCATGCGTCAAAATTTCATTCCTCTTTAAAGAATATTTAATAATATTCCATTGTATATGTATACACCACATTTTGTTTACCTATTCATCTATCAATGGAATATGGGTTGTTTCTGTCTTTTTGCCATTGTGAATAATGTCACTATGAACATAGGTATACAAATACCTCTTCAAGACCCTCTTTTAATTTTCAGTATATGCCTAGAAGTGAAATTGTTATTTGGCAATTATATGCTTAATTTTTCTAAGGAACCCATCATACTGTTTCCCACAGTGGCTATACGTTTTACGTATCCACCAGCTATGCACAACAGTTCCATAAGGCTACATTTTTTGGCCACACAAAATTAAATGTAAATATTAATTTGTCAAGAAATGTGGGCCCCTTGGCAGAACACAACTCCAAACCTCAAGGGGGTAAAAATATTGAGGGTGAGTGTCCCGGGAGAACTGGAAAGAGGTGGGCATGGGGCAGGGGCCATCTGGGGAAGGTCCTGGTATATCTAGCTTAGCTCTCTGAGACTGGAATAGGTTGATGAGTTGGCTTCTGAAAGGCCATGTTCTCTCCAAGCGATGCCCAGAAGGACTGCAGGAGCTCCAAAGACCTGGTAACTGAGCCTGCTTCCTCTCCCTAGAGAGACCCAACAAGTTTCCTCATGTGTTTGACTCTGCTGAGACTCAGGCCCATCACATATTTACTTAGCTCTAGTGTTGGCACCCACACCAAGTTTCAACCACTGCTTTTCCAATCACACTTTTCCTAAAGTTTCATCTTTTCCTCAACTTTCCCCAAATCTCATGTTTAGAGCCAACTGTATCCCCCAAATGTGTACTGATTTCTACCAGTTAAACAAATTTCAGCCTGTCTACTCTTAGGCCTGTGCCCAGTTCTAACCTTTACCTGTCTGGTTAGGTTTTTGCCCAAATCTAGGCTTTAACTTTCCTGAATCCATTCCCTATTCCAATGTCCGCAGTCATGACTCCCTGCTCTCTGAGGCAGAGAAGCTTGCTCCAACACAAGGGAAACAAAGTATTTTTTAAAACCCCATTGCTGTATCTCCATGTGAAGGCCCCTGGACCTGCATGTGCACACAGTTTTAGTTGCACAACTAAGTATGGCAGAAGAAATACAGTGATGTTGTATTTTGAGAAATAAAATGAGAAATACTGAGAAATAATATGAGGCTCAGAGAATACTGATTCCTCCTTTGACCCTATGGAGTTGTTTATAAAATGACTATTACTAGAATTACACTTTCTAAGTCAGGTGTGCTTGAATCAGTGACCATTCAAGGATTACATAGCCACTAAAGTATTGGGTTGTCGGAAAAGTCATGACGCATTTTTGCAATGAAAAACATAGAAAAAAATACATCATGACTTTTCTGACAACACAATAGAAGAGAACAGCACCTCTACTAAACTAAAATCGAAAATCTGAAAATAGAAAGGAATTATCTAAGAGCATATTGAATGGGACAGATGGGCTTTGGCTTGTATTTCTTGGTCGATTCTACATTTTGGATGAACAATGAGTAAACTAAATTATTTTTCTTGTACTTGAAAACAATCATCACACTTAATTGTTTTGAGATGAATATCTCCAACTGTTTCAACAGTTTCTCAAACAACATGGTTTGCAATCTCCTCAGATGAAGAAATTCTAGTTGATTAGGGTCCATCTTAAAACTCGCAGCCCAAAGCAAGCCAGATCCTCTGGACGATGACTGCTCAGTGGAGACTTCTGGTAATTTCAGCACTGCAAGCCTATAGAGCAACCTAAGATTGTGTGTGCTATTTTTAGGGGCCAGAGACTCAAGTGGCTCCCAAAAAACTGTGAGCAACTGTGAGCAGCTGAAACTTCTGGCCTTTGTATATTAATGTTGTTAAATATATATCCTCTTATCCTGTGCTTGGGAGGTTGGTTTAGAAAATATATATCATTTTGTCTGTTTCTTTATATAATGCAAGTCACCAGAAATATTTTTCAATTTTGGTAACATTACTAAATATATCTGCAATGCCTAAAAGACTGTATCATGTACAAATCTGATAAGCATGCTTTCTGGGATTAGTAACCCTAAAAAAGAGAGGAAATCAATTGAGTTGGATGACTTGTTTTTAGTGAACCCATGAAGTGTCCTACTGATTACTACATTTGTTTCAAAGCACTCACTTATGATCCCTGTTTAGTAGCCCTTTGCTGGGGATTAAAAGTAAATAACCTACAGTTGTCTAAATTTATCTTTTCCTTAACTTTGGAAATTAGGATCAAGATTGCCCATTTCTAATAGCATAGTATGTTCATGGACAATGAGATTTCTAAAAAAAAAAAAAAATACTGACAGTGAATCTAAAATCATATCTTCAAACTCGTAAGACCTAAAAATTCTTCTGGGATTTGCCTTATTTAAGCAACCCAGTGATTTCTCACTGTCTTGTCCCTGTGTGAATGAAGAGTCTCTTCCTTCCAATTTAAAGTTTATTCTCTGACTTGGATAAAATAGAAGAAATGAAGAGAAGGTTCTTGCTTTCTCATTGTCATTTTGTAATGTCATGCTTATCTATTCCAGAAATGAGCCTATGACAACCTTCTTGCTATTCTTGCTCCAATGAGGTTTGCAGAAAATACTTCTTAAATTTTGTAGCATTTTTCAAAGCATCAGCCCATTCTGGGGTTTAGACCAGCATTATGTTTAAATGTTTATTCTTTTTTCGGGTCCATTACTTACTTATGCACTTTTCCTTTGATCTTCTTCTGTACATCTCCTTTCAAAAGGTTGATTTATTAGGGATATACTTATACTCCCAAAGAAATTTTTACTTTTGATCTTCATTGGGGCCATTTGTAATGATACAGTCAGGATTTGCCTTTTGAAAGTCTCTTAACCATTCTCAAATAACCTCTCTTTTCAGAATCTTTGACCATGAAAATGAATCTATTTTTTCTGAACTTTTCTGATTTCTTCTGATGAATCCTCCTGAAAAGGAAGAATTCATATCTGGAGATGCCCAACATTTCCTTTTCTCTCCACTGTGACTTCTAAGTCGATAGCATCACGGGCTCCTCACATACCCAAAAGATCTAAAGCACCAATATATTTCCCTCTTCAGGTAGAATTAATTCAACAAAAGCTCCTATCTTCCTTCATAGAAATGTCATTTTAAGTTATGCAGGACATAGATAAGCCAAGTACTCTGTTTTAATGAACTTAATTTACAGAAGATATCTTCACATAAAATCCTCAACTACTACTCTCTCCTTCAGAACCAGCTTACAGTTTGTAATGGAAAGAATCACTTGTAACTATATCTGTCCATGGCAGATATTAGCATTGGTTTCTCAATAATGGATGTCATTGTCACTTGTCTTAATGTCCTCGTTTCTCCTATTGTATGTTTTCACTCATTGTACATTATCATTTATTGTCAGAATTTTTAGCTTCTTAGATAAACTGGAATGTTATATCATTCATTTGCTCCTAGAATAAGGCTATGACAGTCATTGTGCCCATTTCAAATACTGTGTGACTGGCCACTTAACTATTGTATGAGGTCAGAGAGTTAAGTTCACGAACACAACCTAGAAAAAGTGCTACATACCTCATTGCTGAATATCACTATGGTCACCTTCAAAGCACTCCCTCTGGGAAGCTATGCACTGATGCCTGTGCCTAGTTCACCCTTCAAATCAATTTTGGAACTCTTTTTCTGGAATGGCTATCAGAGCTGTCATCGTATTAGCCTCGATGTCCTGAATGTCATCAAAATCCCTTCCTTTCAATATTTCCTTTATCTTCGGGTAAAGAAAGAAGTCATTGGGGGCCAGATCAGGTGAGTAGGGAGGGTGTTCCAATACAGTTATTTGCTTGCTGTCTAAAAACTTCCTCACAGACAGTGTCGTGTGAGCTGGTGCATTGTCATGATGCGAGAGCCATGACTTGTTGGTGAAAAGCTCAGGTCGTCTAACTTTTTCATGCAGCCTTTTCAGCACTTCCAAATAGTAAACTTGGTTAACTGTTTGTCCAGTTGGTACAAATTCATAATGGATAATCGCTCTGATTTCAAAAAAAGTTAACATTATTGCAACAAGTTCGCGAACTTAATTGACAGACCTTATACTCTGTGATTCCCTGACTCATGGAGAACTCAGTTGAAGTCTTATGGTCTGCAATGGTCCTAATGATTCCTCAGTGAACGGCTAGGACAGCATAGCATTACTCAGATCCATCTCTGATGGCAATGCGGAGCATGAAACTTCAAAGTTAAAGCCTTTGGAATGTACATGTGATTATTTTCAAGATCATTTTAATGCAAGAAAGTAGTATTTGTTTAGTTTAATAGTTGAATCACATATAGTACCACTAAATTTTCATATTTTATTACCTAATACGGTACACTACACAATTCCAAATTTCTTAATTTTAACAGTGGTATACTACCTTTTTAGCAAACTTGAAAACTGACTTCAGTCAACATATATAGGAAAGTGAGTTACAGGATAAAAAATATAGCAATAAGAACTATAAAATGTTTATTAGGTCATCTAGTTTATACCTTCCCAGTGCCAACTCATAAACAAAAGGAAAATACAGAGAAGAGAAAATATAATGCACCATTCTCTATAAAAAACCCTACATATAAATGTTAAACTTTCCATTTGAAATAATTCCAAAGCAGAGGGTAATCTAATAATCTCATTTCAAAATGCTTTTTAGTGGTTCTTCCCTCTTGTATATACACCTTTGAAATGTTAGAATGACTATGGTTAAGAAGATAAAAGACAGCAGGTGTTGGTGAGGATGTGGAGAAAAGGCTCCCTTGTGCACTGTTGTTGGTAATGTGAACGGGTGCAGCCCCTATGGAAAATAATATGGGTGTTCCTCAAAAAGTTTTAAATAGAACAACTGTATGATACAGCAGTACAACTTCTGAGAAAGTATCCAAAGGAAATGAAAGCAGGATATTAGATACCTACACTCCCATGTTTATTGCAGCATTATTCACAATAGACAAGATATGGAAATAACCTAAGTATCCATCAACAGATGAAAGGATAAATAAGACATGGTATATATGTACAATGGAATATTATACAGCCATGAAAAGAAAGAAATCGATTTGTAACAACGTGGAAGGACCTTGAGGGCATTAGGCTAAGCAAAATGAGTCAGACAGCAACAGAAAAATACTGTATGTTACCTTATATGTGGAATCAAAAAAAAAAATGAACTCGTAGAAACAGAGAGTAAAGTGGTGGTTACCAGGGGCTGAGGAATTGGGGAGATGTTGGCCAAGGAAACAAACTAGAACATTAACAAGCTAAAGGGATGTAATACACAGCATTGTGACTATAGTTAACCATACTGTTTTATATGCTTGAAAACTGCCAAGAGACTAGAACTTAAATGTTCTCACCACACACACACACACACACACACACACACACACACACACACACA
>NW_017732766.1:66621-79783 GCF_001890085.2 Hipposideros armiger | reverse complement strand
TGGTTTAGATTCCATGCCCCAAAGACCGGTCTTTTTTGTTTTCTATGGCCTAGTAAACCCTTGTTTTTCAAAAGACTTTCAGTCATAGAAGGTAAATTTTTTTGCTTAACAAAAATCTAAGTGTATAAATCAACACATTTTATACCTTAAACTTACATGATTTTGCATGTCAATTATATATCAATAAAGAAGGAATAAAACTGATGACAGGCAGAAAGCCAAGGTTCTAGAAAGGAGCCTATGGTGGAAAAGTGGAAGTAGTAGAGTAGGACGATAAGGCTCAAGGACCCTGATCTAGGTACAGGGGCGCCTGGGTCAAGGACATTGACTTAGAAAGATCTTCTTTGCTTCCCTCTCTGAGACCAGAAGGGGATGAATACTGGTTCAATCTGGGATTAGAACAGGGGTTCTTAACTTGGGGTCCATTGAGGGTTTGGATAGGATTCTGGGAGTCTGCCAACTTAGAATGGGAAATAATATATATTTGTGTATTTTCACTAACATCAAAATGCAATTTATCATTACCTTCTGTTATTGATTATAGGCAACAAACTATAGTAGTATTAGCAATGCCTGTGACTTTGTTGTCAATAAACATCACAGGTATTTTGGTTTATTTCCCACTGTAGTTACTGCAGATATCTCAAACATCGCTCAGCTGTCACGACTTTGCAGTTATGAAAGTTATTAGACCCCCTGCTGGCTCTCATTGCTTAATGCATTAATAAAGAAGCACATATATCCTCTACCACACTTTAAAAACACTTTAATAATTGTATTTCAGTATCTGTGATTTTCTTTGTAATCCACTGTTTTATTCTATTAATTTAAAAATACTGTTCGGAGAAGCAATTAATTGGCTTTGACAAACTGCCAATGAAGTCCTTGGACAAAAAAGTTAAGGAACTGTGGTTAGGTGGCATGGAAGGGGGCAGATGGCTGGAGAGATTCTTATCCTCTGTGGGGAAAGGGTTTTGGTCCAAGAAAAATGTGAGACAAGGTATCAGGATATGTCTGGACGTGTGACCACCCATTACTACTGCAGTCTGTTCCTGGGTGGTCTGAGATCTGCCCTGGGTCGCAGGGCAGACGATGGAGCTGGAAGGACCTGGGTCCCAGGAGAAAAATAAAAGGAGTTTTGTGATAGTAGTTGTAAGTGTACAAATGAGAGAATAATGTTTTATCAGGAAAACAATGTCACCTGATTAAACAGAATAATTTATGTAAAAATAATCACTATTTGAATAATACTGACTATGCCAGGTGCATTCTAGATGATTTAGAAATATTAGTTCCATCAATCCCCACAACAATCCACTACAATAGGCGCTACAATTATCCCCATTTTGCAGATGAAGAAGTGAGGCAAAGCGAGGTTAAGGAAGTTGCCTGGGGTAGTCCAGAAATTATGTCACAAAACCAGGATTTGGGTGTAGTCAGTTGGCTCTGGACTAAGTTCCTTTCTGCAGGTTGCAAAGTGATTTTCTTCTAAAGGATTAATAACTAATGTTATTTTAATTACTCTGCAATAACAATAATAAAGGAATATAACATACACCAGCTAGACACTGAAAATCACATTCTATGCTTATATTTTCCACTCTTTCTTCTCATCAGATGCGCTTCCTATAAATATATTCTCAGTTTCTCCTACAAATGTCTATGTTGGAACATTAGTAGTTATATTAAAGTATGCCTTGCTCCATCTTTCTAACATCTACCATGACTCCCACTGGATTCTAAGAAAGCAAACCTTCACCTCTCAAGGGCAGCTCTTTCTGTGACTGATGGCCTCAGCCAACTTTTGACGTTATTAATATATTCTTTTCAGAGAACATTATAAAGAGTGAGGGCAGCTGTGCCACGCTGGCTGTGGCTGCTGTGATAACCCGTCTTCCATTCAGCACTTCAATGAAAGATCAGCCCTGTAATTCGGTGTCGCCAGATGAGAAACATCAAGAGCTCTCAGAGTTCCTTTGTGCAAAAGTCTCAGGCCTCCCCATTGGGGAGGCAACCTGATGCCCAACCTTATGTGACCGTGTGATATTCAGGAAGCAAGAAACCAAGCACTTTTGTTACAGAGGAAAGCTGGATTTAAAAGGTTTCTGCTACATTGGTCTTTGTGGTTATAATCTGCAGTCAAAAGAATACCTAAATCTGTCCCAAACTTCACTGTGAATATATAGGCATTTATATAATACAGTGAACAGTGCTGGGTACCAATAAAATAATATAGTTGCAAATTTTCAAAGCAAATGGAAACTTCTTTGTTTGCTTTAGAGTTGAGAGGTGTGGTTATTAAAAGTTTGGAAATTTGAGCCACAGCTATAGAGGGCGATAAGACACCTTTTTGGCTTCATATCTCCCTTTTGCACAAATATTGGTAACAACAATTTTTCTCTAATGAGAAAAACAGAGATATAAATGGTTTTCCAATAATTATAGAATGGATTGAAATTTGGGTTGAGAGTTGGAAGACCTGAATTGTAGTCTTGACTTAGTCTCTAAGCATTTATTTGTGAGTAATGTATGGTTCAATAGCTTTCAAAAGACATTTATGGAGTGACTTGCAATAAAAACTTTCATACAAAAGAACATAAGAAAGGTAAACAGAAAATCAGAAACAACATAGACTAAAAAAGGAGAAAATTTCCTTAACCCATTTCATCTAACGCTGAGGATCCTGGACACAAAATGAAAATGGGAAACATGTTGCTCAGGGGAGGCCCGACTCTTGACAAAGGAAGTTTCTGTTTTGGGTTCAGTTTTGTTTCCTGGCTCTAAATTTTAGGGGGGGGGTCTTGTGGATCTTTATATAAAAAGATATCAAGTTAGACTCTTCTTTAGAAAATGCAAAAGCTCTGGATAAAGGTTAAAGGTGTTTTACTGAATTGTGCTTGAATGAAGGTAATTTCTTGGGAGAGGTAATCCACTGTATTTCAAGTCAATTGCCTTGGATGCTCTAGCTTGATGGAGGGGTCACCCAGTAGCTCTGTGACCCTCTTGCCTCTTAGTTGGTAAAATAGGATGATTAGATGAACTCTAAAGTTCCTGTGAACTTACAAGTTCTCTTATTTCTAGGGTTTCAGTTAGACTTGCTATTACTGTTAACATGCCATCCAAGCCCACGATGCCCACAGTGTAGGGACTCCCATCACCTTCTTTTTGTCATAAAATTAACATTATAAATATGTTTGGCACCAAAGTATGTGCTTTAAGAGACAAGGTGTTCCACAGTATCTGAAAAACAATGCCTGCTGAATTAATAAGTGAATACAAACATTCTAAAGTCCTCACAGCCACTTTTATACCTTATCATTAAAAGCCTCGGTGTGAGGGCTAAAAAGCAAGCTGCCTGTATGCCCTACGAATTCTAAAATAAAAAGCGCAGAGCTCCTGCAGTAGCCAATAGTAGTTCCAAGGGTAATCTAATAGCCCCAAAGTACATGCTACAATTTCTAGATAAGTAAAAATGTAATTACTTTAATGAGTAATGAAGGGGAGCAGAGTATGCCACCCCAAAATATGCCTCTTTGGCATATTGATTATTTTTCAATTGGTTAATTTTAAGAAAGAGCAGACATAGAAGTTCTGAAAGCTCAGAAGTTATCCTTTCATAAGAGACATTTACATTTTTAAGGGAAATCTCCATTTGTAAGGAAGTCTCTCTCTCTCTCTCTCTCTCTCTCTCTCTCTCTCTCTCTCTCTCTCTCTCTCCCTCTCTCTCTCTCTCTCTAAGAAAGAGGAGAATGACTAAATCTTTAGATGCTCTTATCAGTGGAGAAGGCAGCAATTTAAATCTGCATAACCAGACCCTTGTCTACAGGCGTAATGCTTTATTGCTCTTCACAGATATTGCATGTTTTTTAAACAAATTGTAGGTAAGACCTTCCACCAGCAAAAAGATTAGGATTTACTGAAGGCTCAGATTAGGATTTACTGAAGGCTCAGATTAGGATTCACTGAAGGCTTAGGTAAAATACTTTATTTTTGAGCAATAAAGTACTTTTAATTAAGGTATATACATTTTTTAGACATATGCTATTACACACTTAATAAGCTATACAGTATAGTATAAACATAACCTTTACATGAACCAGGAAACCTAAAACTAGTGTGACTTGCTTTATTGCAACACTCACTTTCTTGTTGTGGTGTGGCCCCAAACCCCCAATATCGCCAGTAACTGGCTCTCCCCAACCCCAACACCTTTCTTGTGTCATTAGCTGAAGATGATGGCATTTAAGGTGCTGGCTTTGGCCCTTTGGGGGAGTTATTCAGTTTTCCTGGGTATCACCCATGTATACAAGAGGTATACATGTTATTCAAATTTTTTTTTTCTTCTCCTGTTAATCTGTCTTTTATTACGGGGAATGTCTCAGCCAAGAACCTATAAGGAGAGGGGAAAACTGATGTTTCCTCCCTCACAGTTCACAAGGAATAAGGTTTGTGTTCTCACTTCCAGTTTAGTTCCAGTCCAGTTCAATCTCTACATAGCAGTCCAACTCAGCTTCTTAAAACATAAATTTGCCCTCCCCTGCATAAACACCTGACTAGTTTCCGCCGGGGCTAAGGGAAAAGAGTCCACATCCCGTACTGTAACCTCCGAGTCCCTGCCAAGTGGGCCATTACCCACCTCCCTCACCACTCACTTCATACAAATTCTTAGTCTAATTCACTAGGTTTCACTCACTCTGGGGTTTCGATTCCCCAAACACAGCAACCACATCTTAACCCTGGACCCACTCGCTACTCACTCTCTGGTGCTCCTCCCACTGGTCCAACCACAGGCAGCTCCTTTTAGTCCTTTAGTCTCATCTTACTTGCCACCTGCTCAGAGAGGTTCCCACCCTCCCCCACCACTCTTGGTCAAGAGCTGATGCCAATATTCTCCATATCAGCTCACATTTGTTCCTTTCATAGCATTCATCAAATCTCAAATTATTTTGTCGGCTTGTTTCCTTCTGTCTGTCATTGCTGAACGTAAGTTCTGTGATAGTGGATTTGTATTGTCTTGTTTATAGGTACATTTCAAGCACTAAGAGAACTGTGTTTAGTGAATAACTAAAGAGTGACTCTACATTTTATAATTATCATAGTAACACTACAATCAAATTCATTTCATGGTCATTTCCCCGTATTTTTTCCAATTTAAAACCCTCAGCATGACACTTAGAAACATTATAAACTTTTCTTATCAGAAAATGTAATGACTTCTAAAAGGACGTAATGATATTTTCAAAGCCTACCAAAGTTAACAAGGTTTTATGGCTCCTTCAAGCCAATGTCTTATCAAAGCAGCTCAAAATTAGCAGACACATCATTGGCAAAGAATCAAATAACCTCTATCAAAAGACACTGGGCATGTGTTTTTGTCAGAGAAGCCAGGGCAAAAGTTGGTGTGCAAAGTTGTCTCATATTCCCTGATCCTAGTGAATCAATTCCCTGATCTTCCTATAAGGGATCAATGTTAACAATACATTATTGTGGAACTGTGACCCATGAGACTCTTTGTTCCCTGCCTTTTCTAGACAGTTGTTCTTCACAGGGCAGTTTCTGAAATCAAACTGCAGTTGTGAAATCAATTCTGTAGACAATGACCAGAGTTTCTAAAAATTAAATACAATATGAAAAGAAAACAATGAAAAATATCAAAGTACATTGCACAAATGTGGGGTAAGAGCTATTTTGAAGAAGCTTGTTTCAGTTATGTGTTTGAGTGTGTGTGTGTGTGTGGGGGGGTGCATGCTTATTCTAGGTCACGATTTAAATCATATGTTTCAGTTAAAAACAAGTTGACAATCACTATATTTGATAGTAAAAGAGGTAGAAACAAGGGCTAGTGACTACTTGCAAAATACATGCATATATCCAGATTTGTTATACTTCTATTAGGGCACTAATGGGGTTGAGGACACTATACCCCAAAATATGGTACCTTGGAATATTAAGCTGAAGGAGTTTGCAAAAACAGCAGAAGCAGGGAGGTCATTCCGACCTTGCCCCCACCCTTCTCCCCTGAACGGGTCCTAAAACTCTCAAGGGGTACCCTCGTTCAACCAACAAGAAAGGAGCATCCTGATCCTAAGAAACAGGCCTCGCTGACTTTCCTCCAGTTTACTACACTAACCTCATCTTCTCTGACCTATCGTATTTCTATATGACCGCCTACTCTTCATTTACCCTAGTATAAAAATACTCAGGTCTAACTGTTTCTTCAGGTCTTCATTTCCTTAGGAAGGCTGCTGTGTCACATAATACTTACATTACATAAATTTGTATGTTTTACTCCTGTTAATTTGTCTTTGTCAGTTTAATTTTCAGACCCAGCCAGGGACTCTGGGAAGGTCAAGGAAAACTTTTTCCTCCCCTAATGTATTCACACACTTTATTTGTTTCTGTCTTTGATACATTTCATTCTGCCTTGTATTTTAGATAATTGCTTTCATATCTGTTTAGAACTATAAGGTAAGCCCCTGGAGGGAAAGAAAATGTCTTATTCATCAAGAAATGAATTGGGGTGACCGGATAGCTCAGTTGGTTAGAGCGTGGTGCTGATAGCATCTAGGTTGCCAGTTCAATCCCCGCATGGGCCACTGTGAGCTGTGCCCTCCTTAAAAGAGTCAACTATGCCATTGTAGCATGAAAGCAATGTGTAACCAATGACCATGGCTGTTCCCCAATAAAATAAAATAAATAAAAAAATAAAAAAGAAAAAGAAATGAGTGAAGGTCATGCAGTATGTTGGATTAAAGATGGCCACAAGTTATCAAACACCATTTCCACTAAGAATGTCCAGTATAAGGGCGATGTCCTTTTTCTTTCCATCTGGAAGGGGAGGTCTATGATTGTACTGACCAATGAAAATCACAGAGATTATGATGTGGTGTGTGCTTCCGGGCCTAACCCTTACGAAGCTGGCAGCTTCGGCTTCCTGTCTCTTGGGACACTTATTCTTGACCCCTGAGCTTCCATGTAAGAAGCTGGGTAGCTTGCTGGAGAAGCCATGGAGAAAGGTCTTGAGACCAGCTGGAGAGGGAAAGAAGCACTGCTGAGCCCACCCTGCTAGTCGTCTTCTTAAGAGTCAAAGGCATGTGTGTGAAGCCTTCTTGGGTCTTAAAAACCAATGCTGGCAAACTGTTTTGGCCCATGTATCAGCCACCTGATTTTGTGAATAAAATTTTGCTAGAACCCAACCGCAGTCATTTATTTACATATTGTTGGTAGCTACTTTCACGTTACAGCAGCAGGGCTGCGCAGCTGTGAGAGACACTAGGTCCCACAAAGCCTAAAGTATTTACTATTTGGCCCTTCACAACGAAAGTTTTTTACCTCTGTTGTAGATCATCCCACATACTTCCCTATGACTGCAGATGGCACCACATAGACCAGAAGAGCCTCTCATCTGAATTGGGCCTCTATTTCTAATCTATAAAAATCACAAAGTATAATAATAAAATGGTAATTGTTCTAAGCCACTTGTTTTAGGGTAGATATTTATGCAACAGCAGGAAGCTGGAACATAATTCATTATCTGGAAGCATGGCAGTGCTGTATACATCCTGTGACATGTGTCGATGGCTTTGGAATCAGGCACTTTACAGAAGCTGAAAGGACCTCATGGAGACAGATAGTGGAAAGAAAGACTTGAAAGAGGCTGTTAGCAGAAGCAGCAAGAGCCTTGAAGACTGTTGGCCAAGCCTTGGGGGACAGTGGGAACACGTCATTGGAGGCTGGCAAGAAGTTTGACATTAGTATTCCCTGCGCTAGTGAAGAAAATGAAAATGGAAGCTAATGAATTTGTGGATCTGGCAGAAAAAGATTAACAGGCAGAACAGAGAAAGCACCAGCTGGCTTCGGCTGCCCAGGGTAAAATAGAAGAAGAGGGCTGAACTAAAGAAAAAACTGTTGAGTTGGTGAGCAGGATTTACAGGAAATACAAAGGAGCCATGGCGGGTGGGAATCAAAATAAAACTTTCTCACCCCAGTCTCTCCTTCCAATAGACTCACAAAGTGAGAAATGGCCTCAGGACAAAGGTTAAATCTGGGCTACTCCCTGTAAAACTGGCCATGGGGTAAATAATCTCAAGGTTGTTCCTTTGCTGAGACCTTAGAAAGACCTTAAAAAGACCTGAGGGTAAGCCTAATAGGGCTTCTAAACCTAAAGATTGTGCATCTCAGACCCTTTTTGCCAGAATAGAGGCCCCTGTAAATCCTTGAGATATGCTTGGTAAGTAAGCCCTTTCAATGAGACAAAAAAGGTGTTTTTTATTGGAACCTGGGAATAATTTTCCCAGAATACCCCAAATCTCAGCCCAAAGGAGAAAAAAGACTATGACAGAAACAAATGTGTGTGTGGCTTTTGTGGACTGGGTTATCATTTGCTACACAGGAGCCATATAAAGCTTTTTAGGGAAAGGAGGGATGACTCAGGCCATATCCAAGAACCACTGCAGGGAACTGTTGACCTGTATCGGCTACATTTCAGAAATAGTGTGGAACAGTAAGCCACCAAAATTTTCTCATTTTTAAGAGGAGGGCTTATGGTTATCCTGTGCCAATCTGACCATTAAATGTTGCGAGGAGAGCAGGTAAATTCTCCCAATAGTTCACAGGTCATTAGATTGAGAGGAACCTCACTTGTACATGGCCTTGATTTACATCATCTCCTTTTTCAATTGAAGACAGTGTAAGGGGAGATTTCTGAATGTGGAAGGAATGTAAATAATCTGTGGCCAAAAGGTGGACAATAGAGAGTCAGCCATCTGCCCTTACATCTACGGGGGCTCTGGGACTATACTGAAAACAGAACCAGGTGGAAGCTAGCCTGTGTCAGGTTTTGAGCCCAGGCTAAAGGCCCAGGCCCTTAAGAGATGAAAAGTTTCTAGTTCCTAACTTCTGGGTTACTTACTCTTGGAGCCCTGAACTGCCACATTAGACTTCCAATTAGTCCGTTTAAGAGAGCACGTGAAAAGGTTCTGAATCCACAGTCTTCTGGCTGTGAATGAAGCCACCATTGACCCTCCAGCAGAGCCACTAGTTGGATAGCATCACAGATACCACACGGAGAAGAATTGGCCAGCCAAATCCTGCCCAAGTTTCGACCCACAAGATCCTAAGATATAATAAAATGGCTGCTGGTTTAAGACACTAAGTTTTGGGGTAATTTGTTATACACAATAGATAATAAAAATATATTTCACACTACTACTAAAAATACACAACTATATTTTGAACCTAATTTCCAAAGTCACTGAGTTTGAAAATACATGGTCTCTGGTATGGGTTGAACTGTGTCTTCCAAAAAGATACGTAAAGTCCTAAATCCTAGAACTTGTGAATCTGACCTTATTTAGAGATAGAGTCTTTGTAGATGCAATCAAATTTAGGTGAAGTCGTCCAGGATTAGGGTGGGTCCTAATCCAATGACTGTGTGCTCATAAGAAGGGGGAAATTTGGACACAGGCACACAGGGGAAGAGGCCATGTGAGGATAGAGAGAGAGGGACTGGAACGACGCATCTGAAAACCAGGGAATGCCAAGGAGTGCAGGCAGCCTCCAGAAGCAAAGAAAAATTCCTCCCCTAGAACCTTCAGACAGAGCCTGGCCCTGCCAATATCTTAATTTTGGGCTTCTAGCCTCCAGAACTGTGAGAGAATAAATGTCTGTTATTTAAGATACCTGGTTTGCGGTACTTTGTTATTGCAGCTTTGGGTGACCAATCCAGTCTCTCACAGCAGGTGGCGTACAGTAGAACAGAAGTTCTATGTGTATTAAAAACACTACCGTAGATAACACACAACACATCTTTTGGAATATTATTAATACTGGGTAGTAATCTTCACATGGCCCAGTCCATACAGATTCCAAATGTTTAAGCTGGTTCTCCATATTGTGCCAATGCTCTTTCTCGCGCTGATTCTTAAAGTCACAGAGCTGGAGTATTCTGGGCCTCCAGGCCTCCTGGTCCTTCAATTCTACTTAATGCCTTATGGAATACACCTGAGGAAGGGCCAGGGCCAGGAGTGTGAAAAGGGATAAAAAATCCACCGAGGCAATGCCATGACTTGCCAGCAATTTGGTGATAGATAACAGTAATCATTCTCTAAAATGGGATTTGGAAATTTGCTATGGCTTTTAGTTACGCATTCTAAATACTTTCAGATAATGACACTTGGGCCCAAAGCCATAAGTAAAACATTTAATGATGTGCATCTGTGTCTATATCAATACTTCAGAATGCTGATCACTCTAAAAACAGGAAAAGTTTATGCTGCTCATTTTTACTGTATGATAATATGTATAGTTAAGAAAAATGATACATCAAGATAATGCTTAGTAAATCCACTTCTAAAGTGGTTGTTTATACCTGGCTTCAGTAAAAGGACAGATAAACATGACTATGCTAGGATTTCAGTATTACTTAATTGACATTAAAGCTCACTTAAGTATCCCCTGGTACACCTATGCAAAATGCATAGTTATTGCCTTACTATTATTAAAAATGCATGTCATATTTCCAGATTATATTCATTTGGCCAGTGGGACATGCACTATAATGAGCTAGTACCAGATTCATCTGAGCTATAAAAATAAATAATAACTACATGATAATCTTTTGATGTACAGCCAAGAATCATTTAATTTCTAGAGTCATAAAAAGATGAAATGAACCAAAAATTCAAAAATGCCAATGAGAAAGGGGGAAAAAAGTACAAAGAGAAAAAAATGCCAATGAGTACTTGAAGGAAATATCCTTTAGACAGAGGGAACTCTAGCTTTTTTACAAAATAAAAAATGTAACTTCTTAGGGAGAATTTCATAGGGAAACAACATATTTCTATACTACTGTAATGGGAAACATGCAAATGTATATTTAAGAGTATTAGCTTGTGCATTTTCAAAGGCCATCTTGTAAACTGGTCTAGAAAAACTGTTTATAAAGAAACAAACAAAAACAGAAGCAGAATCATTGTGTCATCAAATACAAGGGACAGAGGTTTACGATTATGGACCTAGGTTCACATGGCAAGTCACTGACAGCTTAGCAGGTTTACTTAAGTCACCTAACCTTCTCAGACTTCAGGCTCCTTATTATAGAATGAAATCATAGTATTACCTATGGCAATAAATAATTACAATGAAAAAGGAGAAAAGTTACAGAAATTTCCCTCATAAACTACAAAGCATTATGCAGATGTTATGTTAGTCATTAGTCTAATGGGGAAAGTAACCCCAAATTAAAATTTCTCATGCACATTCTCTAACTTGAGGCTTTGAAATTTAGGTTTCAGTGTGGTTTATGCTTAATTCTTTCTGATAATGAGTCTTTGTTTTTAGTTAAAATATAATCTCAGAATATACTACAGCAGTCACTTATTAACCACAGATATTTAGAATAGAAACAGTATGTTCTCCTGGAAGACTAAAGCGTAGACTGTTGAAACAGTCCTACTGACCTTTAACAAAGTCTGTGAGCAGAAACAAGGGGTTAAAAATGTAATGGGCTGAGAAACATTTTTTTTATTTCTGAAGCATTTATGATTTCACATGTTTCCTTTTCAAAGGCCTTTTAAGAGCTCTGACATAAGGCTTCATTGAAGTTTCAGCTGGAATGCAGACAGGTTGAAAGGCATGCAAGTAAAAAGGCTTACTATTCGAATCAAAATGGAAATAGTGCCTTAATTGTTCCCTTCAAATTCATATCATGATCAGTTGGAGCCCGTTTCTGCCCCGGTCATCCAGCTGGGGAGTTCCTCCTGACTTCAAAGAAATCGCCTGTCAGAGAAGACATCAGCTAAATCATATCTGAATACAGAGTTGAACATGAAAAAAAAACAACAAAAAAAACCCAGCATGTTTTTTAACATTGTAAAGGTACTCTTATAAACCACTGTTTGATCGGGTTTTCACAAACAAAGACAAAGATACAGTAGTCCCCATTAATCTGTGGGGGATACTTCATCCCAAGACCCCCATGGATGCCTGAAAGCTCAGATAGTACCAAACCCTAGACATAGTATGTTTTTTCTTCTACATACATACCTATGATAATGCTTAATTTATAAATTTGACACAGTAAGGGATTAACAATTACAGCTGATAATGAAAAAGAACAATTACAACAATATACTATAATCAGATTTATGTGACTGTGGTCTCTCTGTCTCTCTCTCTGATAATCAATCTTATAACTCAGACAGCTTCTACAAGACCAATGGGCAGGGAACATATATAATGTGGAGGTGATTCATATCCAGGGTGGGACGGAGCTGGACAGCACACGATTTCATCATGATACTCAGAATGGCGCACACTTTAAAACTTAAGAATTGTTTATTTCTGGAATTTCCCATTTAATATTTCCCGACCATGGTTGACCATGGGAAACTGAAACCATGGAGAGCAAAACTGCAGATAAGTGGGGACTATTGTATACAATAACCTATTGTTCCTGAAGCTGTAATTACTTGTTAAAAGTTCAGTGGGGAGAGTTTGCCCCTAATGCTCATTAATTCACTTTCCAGTTCATCCAGGATAAAAATCAAACTCCTTCCTACAGCTGATAAGAAAGAATTATTCAAGCTTTCCCAACTCTTAAAGAACAAAGGCTTATGCTCCGGACTTTCTTCTTTGGATTGTATTCTTCAGAAAATGAAGTGAAATGTTTGAATGCAGTACTCCTAGCCATTCAACAAGATCACATGCACTTACCATCTATTTTATACCAGATCCTGTGCTGTCAGTGTCAGGCACGGGAAAGATGGCTCCTGTCTTTAAGGAGTTCACCAACCAGTAGGGTAGAGAGAATCACAAATTATTTCACCATGGGATGAGAGGTAGCACTGATGGGAATCAGATACCAGCTTATGTGTCCAAGAAGCAGTGACACCTAAGTTGAGACTTCGTAGACACGTAGGAGCTGGGGAAAGAAAGGAGTAGGGTCCAGTCAGGAGAGAGTGTTTGAAGGGGTCTAAGTGACCCCATTAGTTTAACGTGGCTGTGCTGGAGAGAGGAGCAAGAGGAAGCTAGAGAAGCGAGCAAACGGATTTGTGCCCAACCAGAGATCAGACTGGGGACTCCGTGATACAGGGAACTAGTGAAACATGTCTGAGCAAGGTGGGAGAGTGTTCACGTTCGGGTGTGTGTGTGTGTGTGTGTG
>NW_017732766.1:45341-66520 GCF_001890085.2 Hipposideros armiger | reverse complement strand
GTGTGTGTGTGTGTGTGTGTGTGTGTGTGTGTGTGTGCGCGCGCTTTAGTGGCCCTCGCAGAGTACAGAGAATTCAAGTAGGTATGACTAGGAGGAGAGTCGTTAGGAAGCCATCACAATAACTGAGGGAAGAAGGGTTTACTTAACACTACTTTAGGGATGAAAGAAAAAAGGGACAAACTAAAAAGGACTATTTCTGGCATTAGAAACAAATAAAATCTGGTTACTAATTGGGTGCAGTTGCAAGGAGAGGGGAGCTGTTTCCAGTGCTTTCCAGGTTCCTGTCTTGAGCGACTGTGGCATCAGTGGCACCTGTCACTGAGTCGGCTGTACTAGAGGAGCAGTAAGTACGAGTTAGGTTTCCTGGGTCCTTCGTTTGGAAAGTGAACAATGAATATGCCTATACGTGTCAGTGTCCCATTCTGCCAATTCTAAGCTCCTCACATGCCCCAGATCCCACCCCCAGTGGCCCCTGCACTACTCTCTGTCGACCCCACCATTGTTTCCTGTCGCCGTGCAGCACCTCCTTGTCTCGGACTCACCCTGCCTCATGCTCTGGTTGCAGCCATGTTCATCCTAGAACTTCAGGCCAAACATCACACTTCTCCCTGTGGCATCCATGTTCCTTTCTCACTGCCCACAGGAGCCCTGTCCTTGGGAACGACTGTGATTCTTCTACCTGCCCCGGGCCTGCGCTCACCCTCTTCCTTCTATCTGGAACACCACGCCTCTTCAGCGCCAAGCTTTGCTTTGGCTCCCTCCTCGGCCGGATCCTTTGAGCCACAGATGAGGCATCATTTCTTCAGCGTCTCTGGCCTCCAAGACTGAGAAGTGATGCTCCAAAGTGCTCTCGTTTTGCTTACGTTGGGCTTAACAGTAAATCAGCACTTTTTTCTGAACTAGAAGCTTCGTGAAGACAGGAACAGTGCCTTGTTCATCCACGGGCCTCTGTATTAGTTTTTCTATATAAAAAAATTGTCCCAAAAGTGTCATGGTAAAAGAACAAACACTCATCTCACAGTTTCTGAGTCAGGAATTCTAGAGCAGCTGGTACTTGCATAGGGCCTCTTGTAAGGGTGCAACCAAGGTGTCAGCCAGGAGGAAACTTGAGTCAACAGGATCCACTTTACAGCTCCCTCACATGGCTGTTGGTAGGAGGATACAGCTTCTCACCACACGGGCCACTCATAGGGCTGTAGACAACATGGTTTCCCCAGAGAGAGTGATCCAAGATATATAAAGCCCAAGGAAGGAAGCCATAGTCTCTTACCGCCTAACCTCAGAATTGACATGCCATGCTTTCTGATGTGCAATGTGCAAGGGACTACACAAGGGTATGAGTAGCAGGAGGTAGGCATCACTGGGGACCATCTTAGAAGATGGATCTCACAGCCCCCAATGAAGAGTAGTACAATTAGCCTGGAAGAGGTACTAACAGATATCTTAGAAGGAGTTAATAAATGAATGGATGAATCAAAATAAATACGTTTCTGCAAAGTGTTGGGCTAATTACCCCGGAGAATATAGAGATGTAACAGATGGACTTTTTATCTTTTTAATATGTTTCCTGCTAAAAAAAAAAAAGACTATACCATAATCTCTGTGATGCTAAGGTCTTCTTTTGCGTAAGATATCTGGTACAGTGAAAACTGAGTGGTTTATGGTTATTTGTCCCCAGAAGGCTGAGCAGACAGAAAAGCTCTGTGAAATAATATCCACATCTCTTTACATATTGAAAAAAAATTGCTACACATAGATTCTCATGCTTTACTTGTAAGAGAACTTGTCTTATTATGGGTATTTTGATACATTTAAGCTGATTAAAAGGTAAAGGAAAACAATGTCTGAAATAGCAGGTCCATTAATCAAGAAAATGAGAACCATAACCAATGCAAAGGATATTAAACTATTTGCCTTTCATTGGACTTGTGAATTCTGCAGGAGATAATGCTGAGCTCCATAAGATACAATTCAAAAACTAAATTATTTTAATAATTGGTTTGTCTACTGCCACTATTTTCTAGCTATACTGCATTAAATGTCATTTAACTATTCTAATAAATATTTAGCCCACAGGTAAAACTGATAAACATTTCTCTATCTGCCTATAAACAAAATAAGCTGGCATAATAGATACAGCAACACAATGCAACATTATAATATGATGGTAATGTGCTAAAGAACGAATCAATAAGAAAAAAATCATTATTAATTGCTTTAAAATAACATTAGAAAACTGTACAATGAAAACTATAAAACATTGTTGAAAGAAATTAAAGAAAACGAATAAATGGATAGATACCCCATGTTCATAGATTGAAAGACTTAATTAATATTGTTAAAATGTCCATACTAGTCAAAGTGAATTATAGATCCAAAGTAACCCTTCTGAAAATTCCAAGGACATTTTTTGCAGAAATAGAAAATCCATACTATAATTCATAGGAAGAATCAAGGGACCTTCAATAGCCAAAACAATCTTGAAAAAGAACAAAGCTGGAAGACTCGTACACCTTAATTTCAAAATGTACTATAAAGCTACAGTAATTGAAACATAAAGACATAAAGACATACATATAGACCAATACAATAGAATAGAGAGTCCAGAAATAAACCCTTCTATATTGTCAAATGATTTTCAGTGAGGGTGGCAAGCCCATTTAATGGGGGAAAAGACAATCTTTTCAACAAATGGCCTGGGAAAATTGGATAGCTACATGAAAAACAATAAAGTTGGATCCTCACCTAATACCATACACAAAAATTAAATAAAAAATGAAGCAAAGATCTAAACATTAGAGAGAAAACTATAAGACTCTTATCACAAAACATGAGGCAAAATCTTCATGACACTGGATTTGGCAATGATTTCTTTGACATGATCACTACGGCACAGGCAACTGAAAAAAAGAAAAAAAGAAAAATCAGTTGTTCTCATTTTTTTTCCTGAAATTACATTGTTAGTATATAGGAATGAAATTGATTTTTGTACATTGATTTTGTGTCCTGCAACTTTACTGTATGTGTTTATCCTTTTGCAACTGAAACAAAAAAATAAAATACCTTCATTATTTTAAACTTAACAAAGGATGTGAAGGACCTATACATTGAACAGTGTAAGACATTAGTAGGAGAAATTCAAGATGACACAAAGAAATGGAAAGATATTCTGTTTTTATGGATTGGAAGAATCAACATAGTTAAAATGGCCATATTACCCAAAGCAATATATGGATTTACTGCAATCTCCATCAAAAACCCAATGGCATTTTTAAGAGAAATAAAACAAAAAAATCATCATATTTCTATGGAATCACAAAAAACCTGCGAATATCCAAAAGCAATCCTGAGAAAAAAGAACAAGGCCAGAGGTATCACAATACCTGACTTCAATTTATTCTACAAAGCGATGATAATCAAAACAATGTGGTATTGGCAGAAAAACAGACACAAAGACCAATGGAATAGAATTTAAAACCCCAAATTAAACCCACATATATATGGGCAGATAATTTTTGACAAAGGAGCCAAGAACATACAATGAAGAAAAGAAAGCCTCTTCAATAAATGGTGCTGGAAGACTTGGAAAGCCACAGCTATCTTTAACCAGATGCCAAAATTAACTCAAAATGGATCAAAGACCTAAACAAAAGACCTGAAGCAATAAATTGCAAAGAAGAAAGCATAGGTACTAAACTAATGGACCTTGACTTGAGAGAGGATTTTATGAATTTGATCTCAAAAGCAAGGGAAATTAAAGCAAAAATAAATGAATAGGACTATATCAAACTCAAAATCTGCTGGCACAGCAAAAGAAGCCATCAAGAAAACAAAGAGGCAACCAACCAAACTGGAGAAGATATTTGTAAACAACACCTCCAATAAGGGCTAATATCCAAAATATGTAAAGAACTCATACAACTCAACAGCAACAACAAAAACAATCCAACTAAAAAATGGGCAGAGGACCTGAACAGACACTTCTCCCAAGAAGACATACGAATGGTCAACAGATACATGAAAAAATGTTTGACTTCACTAGCTATTTAGGAAATGCAAATCAAAACCACAATGAGATACCAATTCACACCTATTAAAATGACTATCATTAACAAGACAAATAATAACAAGTGTTGGAGAGGCTGTGGAGCAAAAGAGCCCTCAGATACTGCTGGTGAGAATGTAAATTGGTACAGCCACTATGGAAAACAGTATGGAGGTTCCTAAAAAAAAAATTAAGAATAGAATTACCATATGGCCCAGCAATCCCTCTTCTGGTATCCATTCAAAAAAATCTGAAAACATTAATCTGTAAAGATATGTGTACCTCTATGTTCACTGCAACATTATTCACGGTGCCCAACACATTGAAGCAACCAAAACGTCCTTTAATAGATGACTGGACAAAGAACATGTGATACATATACACAGTGTAATGTTACCCAACCATAAGAAAAGATGAAATACTGCTATTTGCTACAACAACTTGAGATTATCATGCTAAGCGAAATAAATCAGACAGAAAAAATCAAGAACCAAATAATTTCACTCATATGTGGGATATAAAACAGTAACAAACAAACAAGACAAACAAACCAACACTCATAGACACAGACAACAGTTTAGTGGTTCCCAGAGGCTAAAGGGGGAGGAGGTGGTAGATGAGGGTAAAAGGGATCAAATACATGGTGATGGACAAAGAACTGACTCTGGGTGGTGAACATACAATGTGATACATAGATGACATATTACAGAATTGTATACTTGAAATCAATAATTTTACTAACCAATGACACCTGATTAAATTTAATAAAAATTAAACTTGGGCTTCATGAAAATTTAAAATGTTTGTGCATCAAAGGGCACTATCAATGGGGTAAAAAAGGTAACCCGCAGAATTGGAGATGATATTTGCAAATCAAATATCTGATAAGGGATTAATATCCAGAATATAATATGGAAGGATTTAAGTGGACATTTCTCCAAAGAAGATATACCAAGGCCAATGAGCACACGAAAATATGCTCAACACCACCTATCATTAGGGAAATGCTAATCAAAACCACAACAAAGTATCACCTCATATCCATTAAGATGCCTCCTATCCACCCCCCTCCCCAGGGTTGGATGTTGTCCAGGGTATGGAGAAATTGGAGCCCTGTGGACACATAAAATGGAATAAGCCTTGCAGCAAACAGTGTGACTGTGACTGTTCCTCAAAAAATTAAAAATAGACTGACCATATGATCCAGCAATTCTACTTCTTGGTATATACCCCAATCAATTGAAAGCTGGGTCTCAAGAAATATTTGTACATGTATGTTCTTTGTACACCTGTTCATGGCAGCATTATCCACAATAGTAGAACACAGAAGCAACCCAAGTGCCCTTCAACAGATGAATGGATAAGCAAAATATATGTACAAGGGAATATTAACCAGCCTTAAAAAGGAAGGAAACTCTGATATATGCTACTATATGGGTGAATCTTAAGGAGATTTTGCTAAGTGAAATAAGCCAGTCACAAAAAGTCAAATGCTGTATTACTCCACTTACAAGGGTTACCTAGAATGCCAAAATCTAGAAACAAAAAGTAGAAAGGTGGTTGCCAGAGGCTGGTGGGGAGGGGAATAGAAAGTGATTGTTTAATGGGAATAGAGTTTCAGTTTTGCAAGATGGAAAGAGTTCTAGGGATGGATGGTGTGATGGCTGTAACACAACAAAAATGTACTTGATACCACTGAACTATACAGTTAAAAATAACTAAGAAGGTAACCTTTATGTTGTGTATTTCACCACAATAAAAAAAAAAGGAAAACAAGAAAAAATATATCTAGGAAGAAAGAAAAAAAAAGGCAACCAGTGAGATCTGTGTAGCTATGGAAGTGCCTGTATCTTGACTCTTAATGAATATCCTGGATATTCTACAATAGTTTTATCAGATGTGATCTTTGGAGAAAGGTGGGTAAACTGTACATGGGATCTCTCTGTATTATTTCTTACAACTAACTGTGAAACTACAGTGATCTCAAAATAAGAATTTAAAGTAACATAAAAAATGGTTGAAGTTAGTGCTTTATTGGATGTTAATATTCACATATCTGATTAAATTCTCCCTCATTCATTCAAAAAGCCTTTAGTCAGTGCCTGCAACGTGCTGGTTCTCATGGAGCTTACATTATTTTTGAAACAAATAATAGTTACCACAAAGTAAAGACTAAAATTCCCACACTGCCCTATAGAGATAAGTGCATAAAAACACTATTATGCTATATTCCATAAACTCTATTTTGTGTGTGGAAAATAAGTGTGTAATGGAGGACAAAATATTTAGATGCTACATTACATGGAATGAGTAAGAAGGCAACTATGTTTTTCAAGATATTAAAAGTGCATTCATTTAGCTTCTCTGAACCAACTCCATCTGAATTCATTTTGATGGGAAAATTGAAAATATCCATTATTATATTCTGTATACTTCACTAAATAGGAGGTTGGGGGGAGGGGAACACTGCAAGATGACCTTTCCTTTCATATTGTTATCTTTTTTTTTTTTCCTAGACCAGTAAAGGACATAAAAGTCCAAGATGTCCAAGCTTGTAGCCAAGAGAGAAAATAACCAATTCACACCTTTGGACTATCAGCAAAATAGAAAGCTACATTTCATTTTCACGGGTGGGATGATGTGACTTATCAAATTGTTAATCTTCAAAATCCCATTCCCTTCCTAGTAAGCAGTCAAAGTGGTTTAAATATGCCTGGTTGTTCTGTTGACTTGTTGGGAATTTAGTGTTTTCTTTCTGCTTTTCCTGGCATTATTCTTTTTAACTTCAGGCCATTTAAGGATGCTGGCACTACTGTTTTCGTTTTATTCTGTAATAATTTTCCTGAAAAAATATGCATAACAATTGAAAAAATAGCCCATCTCCAATATACATGTTATTAACTCAATCTGTTTTGAATTACTGGTAGAAAGGTCAGCTTAAATTAGTGAGAAAAGGATATTTTGTAATAAATTTTTTAAATTTAATTTTGTTACTCACAAGTATATTTTTTAGATTTTAAAAGTTTAGAATATTAAAGTTTCCATTTAGCGACCCAGCTGAGCCTGTTTAATAGAGGTTTATGTCGCCCCTCCCCTCCTTTCTTTTAAAGACTATTTTTCGAGCAGTTTTAGATTTACAGAAATATGAGCAGAAATTACACTGATAGACCCCTTCACTTCCTGAGTTTCCTCTATTATTGCCATCTTGCATTAGTATGGCACTCTTGTCACAACTGATGAGCCTATGTTCATGCTTTACTATTAAGTAAAGTCCATAGTTGACACTAGTGTTCACTCTTGGTGGCATGCAGTCTAGGAGTTTCGACAAATGCATAATGACATTATAGCATCATACAGAGTAGTTTCACTGCCTTAAAAATCCCCGGTGCTCCACCTATCACTCCCTTCCACTACAACCCCGAGCCCCAACCTCTGGAAACCATCGATCTTTTACTGTGTCCATAGTTTTGTGTTGTCCAAAATGTCACATAGTTTGAATCACATAATTTGTAGCCTTTTCAGATTGGCTTCTTTCCCTCAACAATATGCATTTAAAATTCCTTCATATCTTTTAGTGGCTTAATAGCCCATTTATTTTTAGCACTGAATAATATTCCATTGTTTGGATGTACCACAGTTTATGTATTCATTCACTTACTGAAGGACATATTATCTGCTTCCAGATTTTGACAGTTACGAATAAAGCTGCTATAAACATCCATGTGCAGGTTTTTGTGTGGACGTAAGTTTTTAACTCATTTGGGTAAATACCAAGGAACACGATGGCTGGGTTATACCATAAGGGTATGTTTAGTTTTCTAAGAAACTCTCAAAATACTATGCAATTTTGCATTCTCATCAGCAATGAATGAGCATCACGGTTGTTCCACATACTAGCCAGCATTTTGTGTTGTCAGTATTTTGGATATTAGTCATTCTAATAGACATACAGTCTTAACTTGTAATTTCCTGATGATATATGATGTTGAGTGTCTTTTCGTATGCTTATTCGTCATCTGTCATCTGTATGTAATTTTCAATGAGGTGTCTGTTAAGGTCTTTTGTTCATTTTGTAATTTGGTCATTCGTTTTCATATGGCTGAGTTTTAAAAGTTCTTTGTATATTTTGGATACCAATCCTTTATCAGTTGTTTTGGGGTTTTTTTTTTTGCAAATATTTTCTCTCCATCTATGGTATGATCCTTTTTTAAATTGTTAACTAATTTGGTTTTTCACCTTCATATTACCTTCAAAACTTATAATAGTCCCCCCATATAGTATTTATTCAGTCAGTGTTTGAAGATGCCCAGTAAAGTACTTTCCCACCAAAATGTGTGTTTGTGTGAAAAAAAAAGGTTTTGTGCAGGCACATTTTCAAATATGCTGTAGTAGTCTTTGAGAATGAATGCTAACACATTTCTACCCACCCTTCAAAAACAATATTTGAATTTGCTAAGACCAGACAAAAGTTTGATGAAAATATATCAATCAGCTTTCAAGGCTGCCACTTGTTTCACAAAGTATTACTTGCATTTCAGGTAGGAAAACTCATCACTGGACCAAGATCACCACATTGCTGACTTATGCCCTTCCCCATGCTTAATATGCCTTTTTCAGATACATTTACATTTTAGATACCAGAAGCGGTTTTACCCTCTCATTCCAATTGTGTAGGACAAACAACCTTTAAAAAATATTTCCCTTGCTAAGTCAATACTAATGAAGTACTTTGGAAAATTAGGTGACTCCAGAAAAATCACAGATCGAGAGAGATCCAACAGAGGGACAAGAGATCCCAGCCCCACAGCAGCCTCCCCAGCCCAGAGTACTGGTGCTGGCAAGAGGAGCCCCCACAACATCTGGGGATTCCAACCATCCGGGTGGGATGGAAGGCTGCAAGAAAAAAACCCCAGGCATCCTGTTAAATGGTCCATGCACAACTCCCTTCCAACGCGAA
Source organism: Hipposideros armiger (assembly GCF_001890085.2). Taxonomy (NCBI): domain Eukaryota; kingdom Metazoa; phylum Chordata; class Mammalia; order Chiroptera; family Hipposideridae; genus Hipposideros; species Hipposideros armiger. The sequence goes on along the minus strand of NW_017732766.1, from coordinate 57,518 downwards.
ATGCTTTGTAGCTCCTACCAGGTAGTCCCAAGCTGGTCACAGGCAGTTGGTGACCTGGGACTTCACTGGAACCCCTCACAAGAGGTCCCAGAACCAACATACTTGGAGGTCAGCTTCAGATCACAGCAGAGCACGCCCAGTTAGCCCCACAAGTTGCATACCCAAAAGGCAGTCTCAACAGTCACCAAAGTCTACTGGGATAAATCCCACTCCATATGGTAAGTCCCGTGCAAAGCATGTGGACATGGTCAAACCCCACAGCCAATCAGCCTGGAGCAATCCCATCCACTGACATGCCAAGAGCAATCAAGAATCAATTATAACAGGAGGGCACACACAACTCACACAAGGGACACTCCTGAAGTACCCAGAGCAGGTAACCAGGGACGCTGTGCCAGGGCCCCACAGGACACCTACTACATAAAGCCAACTGGACAAGACTGGGAGACATAGCAGATCTACCTAATACATAGAAACAAACAGCCAGGCAGTCAAAAGGAGAAAACAAAGAAATATGCCCCAAATGAAAGAACTGGAGAAAACTCCAGAAATAGAATTAAACAAAATCGAGGCAAGCAATCTACCAGATACAGAGTTTAAAACAATGGTTATTAGGATGCTTGAGAAACTTAGTGAGAACTTCAACAAAGACGTCAGAAGCATAAAATGACATAGAGACCATAAAAAAGAACAGTCAGAAATGAATACAATAACTGAAATGAAGAATGCACTGAAAAGAATCACCAGCAGACTAGATGAAGCAGAGGATCAAATCAGTGATTTGGAAGACAAGGTAGAAAAAAACACCCAATCAGAACAGCAAAAAGAAAAAAGAATCCAAAAAATTGAGGAGAGTTTAAGAGAGACCTCTGGGACAACATCAAGAATAACAACATTTGCATCATAGAAGTACCAGAAAAAGAAGAGAGAAAGCAAGGGATTGAGAACCTATTTGAAGAAATAATGACCGAAAACTTTCCTAACCTGGTGAAGGAAATAGACATACAAGTCCAGGAAGTGCAGAGTCCCAAACAAGATGAACCCAAACAGGCTCACACCAAGACACATTATAATTAGAATGGCAAAGGCTAAAGACAAAGAGAGAATCCTAAAAGCAGCAAGAGAAAGGAAACTAGTAACTTATAAGCGAGCTCTCATAAGATTGTTGGCTGATTTCTCAACAGAAACTTTGCAGGCAAGAAGGGATTGGCACAAAATATTCAATGTGATGAAAAGCAAGGACCTACAGTCAAGATTACTCTACCCAGTAAAGCTATTATTTAGAACCAAAAAACAGATAAAGAGTTTCCCAGACAAGAAAAAGCTAAAGGAGTTCATCATCACCAACCCTCTATTACAAGGGATCTTAGAGGGGCTTCTTCAAGAGAAAAAAATAATTATGAATAATAAATTGCAATAGCTACATGTTTATCAGCAATTACTTTCAGTGTAAATAGATTAAATGCTTCACTCAAAAGACATAAGAGGGCTGAATAGATAAGAAAACATAACCCTTACATATGCTGCCTACACGAGACTCACTTCCGATTGAAAGACACATAGACTGAAAAGGGGTGGAAAAAGATATTTCACAAAATTGGAAATAAAAGAAAACAAAAAGAGCTGGAGTAGCTATACTTATATCAGACAAAACAGACTAAAACAAAGGCTGTAAGAAGAGGCAATGAAGGACCTAGTGATTCCACTTCAGAGAGTTTATCTGAAGAAACCCAAATGTTACTTTGAGGGGACATGTGTATCCTTATGTTCACTGCAGCATTGTTTATAACGGCCAAGATGTCAAGACAGTCTGGCATCAATGGAAGAATCAATAAAAAGTAGGTGGTACATATGTACAGTGGAATATTGCTTGGCCATGGAAGGAAATGGGTTCTTGCCATCTGCAGCAGCATGGATGGACCTGGAGGACATTGTGCTGAGTGTAGTATGTCAGACAAAGAAAGACAGATGCAACGTGATTTTGCTTATTATGTGGAATCTAAAGAACAAAATAAACAGTCAAAACAGAAACAAATTCATAGATACAGAGAACATGTTGATGATTGTCAGATGGAAAGGGGGTTGAAACTAAGAAGTACAAATTGGTTGTTATACCATAGCTATGGGTATGTAGGGTATAGAATAGGGAATATAGTCAATAATACTGTAATAACTATGTATGGTATCACATGGGTACTAGATTTCTTGGGGTGGTAGATGGGAGGGGGTTGGGGGCAGGGTGAAAAAGGTAAAGGGATTAAGATGTACAAATTGGTAGCTACAAAATAGTCATGGGGATATAAAATAAAACATAGGAAATATAGTTAATATTCTTGTAATAACTATGTGTAGTGCTAGGTGGGTTCTTGATTAGTCAGGGAGATCATTTCTTAACATATATAAATGTCTAACTACTATGCTATACACCTGAAATTAATATAAATTAATGTTGAATGTTTAATATAACAGCAATATCCTCTGGAGTGCTATTAAATACTGAAACAGCCAAAATGTGCCTACTATTGATAATTTGGGAATTTAAAATTTTTCATCCAACTGGATGCTTTATACACTTAATTCAATGTCGTATTAAATGCAGAATATTTTAAATCTTTTCCTTAATTTATGGCCTTATTCTTTGTGCCTGGGTATGAAATTGAGAGATAGATATTCAAAAGACGGATTCACATACTAAAGGGTGCTTTTATAATTGGTCTGACATAAAGAGGCAATTAACTAAAGCAATTCTGATGAAAATGAACACATCCATTTTATGGCAGTTCTCTTTAACTGAAAAGATTGCTGTGTCCCTCCTGTGATCCACAGATGGGATTTATCTTATTGACAGCAATGTCTCCAGTGCTTTGTACATAGTATCCCCAATAAATGTTTTGTGAATGAATGAATGAATGAATGAATGAATGAATGAGTATGACCGTAAATAGCTTGATATTTGTCTGAATGTGGTTTTAGTGCACTATGAATAGTTGGGCTAATATCTATATTCTTTTATAAAGGTGCTGGAATTCTTATAACACAGTTTCTGAAAAAACAGACTTTTATGCTTTTTGAAACCTATGAGCAAAATATGTAGTAGAAATTCCTCAAAATAGAACCAAACTTTTTATGCATTCAGCCCTATGTGTCTATTATTCCCATCAGCAATATCCACTATTTCCCCTTGAGCTCCTTATAATTAATACTAGCTTTTTCAAAATTGCTGACATTTATGCCCTGAGCATTTGCTCTTCCAAAGAAACATTCTGGCTTACATCACAGGGAAGTTTATATGCCAGTTGTATATCAATACCTGTACTATCCATATTTCTCCAGCTTTCAGAATAAAGAGAAAAAACATCAGAATGCTAAATAAAATTCTGCCAAAAGAATGTGTTGGTATTTCAAAGACACACCTTTCAGTGTTTAAATGACTTAGAGCAATGAGTTACTTCATTAAATCTGTAGAAATGATATCCTGGAGGTCTCAATTATCTATTTAATCAATAATAGGAAAAATTTGAGTTTACACAAATTAGTATTTTGTAACAATTTCATCGATTAAAGCCACACATCTATAATTAACTTGTAATAGACAGAAAAAGTGAGAGATTCTTGATTCTTTGCTGGAAACAATAGTTGGTAAAGGAATGGGGGATAGTATGTGCAGATAATTTTTTTTCTGCATTAAATTTATTGTTGTGACATTAACACATAATTTGTAAAATTATGTGGGTTTTAAGTATACATTTCTACAATACATCATTTATATTTTTCATTGTGTGTTCACCACACTTCTTCCAAGAAGACATACAAATGGGTCAACAGATACATAAAAAAAATGTTCAGCTTTACTAGCTGTTAGCAAAATGCAAATCAAAACCACAATGAGATATCACTTCACACCTGTTAGAATGGTTATCATCAACAAGACAAATAATAACACGTGTTGGAGAGGCTGTGGAGTAAAAGGAACCCTCATACACCGTTAGGGGGAATGTAAATTGGTGCAGCCACTACAAAAAACAGTATGGAGGTTCCTCAAAAAATTAAGAATAGAATTACCATATGACCCAGCAATTCCTCTTCAGGATATCTACCCCAAAAATCTGAAAACATTTATCTGTAAAGATATATGTACCACGATGTTCATTGCAATATTATTCACAGTGGCCAAGATATGAAAACAACTGAAACATCTTTTGATAGATGATTGGATAAAGAAGATGTGATACATATATACAGTAGAATGTTCATCAGCCATAAGAAAAGATGAAATACTGCCATTTGCAACAACATAGATGAATCTTGAGATTATCATGCTAAGCGAAATAAGTCAGACAGTAAAAGTCAAGATCCATACCTAGTAATTTAAACTCAAAAGGTTCACGTGTCAGCCCATTACTCACGAGTCTTTTTTTCATACATCCCTCCTTATGCCAATTATCAACTATTCTCTCCATCTAAAGATTGGAGGCAGAAACATATATGACAATTCATTAGGAAGAAGACTTGAATATTCAGCTTCAAATCCTCATATTTCTTCTGTAGTTTCTTGGAGATCACACTCTTTGCAATTATAAACGCAGAGCATCTCCCACATCCCAGCATGCCTTTCAAAGCATATGCAAAAGACGTACTGGGGAAGTGGGTGGGGAGGGTGGGATCCTTGTATATTTGCCACCTCTTTCTTTCCCAAAGTTGATCATATCTAGGTTGGTGATAAAGAAGATTCCAGTGGGATAGGTCATTCAATCTATAGATACACAGAATCTATAGTGCTCATTACCATTTTTTACTTATAATACCCTTAATATTTTTTTCCTCCAAACCCTCACACATTTTTTATGTCTCTGACATCTAAGATCAAGTAGTCGCAAAAGATGTAATTTCCATTGCACTATAATTAATTACATTTTAAAAATGGCTACATTCCCTTTTAAACATAGCCATTGAGTCTAAATATTATAGTAAGTCCAACATACCTATTTCAAAAGACATGAACAATCTCATCTTTAAATCAGAAAGTTTACATAGCTTCTTTCTCTCCTTGAACTCATATTGACATTTCATACCCTCAAAAGAATTTCACTCTTATGTATCAAAATTATTTTCTGAAAACCTTTGTTCAAACTACCCTGCTTCTTTGCAAAAGCTTGTCTACAAGATTTTTATTTTCCATCACTATGTATCATTCCATATTTTGAGTTCTCCTTTCTTTGATGTTCCCGTGGGTTTTACTCCTTAGAATCACACACCACAGTAAAATTAGAGGTGGGTGAGAGGAAAGCTTTTATTTTGCAGAGTGGGAGAACGGAATTTGAGAATGGGAGCCCATTTCAGGCAAATCAATTTTATGAATGACTGTATGGAAGTCAAGGGTCTGGACACTGATGATCCTGAAAGTCTTCATGCACAGGTATCCCTGGGCAGTCTTCAGGCACCCTGGTGGGACACACATATCTGTCTGAAAACCACTAAACTAACATCTCATTGGCACCAAGAATCTTGCTCGGCCTTGAGCCACTCTTGAAAATGCCCAGGATAAAAGGGCGACCTAGATGGGTATAACTTTTGAAGCCTGGCTCCACATGTATACCTCCTTACTCCATTAGCCATTAGCCCATAAGTCATCAGATGGCCTCACAGAGTCGTGGGCTCTTAGCCCACTTCTGGACCTCCCACTCAAATGCAGTCTCACACAATGAAAAGATCATGGAAGCTGGCAGTTAGACACGAGCTGAAAGTATAGACCTGCCACCTATTACTAGTACTTAAATCTCTGGACCCAGTTACTTCTCCTTCTAAATGAGGCTGATCATACCTGCCTTCGGTGAGGAAATACAGGTTTGAAGTACCCAGCACAGTACACACAGCACGTCCATTTCCCTTGCCCCTTTGCCCCCTAACCCATAGGTTATCTGTCTCTGCTCATCTCCCATCTCTTTACCAAAATACATATATTTTAGTCAGGTCTACATTAAAGTTAAGATATAAAATGGTAGTAAACAAATGGTACATTTCCCACATGTTTACGTGTTTTGTTTTGTTTTGTTTGATTTTTAAAATCAGCTATCTAAGCCTGTATCGTGGCAATGGCTCTTTAAGGGCTGTGAGGTCAGCTGTAACTCAGTGGTGAGATGGACTTGAGGGGCGAGGGCACCTCCCTGCTGCCCGGAAATCGTGCCATATTGGTTGTCGACTCAGTCTGGGTGTTGGGTGTTCTTGATCATGACTCTGGATTGACTGCTGAAGCCCTCTGGTCTGACGGGAGGACAGTAGCAATCTTCAGAGTGGTCCTAGAGTCACCCCATCACCACACCCACCTCTAGCTTCTTGGCAAGGTCTGTAGTGAGGGGCCTCTTCCCTAGTTGATGCGGGAGGCATACGGTTTATATTCATTTCAGATAAGAGCAGACTCTAGGTCTGTGTGGATCTGATCACACAGATCTCTAAGGATGGACAAACGGAACCAGATCCCCTGCTCAGTCAGTTCTTTGAGAGATGCTATAGGTAATGGCAGTAACAAATTTTACTTTATTGGGCCCTCATAACCTTATAGCTTAATCAGCTTACAAGCTAATAAATAATTTAAAAAATAAGAATAATAATAAAGAGAATGTCCCATATACTCTAGCACCTTCCGTAGTGTAGGAATGTTTATGTTATGGAAATAGTGGCTCAATAGTTTGTAAACATACTAAACCTCATATAAAATTGTTCTTTCTCAGAATTTTATAATTAATATCTACAATTTGCTTTGTGATGTTTTAAACATAGGTGTACTTTAGCTCAATTCTTAACTAAATGGCTTTGAGATCATGCCGAGTTTCAATACTTTCAAAACTAGCCAAAAATTTGCTTTCACTTATGTGGTAACAAACCCAACCCCATCTACCTTCTTCTTTATGCCTTTAAGTACAATTTTTTTTTCAGTTCAACTCTCAAAGTTTCCCTTCCCTTTTAGCATATAATTATCTCTCACATTAAGGATTTTATAAGACCTAGAATAAAGAACATAATCTGAAACAAAAAGAATAACCTATTTTATTTTATGAACACAACAAATAATTTACACTACTAGGTCACCAGACCAACACTGCATCACTAATTATTTTCTATTTTATAAAATATCCTCTTTAGAAAATTCTTCATGTATCAGGGTTTACAAATTAATTTCAAATTGAGGTACAATGAAAGCTATATACATCAAAGCAGGATTGTGGGAAACAGACAAGTTTCAGGGATATCTCATCTGACACCTTCTAGGGTCCGTAGCCTAAGCATATTATCCTCAGATATGGAGAGTGAGGAGCGCGGGATGGCTGAGGACTCTTTCAAAGGAACAAGACTTGGAGGTACAACTGACTAGACCACTCAGGGCTATGTCCAGGAAAAAAAAAATTGAAAATTACAAAAGGTATGATTTTCTTTAAAGAATTTTCAGAAGAACTAGCTTCTCCCATAGCTATCTGAGGGAAGTGCTTTTGGCTCCAGCTTCAACCTAGCTATCCTGACAAGCCTGCCTTATCATTGCATCCTAGACCACAGCTCTTAACTCTGACATGTTCTCCTGAGCTGTTACATGCATGCTGTCTTGTGCTTGAGGGAATGTCATCTGTAAGCCTTAGCACCCAATCAGTTCTGACCAGCTCTGTTTGCCTTACTCTCTCTCCCCCACGACCCCATCTTAACCCCAGCCCCCTGAAATAACTCTGCATGCAATGTAAATTCAGTTCATATAGTCCTGCTGCACGACTCAACGCCACTCACCTTATCCCAAAACACTTCAGCTAGAAGTGCTATCTCTTCTTGCCTATAAAAACACTTTGTACAATCCATAGGATTTCTCACATTCTGCCTAGAGTGGTTTTTCTTATATTACCTACACATTTAATATCACAGCAACTTAAGGCCAAGACTTCTGTTTTTTGCATCTTCCACAAAACCCAAAATTGTGTGCTTGTATGGATGAGAAGCATAATACATACTTGTGGAATTAAATTGAACTCATACTACAAATGAAAAATATATTTAACCTTTTACTGTATATTTGATTAAGCGCCTCTTTCTTCCTACAGGATGATAAGGTTTTTGTATCTCTAGTACTTAGTAATGTCTGGTATATACAGTGGTGCTCAAAAATGCATTTGGTTACTAGAGGGTAAGTGGGGAGAGGGGGGGCAGAAGAGGGTAAAGGGATCAAATATATGGTGATGGAAGGAGAACTGACTCTGGGCAGTGAACACACAATACAATGTATAGATGAGATACTTTAGAAATGTATACTTGGAATCTATATAATTTTACTAACCAATGTCACCCCAATAAATTTAATAAAGATTTAAAAATGCATGTGGAAGGAAGGAAAGAAGAAAAATAAATACAGAATGAAAGAGAGCGAGAGGGAGGGAGGGAGGGAAGAAGGAAGGAGGGAGGGAGGGGGAGAGAGGGAAGGAAGGAAAAAAGAAGAAAAGAAAAAATAAATAAAGAGGAAAGAGAGAGAATACACACACACACACACACACACACACACACACACAATTTTGGCTTGCTAATCTCCACTGAATTTCAGGACAATAAAGCTATTTGTGCAACATTTTTGTTAGAAGAGAGTGAATTAAACCATAAAGGGGAAGAAACATTGTTTCTTTTTAAATGATTAGGTAAGATGCCATTTAAAATGGAATCTCATGCGGGGTGGTCAGTGTGTCACCAGAAGCCAGCTGCTTAGCTACTGGAGGTCTCATGGGATGGCAGCAGATTGGCAAGGACAGGCCTCTCAGCTCCACAGGCTCAGAAACGTGAGCACACAACAGCAGCAAATCATTTCTCAGGGGGGTAGTCAAATTACAAAGCTCGCAAAAATCAAAGTGGTAGAATTGGAATGCAACTTGACTCTTTTACTGCCCATGGAGAAACGAAAGTGTTGCAGAATGGATGAGGGTATGACCAGCACGCATTTTCCCTGTGGACACATCTGCATGGGGTGTCAAATATTAAGCTTAATATTTTGGGGTGAGCACTGGGAGCAGAAGCAAAGAAGTCTCATATATGACTTGAAAGGATACAAGCATTAGACTGGGATGGTTTGCAGTGTCCATCTGCTCAGTGGCCATTCATCCTGAAAATGGAATTCTATTATCTGGCTCTTTGGCCAAACCTATTACTCCACTAAAACTCAGTCATTGACTGACCAGTGTCAAAATTTGACCCTCTGACTCTTCCTTTTCTATGTTCTATTGCTGATCAATACCTCCTCCCTTCACTCCCTCTTCACACACACACACACACACACACACACACACACACACACACAGCCTTCTAATGATCTGTCACTGGCTGGGAAATCCATCTCATTAAGGTTTTCACAGCTCTGCTCTTAGTTACTGCATTCTGCTTTAATAGTTTAAGTTTCTGATCTGATTTATTTCTCGTAATTCTAAATTCTTGGGAGATCTCTAATTACTGCCCACCCGGTATGTACAGTAAAAGGCAAAAAGTCCTCTTTTCAAGAACTCCTTCAAGAACTTTGAAGGTGGTCAAAAGGTACAAACTTCCAGTTATAAAATAAATAAGGATGTAATTCTACAGCATGGTTAACACAATAGTGTATTGCATATTTGAAAGTTGCTAAAAGAGTAGATCTCAAAAGCTCTCATCAAAGGAAAAAAAATCGTAATTATGTGTGGTGATGGATGTTAACTAGACTTATTGTGGTGTTCACTTCACAATATAACCATATATCAAATCATTATGTTGTACACCTGAAACTAATATAATGCTCTTTGTTAATTATATCTCAATAAAAAAAGAACTCCTTGCCAAAAAAATTTATAAAATTTAGTTCTCTCTCCAAATAGTAAAATTCAGTAATACAAATAGTAAAAAACCAATTATCAGCACTTAACATAGTAAGAAAATTTAAAAATACAAAGGAAAAGTATGGGCAGAACTGAGTTAATGGCAGGTATAAACTAAATCTTTTAACACTGAGACAGTTTAAAATGAATAAAGGGAAAGAAAGTTCAATCAGAATATCTGATTACAGACCAAAATTCCAAAAGACATATTAAGAGTTCAAGAAAGATGAATACATCAAAAGTGCTAAGGTTAGGAAGTGTCACCCTCCCCATTAAGTTCTTATGTGTTACTCTGAGCACTGCCCACCTGCTTCACTAGATAGAACTCAGAGAAACGGGTGGGACATTTGACAGCAGAGGACAGAGAGCTCAGGGTTCAGAGGCCAAATTCCCCATCTGCCAACTCGACGGGGGATAATGAATCACGGTTCTCAAACCTAAAATATATCCAGGCACCATAACTTCTCAGAACCGAGATGGAGAAGATGAGTAGAGACCAGCCTTTTGTTGTTTTTCATTCATGACCACATATTAGTACCCATGGACCGAGAAGAAGGACCTGGTGACACCATCATGCTTTGACCTTAGGGAGATTTATAAGACACTGAACAGGCATTTTTAAGGTACACACCGGGAGAAAGGATTGGCTTCTATAGTCTCTAGAAAGGAAGTCAAAACATGCCCTTTAAAAAATATGGACTGAAATCAACAAAGGAACAAGACAAACAAACAAAGAAACAAAAACTCATAGACACAGACAATAGTTTAGTGGTTACCAAAGGGAAGGAGAGGGGGGGTGGTAGAAGAGGGCAAGGGGGGGTCAAATATGTGGTGATGGACGGAGAAATGACTCTGGGTGGTGAACACACAATGTGATATACATTGTCTGATATACATGATGCATTACAGAATCGTACACCTGAAACCTATGTAACTTTACTAACCATTGTCACCCTAATGAACTTTAATTAAAACAAAAATAGGGGCTTCCTGGAGTCCATTTGTCAGTAAGAAGTTACAATATCAGTGGGCACTGTGTGAAGTTTACTGGTACATGTTTATTCAAACTAATAACCATATTCTTCATTAAAATGAGGTTTTAAGGTTGTTGTAGTTTTTGCAACATCCTCTTGTCAGAATTATATCTGTATACATTATGGACTTCCCTAACTCAAATTTTATTTTTTCCTAAAACACAATTTCTGCTGAATGATCTGTAACCATTAAAGTTTTAAAGTCATATTTAATAGAAATATCTGTCTTCAAAACAGTTATCAATAATTTAAACAGTAATAAAAATGGCTGTGTAACTCTGAGGGTTGAAAGATAAGAAAATATTTCTTTAAGTTTTATATAATCAAGGGTGAGCCATGTTATGTAAATATAATATTAGGAATAGCCACTGTTTAAGAAGAAGCTGTTCTACTCCAGGCAACATGCTATTCCCTTTATGTAACCGCCTTCTGGTCATTGAAACAAACCATAATTATTCTCACTTTATGGACAAGGTAACTGACTGACCCAAGGTCACATAGCTAATGAGACTTACAACAAGATTTGATCACATTTTCCTCCCATATCTCTTGCTCTTTCCACTCTGATACTCCAAAACAAGGTTTGGTCCACCCCAAAATGGATTTTTCTGTGACTGTTGGGTAGCTTCTGCTGACCTATGAACTTTACTCTGAACATCCCTAGGACAAGGACACGATCACAGCATGAGGCTGTCATTCTAATCAGTTAGAACAGGGAGACGCTTTTCTCTGGCATCCATTAGTACTTAAACTCCTGTATGTGAAACAATAAAATCATAGAATATTAGTCCCGGAGTGTTTAAGTCATCAGCTCAGCACACAGGTGCTTCACCAAAAGTGAGATGAGTCTCTTATGCCTGCTGGGTCTCAATTCCTTGTTTTTTCTTCATTCTATTTGCATATTTACATTTCAGCAAATATACCTTAAGTGTCCATCTGTGCTAGGTACATCAGCTTTGAAGCCTGAATTATGCATCAGAAAACAGCTTCTTAGGCATGGCACCAGAACAAAGTGAACTGGACATCCATCAGGCTATACTACCTTCCTCTGTCCCCTGATTGGGATTGGCAGAGTGCTGATAACTCCCCGCGTCGGTTACCTTCCTGCTGGACAACGTGCTTAAGCAGATGGATGTGGACAGATACACATCTCCTCAGCAATGCATTCACACCAGCCACTACAATGTATTTCTGTAGATGACTATGCTTGTTCACAGCTCAACTTAAATATAAAAATAGTGACTTGCCCAGGATCCCATGGCTGGTTAGGGACTAGATGAAGC
>NW_017732766.1:17320-42320 GCF_001890085.2 Hipposideros armiger | reverse complement strand
TGCCTGAACACTAGGAAAACGACAGAGATAGAGTAGCAGCAGTAGTGTGCCCATTCACAGCATGCCAGAAAAGTCCTTTCTAGCCAAAGGCTGGCCTCTCTACTCATCCTAACAGTGGGAGACACGAGAGCCATAGATCCGTACAGGGAAGCCCGAGGACTTATAATCTCTGCCGGCTGAGTTATATCACTGTGGCATTTAAGCCAGTTGCCCTTTTGCCTGACAAGTCTAGCTGAATACTCTAGCACGTTGGAGCTATAACTAGAGGTCCATGGACCAGTGCTGGTGAGTGTAAGGAACCTACCAAACGCCGACTGACCCAAGGAAACTCCTGCTCACCAGCTGTGTGTCACTCCGCCCGACCACATTTCCGCGGCCGTCCGTGTCTCCTTGAACACAGCTCGTCTACTGCCTCCTCTTTCCTACCTCCAGTGCGTTCACTGAAGCTGGGGCTACATGATATTCATCTTTACACAACCTCAATACATTGTATGACATGGGCACTCAAAGCCATGTCTGACACACGAAGCATTTTATAGACTACATGAATGAATGAATAAACGAATGAATGAATGAAGATTAAATCAGATTTGGCTCCTCTTGAACACTTAGTCTCCCAAAGAGCAAACGAGACCTGAGACAGCCAGGTTGAGCTCACTGCAGAGGAAAGAGCATTGCCGAGTTTGAAAAGAGATGTGCAGTGACAAAACCATGGAGTCAGAGACACATCAGCTCAAATTTCCCACAACTACTAGTCATGTGATCTGATATTATTTGCTTAACTTCTCTGTGTTCCATTTTACTAAACTATAAAATGCCTATCTTACAGAATTACTTGAGGTCTTAGAATAGGTAACATTAACAAAACACTTTGTACAGTGTCTGGCACACAATATGTGAAGGATATTGTTTCAAGATGGAGGAGAAATACGTCAGGGGAAGCATGTTTTGTGTCTGACATGGTCCAGTGGCACAAGGTTGTTCCCATGGGACTATTACTGGCTAGACCAAATGGCCAGGCTCTGGAGCCACTAAATCACTCTTAAATGGGGAAGATTAAAGCCAAGTGCTGTGTAGAAAGTTGGCGTATGGACCTCACTACAAGAATTAGAGAGTGGTATTTATGAATATGTGTGGCCTTCTAGGCCTGTGCTCTTTCAAATGCAGTTTGCAGATACTAAATTCACCCAGAATTTCATACAGCTTAGGTTTAAAGAGGCAAGCATTATATATTATATGGTATGATTCAGAATGTCTCACATCTGCATTAATTTGGTTATTAATTGATTTACGACTCTTATATAACTGGTGAGCCATAGCACCAGTGATGAGCAATATAACAAAGAACAAGCCAAGTCTGTCTTCAGTCAGCTCCCATCACTAGAGGGAGGAATCATTTACAATTTATAATGGGAATCTTATAAAGTATTATGGATTGACTGCGGTCATGCTATCCTTCCTTCAGATCTCAGCATAAATCCCGCTTCCATGGGAAAGTCCTCCTCATCCCCTACACCCTCCCAAACCAGTCTGGGCCCCTCTTTTCTCCACAAAGCTTCGACATTTCCTTTTGTGTCCTGAACCACATTCCACTTCTCCAGGGTCAGCCTTTGCCCCTTGACTAGACATTCCATGACGTTAAGTTCCATGTGCCTGGAACACCACAGCTGTGTGAGAAATGTCAAGTAAACATGCGATAAGAGTCACGAGAGGGAAGTTAACGGACATGAAAGGGTGTCCACTAGGACTAAGATGTCAGCAGTGTAAAATGTCTAGGAAGTTCAAATCAGACCAAAAGGAAAAAGGAAACTGAAAGTATCCATGGCATTTTTCAGTAGGGGAGCCTTTACTAAAGCCAGCTTCGGAAAAATGATGGGGCAAAGGAAGACTGCATTTATTTGAAAAGTATATTAGACTAAAGGAAGTAGAAGATACAAGGGGAGACAGATTTTAAGAAAATACAGATTAAGAGCTAGAAAAAATCAGGTGATGGAACCAGAGGAAAAAGGAAGAGTTTGAAAATTGAAGAGAGAGAAAGCATTAATTAAGGAGTGAAAAAGCAAGCCACACCATGTAGGAACAAATATTTGTGGCATACATAAACTGCCAATGGATTTGTATCCAGAATCAATAAAGAACCACTAATAATCAATTAATTTTTTGAAAAAATAGTAAAATTGGTAAAGGGCTTGAACATGCGTCCCACAAGGGTAAATGCAAATGGCTGACAGGCATAGGAAAGGTGCTGACCCAGGCTAATAATCAGGGAACAGCATTTGGAAACAGCATTGAGGACCCCTGCGACCCGACCAGAAGAGAGGAATAAGGACTAGAACGTGGCTATATGTCTGGAAGCCTGACAGTAGACAGTCAAGGTCATTCAGGCCTGTCTTTTCCTCATTGTGAGAGAACCTGTTAGTGACACAAGGACTTAAAGTGACTCATTAAAATGTGAAATAATCACTCTGAGGAATGGGACTGCATCCCCTTCAGAACCAAAAAATAATTCCCCTAAAAGTTGCATGGTCTAGCTAAATTTTAGACTTCAAATATGTATCCGCAACAAACTACGCAACAGTGCTTTCCTTCACGTCATTCAAAAACCCGCGCACAGGTGGAAGGCTAGACGGATTCAGAATTAATGGGTACAGGGCAGCTTAGCATACTGATAAAGGGCATTGAAATGACTGATGAAAGAATACTGGCTATGGATTCTCAGGAAATGTGGGAAAAGAAAATATTCCGAGATGAGTGAATACACTGGAAGAAGAAGGTGATGAGGGATTTGACATGGATATCTCAATGAGATTGATAAAGCAGGGGTGGTGGGAATTGGGGTCGAGAGAGCAGAGGACAAGACTTTAGAGGTTGGGCAGGTCCCAGTGATACTGAGGATGTGGTTAAGAGCCAGATGACCATCGGAAGTGGAGTTAGTCCCCGGAAAATGGGGATTTTTGGCTTCCTTCATAAAATAAAAAGTTGAACCTCCCAGGGTTTCCAATGAGGAGAACTGTGGTGAGGACCAGGGCAGCCAGCCCTAATGGCCCTGACACATGTTCCCCTAGAGGGATCTCTCAGGGACTCCTACAGCCACAGGCCTCTGAACTCTTCTCCCTCCACATCTCTAGACCCAGTGAGGACTCTTAATTTAATAATCTCTGGCTCTGATGCGACAGTTCTGAGATATTAAGACTTTATTCAAGGCTCCATGAGACAAAAGGGAAATTGATAGAGTAACTTGAAAACCAGACACTCTTTTGTTTGGCTTTTTGTTTTATTTTTAAATATGATTTACACATGCCAGCTTGGGGGCCTCTACGTGGAGCTGTTCTTGCCTAGTTTCCTGCTCCAAGAAAGTCATGTAGACACTCCACACCTTGGTTCCCTCACCTTAAAATATGATGATTGGATCGAGCCTTTCAGATCTTCTCCACAGGACTTGTGAGAATCACAAGAATAAGGTGAATTTAAGCACATAGAAGCTTTCATTGTTGTATATGCATTATGTTATTACTAATTTATATGATATCTCATTGAAATATTTTCATAAAGTATAATCTTTACATTAAAGTGTAATCCTGACTTTTACTTCCCGGAAGACATGGTAGATGATCGCTGATTTTACCAAATACAGATCAAGCAATAAAAACTCATTTCTTCTGCAATTTACACACTGTTCCCAAACTGCAAGCCTCAGGCCATCTGTCCCCCCCAACTCTCAGCGGGAAAGTGACAGGAAGGCTTAAGCTGAAATGCTCCTGCTACAGAAATACGTCCTCCAGCAATGCAGCTGGAGTTATTGTTGCCACAATCACCGCTGTCATCATTGTTAGTCAGAGCCTAAAGTTATAGCTAACAGTTTCAAAGAAAAACCATAAATCCTGACCATAGTCAGATAAAGTGCCCAGAACTCACACAGACCTGTGGTGGGACAAAAACGGTATCAAAGTGGCAACACTTTAAGAAGCTGTAAATTCTTAATGATTCTCCAAGTGTACTAGTAAGTATTTTAAATGGATGAGTCACCAAAGGTGAAGAGTAGTAACTTAATTTCATATCCTTGGGACTCAAATGGAACATTAAAGCTTTTAACCATCTTACTATCCAGTTCTTCTCTTTAAACTAGCATTTCTGTGTCAGCTTGCGGTTTCCAAATTTCCCTTTCAATGTGTATTGTTTTGGATAATCTGTCACTGGGCGCAGATGGAATCGAGGCCAAGAATCATGAGTCACCATTCTCCTTGATATTTGATCACCATGTCTCATTGTAAAATATGCTAAAGGAAAGTATTTTTGACACACACTATTTCTTTCCTGAGAAATGTCTATTAAGAGAAAGAAACACAATTCCTTGAAAGTTAGCAATTGAAAAGGTCTACTTGCACTAATGTACATATAAATGTGCACACTCCAATACATGAACATTATCAGAAAACAATGGTAATTATATCATTAACATATACAGATTCCCAACATCTATCTCCTGAAGCAGTACAAAATCCGGATTATTATTTACATAAAGAAATCTTCTTTCCCCATTCTTGAAGCCATGACATGTATTTTTAGTTCATCTTAACTTTTCTTGAAAGGGAGAGCCTATCACGACACATATATGACCAGGACCACTGGCCACGTGCACACATCATGTCTGAAGTAGTCATTTAACTACTTGTCCATTCAAAGCACAGACCCTTTTTAGGTTCTCACACTCTATCACTTTAGAATCATCACTCGAGCCAGTCCTGTCTCAGGTGTGTCCACTGTAGGCAATCAGTAAACACTTGTGAAATAAACAAAAAACATGAGTCAAGTTTCTTCATTCTTTATTCTGCCTCTTGAGCCCTCTAGCCCTGGCACTCCACCCATTTGATTAGAACCTTTTTTATGTAATCATATCTCCCTGCTTCCTAATCTGAATCAGTCTTCCTTTTTGCCTCTCAAACTCCCTCCTGGAATTAGCCTCTCCCTGACTTGCCACTCTGGAATTTAGACTTATGCTCCCGTATTTACTGGATTAATTTGTATTCCAAAAAAGCTCAGCGGACCTCCTTGGCCTGTAGAAACCACCCAGCACCCAGAGGGAGCCCAGGACATGTGAAAAACATGAAGAGAAAGGAGAGAGAGAATAGATGGAGTCAGATTTCATTTCGACAACGATTCTCTTCTGTTCAGACAAGCTGAACAATACTAAAGATATAGGACAGAGGACAAGAAAGCAAAAAACAGACTGTGGCGTGAGTCCTCGCACTCCACACAATTAGATGGGTCTACACCAGGAGCTGGCTCTGAGAGGAGCATGCCAGGGGCGTAAAAAGAAGGACAAATAAGAACATGTATAATAACCAGATTTTACACCAACAGCACTCTACGAGAACGTCTTCAATGAAATAATACGTTCATATAATATTGTAGAATATCAGCGCAAATAAAAAACAACCATCCTCTTAGTGCTAAACTTAATCTTCCATTCCTAAAGGTATCTCCTGTATTTTTTTGTATAATAAAAATATCTGTTCCAAACTGATATTTGACATGATAGTCAAATGGGAAATATATTTATATGTACAGTAAAAATCTTCTAGAATAAAAATAATTAAAAATTCTCTGATATTTGTTCTTCACTTATTACTTTTGGAGTACATGAACTTCCAATTCTTATTTTTAAACTTTCTAAGCTTATCCTTAATTTTGGCAACTATAAAATGACAAAGATAGTTTTTCAAATACAGTAAAATTAAAATGTCATCTCTTTACACAACTTTTATAATGGCTATATATTCCCTTTTTGTGTTTTTAGACAAATTTTTTACCTTACTATAGTAAGAATGCATACAATTTGTATCTTGCATTTTCAATTATCTCTGTGCATCAAGCATTTTTCTTTGTGACCACCTAAATTATCTTTACCATTATTTTAAAAGGCTGTCTGTTTTTCTATCAGGAAGATAGTCTATAATTGATTTGACTATCCCCCTTATTGTTGGATAGTTATCTTAGTTCCATGTTTTAGGAATGTAATAATGAATAACTTTTGGCATTAATTTATTGGGTTTTAATAATTCTATTAATTTTATGAACTCATTATAAAAATACCTTCCTTAAGTTGTTGCAAATATTTCTTTCATCTTTTCCTTGCCTTAACTTTTGCTGTCTAATTTTTACTCTTCAAGTAATCATATATCCTTTCTTTTGTGATTTCCCAAACTTAAAAAATAGAGAATTATCCTCCTGCAGAAACTGACAGCTTGAAGTGGCATTTTATGTTCATCTTTCCATAAATTTCTAATCAGTTATTGCTATAGGATTAGTAAGTACGCCTCCTCTATCTTTGTTGTTTTGCTTCCTTCAATACTTATCAAATTCCAAAATATAAAGAAATATTTCTAGGAAATCTATTCTATTTTAGAGGTTATTAAATTAACTTAAAATACTAGCTATAAAGATGTCCCCCTGAAACAATACTTTAATTTTTTTACTACTGTTTACTTCAAGTGAACTTTACAATAATTTCTTTATATTTGCAGATTTTCCTCTTTAAATTTGGACTTAATTTATTAAATGTATCAATTAGATTGCAGGGAATACATATTTTTGTACATTTAATGCTCTTCCAAAATAGAGCAATGTTCAGTTTCTTCATGTACTAAAATCTTCATTCCTTATAAGGTTTCATAGTCTTCTGTTTGTAGGCCTACACAATTTCTACTAAATGTACTGCTATTATAAAATCTGTTTTATTTGCTTATAGTATACATTCTTTTTCATTACAATTTATACTTCATAATGATTCCTATATTAATGGAGCTTCAAAATCTGGTGAGGAGAAAGGAAAATACACATTTAAAGAACCTGTTAAATGGTCCCGTGAATCAAAAGTGCTCAGAGTACTTCCTGACTCCATCTTACACTCTCAGCTCCACCAAAGATGTTCCCTGCTAGCTGCCTGTGACTTCTCTAAACCTTTGAAATTATTTATATGAAAAATGTGTTTTGCCATTTTTTCCATTTGATGTCAAACGCTGAAATTTAAACCAAACTCTAAAATGATCATAAAGAGTGATTTTAACTGAATGGGTTAATTTTTAAGCTCCTTTCCTTTTATTTATTCCAACTCCAATATTACTTCATGATTGATTTAGTTTTAACTACTAGAACTATATATTTTAAAGGAGGCAACAATAAGATAAAATTGACCATGCTTTTAATATTTTTATGATTAAAATTATAATTATGATTAAAAATTAAACTTTTGACTGAAGTCTGTCTTTGCTTTTCTATTTGAGTGGATAATCTCATTGTGATCCATAACTACTTTTATCTAATTATGTTCCCCAGATAGCGATAAGTGACAAATCAGTAGGATTAACATGTCATCTGTTTCTTCTCCTTTAATTTAATTTAGTTGATACATCTATTTCAAAAGGGCTCTTCTTGTCTATTTTGAAATAAAATAATACAATTATGCTTCAGATTATTATAAACATTTTTTCCCCAAATACCTTGTGCTTTGCAATTCAATCAACTTCTGCTCTCTTGGCCTAAGCATGCTCGCTCTCTTGGTGAATTTTCTAGTGCTCTATTCTATTTTACATAGAGCTAGATTTAATTTTAAAAAGAGCAGGAAAAAAGTATCCTTAAATAACTCTCTAAATATGTTTTAAGCAAATATGGCCCTCACAAGTATTTTCAGTTTCAAGTATAAAATCTAGAAGTCATTGGAATACCATCTACTACCTACTGAGAGAAGAGGATGAAATTCAAAATCCTAATACCCTTTATCTGTTAGAGCAGCGGTTCTCAACCTTCCTAATGCCGTGACCCCTTAATACAGTTCCTCATGTTGTGGTGACCCCCAACCATAAAATTATTTTCATTGCTACTCTATAACTGTAATTTTGCTACTGTTATGAACCATAATGTAAATATCTTTTTGTTTTCCGACCCCTGTGAAAGGGTCGTTCGACCCCCAAAGGGGTCGTGGCCCACAGGTTGAGAACCGCTGTGTTAGAGTGAAAGAAAGAATATCTGAGAACATGCAAAATTAAGGTAGTGCACCATCTGTGTTCTTTACAGGGGAAAAATACCTAAATCAATTTAAATGACCAACAAAGGAAAGGATAGAAATGTAGAGATGGCATAACAGAAAGAGGACAGCAGCCCCCTCATCTGGCATTCTCCCATTGGACATAAACAATCTCACAGCACATCAACATCAGACAAGGCCACTCTGTCCTCGATGTTCAAGACAAAAACATGACCACTCTGTAATCATGTCCGAATGCAAACAAAACATATAAATATTGTCCAAACCACAAAACACCAGACATATCCCTCACCTGGTGAGCATGAATGACAGTTACTCCTTTACCAATTACAGCTGTAGTTTCACCCAACCTGTCCTCCCTGTAGATAAGATTTATTAAGATGCTCAGGCATAGAATTATACCCACTGCCTCACAGCATCCAATCCACTTCTTTCAGCCGTCCCCCAAATCACTGAACACAAGTCTGAATTCTGCAAGTTCCTTCTAACACCCTCTTCCTAAGACACCCATGGATTTTCACGGTGTGCGTTCTACCTTATTATAACAAGCAATAAACCTAACTTGCTGAACTACACATGTACTATTAGTGTCTTCAGCTGAAGGACATTGATATAGATGATAAAAAGGAGGGGAAACAGTGGTGAGCAATGAACTTGCCCTATACAAAAATGGGTAAAGATAAACTGACTGGGAATTTGTAATGAAAGGCTTAATAAGGAACCTTGAGATTGAGACACACTGCAAGGAAACGTCTAATGGAGACTAGAATTAGAAGTACGAAACTATTTTAGTAAGCCCTAGCATTATTAAGGGTAGGAAGGCTTATTATGTACATGGCAGTAGAGAAAACTGGAAAAGAAAAGCAATTCAAATGAGCTCATAAAGAAGGCAGGTGAAAGGAAACATCATTTCATAACAAACACATTTTCATTTATTCAACAACTGCATGTGAGGTACTTTTTCAAGTACTCCAAGATTAACAACAAATAAAGCCATAAAAGTTTTTCCCCCATAAGAGTTTTTACTATATTTGAGATAAATAAATAAAAATATATATTGGGTTGTCGGGAACGTCATGACTCATTTTTGCAAGGAAAAACAGAAAAACACGTCATGATATTTCTGACAACCCAATATATATAATGTATCTATTTTCATATAGTAATAAGTGTATGCAGAAAAATAAAACAGGATAAGGAAATAGAACGTGATGGGAGATACTATTTTAAATACTCTGTTAAAGCAACAAAAGAGCAGAGATCTGAATAGAGTGAGGGAGCAAGCCACACACATCTTGGGAAGGTGAACAAGGCAGAAGGAATAGTAAGAGTGAATGTTCTGAATTGGGACTATCTTTGCTGCATCTGAGAAACAGCGAGAAGCCCAGTGTGGCTGGAGTACAGTGACCATGGGAAAGGTGATAAGATAGATGGGAGAGAAGCCAGGGAACAGATCACGCAGGGTTTAAGATTTTGTGCAAATAACTTGTTTACAGAGCAAGAAGTCAAACAGTAGGGAGCTGCATTGGTTCAGATGTTCGGAATATCCAAGTTTTTTCTACCCATCTTTTCTATCACCCTTAGGGCACTGACTCTTCATTTTCAAGCTCCTTTCCTCATAGTTGGAATAGGGTTGCTGCAGCGCCTACAATCATGTCCCCCAAGCAGGAATAAAGGTGGATGTGTAACAGCTTTCTTCTCCTGAGGATCTGGTTTTTTTTCTTTTTTTTTAATCCAGAAAAGATTCTCCTTAGGTCTCATTGATTAGACTAATTTACATGCCTGGATTTAGAAAACATTGACAAAAGGAAATGGAACCCACTTATGCCAATTACCCAGGGATAATGCCACCTCTGAGAATGGGAGAGGCCACCCTTCTCCAGATTTAGGTGTAAATTATGTTAGCAGGAAGACAAGGTAGAAGGGGGAATAGCTGTTGGGTAAAAACCAAAAAGCCTGCTACTAAAATCCATTATATCTACAAATTCAAGGAGGGAAACCCATATGTTACATCATGATCAAAAAGCATTTTAGCTTTTTAGCTTTTTATCATTCCTAATGACACTACTAAGCAAAATAGGCAGAGAAGAAAATTAGCAAAAAGCAACAGAATGTACTATCCACAAGTTTAACTTAATATTATCCTTTATCTCATTTGAAATCAGAGATTTGACAGCAACAACCACTATTCACAGTCTTAGAAGTACTAGTGAACGCAATAAAACATGAAAATGAAGTAACACACACAAACGTTTTTAAAGAAGAAAATATACAGATACCTCTTTAGCTGATAGGATTACAAAATAAATGATATTCTAATATACAGTAACTGGTAGAATTGATATATAATTTTGGTAAGATGGTAGGAATACAAGATCAAAATCAATAGTTTTTCTCTATTCACGATATGCACCTGAAATGTAAATCAGAAAATATTTGATTCTCAATAATTACAAAAAGTACATAAACAAAATGAAACGCTAGAATATGTTAAGGAATATATTAACAAGAAAGACGTGAATTCTATGAAAAAACATTCTATTGATGAGAACCAATAGAAAGATATAATTTTTCTTGGGTGGGTAGATTTAATAACACATATTCACACACTAAGTCTTCTAAGATTAACACAGAAATTTAATACAGATTTTATTAGAATTCAGCAATCGGGATTTATTTTTTTCTTAGTGGATAAAGTGTTCTTAAATTTCATATGGAAGAAGCATTCAAGAATGGCTTAAAAAAAAAGCTATGAAATAGAAGCATACACTGCCTCAAAGATGTGTGCTAATATTCTTGTTTTTACAGATCACAGTATTGAAGCTCAGAAGTCATTGTGTGGTCCTCGGTCACATGGTTCGTCGATAAGCCAGGATTCAAACCCAAGTCAGCCTAACTCCAAAGCACATATTATTGCTATGGAGTCACACTGAGCCTACAATCATTAGGATGATTGCATGACACCCCATCAGCTTCACAAATGCTTTTTTGCTGGATACTAGAACTTAAACTTTACAAAAACAAGAGTCAGAGACTAATCTTACTCTTACATTTGCACAACCCATATGAACCACAGATCTACTAAAACCCAGAGAGGGGGCTATTCCTCTATATCCATGTTCTGATCTGGTCTGCAAGAGCCTGCCATATTGATACTGAGACGAGGCACAACAAAAACAAATTCAAGGAAAGAAACCATTCTATGTAAGTTTTTGCCTCCTTTCCCTTCAGACCAACCCTAGTCTAGCTAGACTTCCTAAGGTCTGACGAAGGACAGAAGTCACATGGATTTCCAAAACAGAAAAGGGATCCAAGGGTCCATTTAAAAGTTCACCCTCATGCCGCCGAGTGGCACATTGGTTAGGAGTTGGCTTGGGACGCCAGCTCTGAGCAGCAAGGCCCTGGTTCGGATCCCACATGGGGGCCAGTGATGCTGTGGCCTCTACAGCTAAGATGGTGAGCAATAACTCGACCTGCAGCTGGGCTGCCGTGAGTCGCTGGCGACGGTGTAGGCTGCAGTGGGGCTGCAGCGGGCTGCCATGAGCTACCTTGAGTGGCTGGCAGCCGGCATGTGCTGCCAAGAGCCACCGTGAACGGTTGTCCAGTGGCCGGCGACCAATCTGCCTTACCTGGGAAGAGTGCAATGATAATACCAACATGGGCCAGTGAAGCAACGTCCTCCACAACTAGACTGAAGAACAAAAGGACAGCAACTTGTCTGTTCCCCTTCCCTGATTCCCTAACGCTGTTCCCCTCTCCCAATTCCCCAATAAAATCTTTAAAAAAAAATCTTTAAAAAAAACTAAAAGAAAAAATAAAAGTCCACTCTCAACAAAATTACACAAATATTGGAACATGACCCAAAAGGAAAAATGGACCTTTTTGTGGTATGTTTTGCATGTTTTACGAAAGGTAGAAGCTTTGGGTTCTCTCTAGAATTTATGCAAGTAATAGATTACTTGGACTCAATTTCTATAGGAGAATTTCAGAATAGAAAGGACATATATCTTAATGAACTCCAACTGATCAGGGTACTTAAAGTTCATTCATTTTTTATTATAATATATTTTGTGTAGTTCAATTAGAAATATTGGCTATAAGGGAAAAATACTTTCTGTCAAAGCTCTTCAAATAAATTCATGCCAATAAATATTTTCTGAGTGTCTACTTTGGGCAAGGAACTGGATCATGTATAATAAAGGCTGAGTAAAACACTGTTCTCTTGGAACTTACAATCTGGTGTGTAGGACAGAAATATACACCTCAAGGCAGAATATGATAGTACCAAAGGCACTGTGGCAGCAGAAAGCAAGTGAAAAGATTTATTTTATGAGAAGGATTGGAGGTTTCCTTAAGGAGAAATATATAAACTGGGACTGGAAGTCTTGATAGGCTATTGACAGGTGAGGATGGAGAAAAGAAAAGAAAAGAACACGTGGAGATTAGAAAGTACAGGGTATGCCAAGGCTAAGCAAGCCAGCCAAGGGCTCAGAGCATCCAACAGCAGGCATGTGGTGTATGCGTTTCACAGCAGGAGGTGGGCAAGAATAGTGCGGGCGGGAAAGTGGGTAGAGGGGGACAGAGATGGTAAGGTTAGAACCAGATTGTGGAAAGGCTATGCTAAAAATGCATCCTTGTTCTTTAGGCTATGGAGACCCACTGAAGGATTTTTAAAAGACTGGTCATGAGGGAATAATCCAGGAATTTCTGGGTCCCAGTTGAAATACACTGAGACTGTCCTTTCATTCTTTCACATAAGATGTCTTAGTCAATAATATCTTAATAACTTGGCACAGTGACAGATAGTTACTAGAATTATCATGGTATCAAATGGTTAAGGTATATAAATGTTGAATCACTATGTTGTACACCTGACACTAATATAATATTGTATGTCAACTATACTTGAATAACTTTCTTTTGATTTTAAAAACAATAATCACTTTGAAGCAACACAAAGAGAAAGAAATGGTTTCTGAAAAGAGATCTGCAAGGAATTTAGAAATATTCCACAAAAAATTTTTCTAAAAGGAAACCAAACAATAGTAGAAAACATGTTTCCAAGTATCTACATTCTAAGTGCAGACAAATGCCATTGACGTGTTTCCATTAGCTACCCCACGAGAGCTCCCTTGCGTGTTAATCTTATATTGAAATGAACTGGCTTCCGTCCATGCAAGAACACAAGTCAGGCTCCTAACGCACCCACCACTAGCGCCAGCTTTTCCTCTTCAAGTCGGATTGCTTCTTTAATCAGAAATAATGACTAGCTGGCCTGCAGCTACTTATTGGAGAATCGTAAACTGGTACTGGGAACTTGCTAAGAATACTAACATTTCAAAGTGATGGTTTAACAGGAATTCATTCATTTAAATTACACAAGTTGTATTACATAAAATGGGAAAATAAACAGAGAATTCCTAAACAGCATTATCTCTGGTCCACAGCGAATCCCATTATTGAAATGATGGTGTTTTATGCCCTCTAAACCTTTGAGAGTAGGGATATGAGAACTGTTCATTTAAAAATACTTCTGTATCGTTTATATACATTTAAAAAATACATAGTCAAGGACACTGACCACTGTATTTCACCACCTTTTTATACAAGGCCTGCTGAGATCAATTATATATTCATTTACTTTCAAGGTAAGGTTTACATGCTGTTTTGTCAGAAACCAAATCTGGAGCAATTTTTTGACAAAGGGAATAGTGTGCTAAATTTAGGAAGCTCAGAGTCAAATTAATGGCCCAATGATAATATTCTGATGTCTTAAGATGTCTGGTCTGAGCACTTCTTTCCTTTGACCTATTTTTGCTCTATTTTAATTTCAAGTTGATATAACTAGCATTTATTGAGTATCTACAATATACCAAGCACCTGGGTAGACATTTGGGATGCAGATATAAGCATCTTATTTTGCACTTAAAAAAAAAATAGGTAAGCTACCATAAGTCCAGTCAATGAAAGGCTGCATATCATCAATAAATATGCCCACATGCATAACACACAGATTCAATTTCCTAAGAGAAAAGTTGTGTCTAACTTAGCTTTTCCTTTTTCTCAATATACAAGTATAGAAGCTGAGTTGATAAATCCTGTAAAATCCTAAAGAAAAACTACAAGTACTTTTAGGTTTCCTGGTCCCAATCTTTCCGTAGGAATGTGTTCCTCTGTCTCGTCTATGAATTCCAGAGGAAAAAGGACCGGATGGGGATGGAATCCGAAGGTCCTTTGGTGTCAAGTTTTATCCCAAATTCAGGAGATGGCATCAAAATGGGCAGCTGGCCAATAACAGTTGTGCCCACACAGAGAGCTCTGAGAGGTGCTCTGAGGACTCAAAATCCTGCTGCAGAGGCTGGCTGGGAGTAGGAGGGGGCAGGCCAGCGCAGGTGACAAAGCCCAGGACAGTCGTCAGAGAATCTCTGATGAAGTACTCCGCATAACCTGCTCTGGCCTTGGCTGATTTCAGGTTCAGCTTCTTAAACTGTAATTCTCCTTCCAGGGACACCTTCAGAGAACATCATAGCTTCCGAAAATGAGACAAACCAAAGCCAGAATTTCCAAAAAGCAGCAGATGCGCTTTGTAGGTGAGCGTGATATACATTTGTGTATTCCCTTAACTTTTGTCCATCATAAAATATAGAACTCAGCAGAATTATTTTGCCAAGATTTTATAGCTGGCAACAATCAGATCAATGGCATCGAAGGCTTACATTCTCGATTTTACAGTAATTTTTTTCTTCTCCAATGAATACCTCTATTTGGGGGGAGTTAGCATTTGCGAAGCCTGGGATACATGGGGAGAAAGATTAATGGAGAAGTTTTTGAGGAGTATTGCAGGGTCCTAGGACGATGCCTCTTTATTTTGCAGAAATAGTAATACACTTGAAATGACAGAATCATTCTAATGCATTCCTGGACCAATATTTTAAAATAATGCTTTTCCCTTAAAGAATCTGAAAACTAAAAGGTCATTTTTCCCCACCAGCTTGCTTGCTCACAGAGGCATGTCTAAACCCCTGATCTCAGATGTCACTGAGGCCATCTGTACCACACTTAACTAAGAATTCTTATTGGCTTATATTTAGGTAATTACATATGTGAGATAGTCCATTTTCAGAGTTTAGTTTTGCATCTCATTCACATCACATTCATGTTTTACCCTTTTCCCCCTACTGAATTTCTACTCAGTGCTTCCCTACCACTGGTAGGGAAGCCATACGCCCTGAAACTAAGCGCCACAGTCTACCATCTTAGTCAGAACAAAAGGGGGGCAGCACCCAAAAAAAGTAGAAAAAGACTGAATGACCACCACTGTCTTCCCCTAAGTCCTAGTCACAAGGTTATAATGACCAAAAAATGGACAACTTCCCAGAGTCCCACAGACGCACTTTTCTGAGCCAGCAAGTACCGAAGCCATGTTGTCCCCCCAACCCAGCAGAGGCTGTCTTCTTCTACCCGTCTTGTATGGAGCACTCCAGAAGGAGAGGAGACAGGTGGCGTTCTGGGCTGAGTGGTCTCAAGATCTAAGCAAGATCAGTGGGCAGATATGTAGGCATCTCAGACTTTCCAGATACAAGAACAGTATTTTCAGACTTTAATTTTCATATATCACCTTGGTAATTGTTTCCACTTTTATGCTGCCTGTTGTATGATTTCTCTTCAACACTATAAAAAACTGAATGAATGTATCACCAATGGGATCAGAGTTTCCTGGGCTTGTTATATTTATTTCTATAGTACATAAAATACCAAAGTTGCAAAATAAAGCGTTTGTCCACATAGCACCTAAAATGTAGACTATTTTAAGTCATGGCTTGAATGAAGTACTCTCCAACCTATAACCAAGCTTGCAAGGATTAAGCATAAATATTGTCAGTTTATTTGAAAATTCAGTAAACAAAAACATTACAGATGACTGGTTTTAGGAAGGCATTTAATAAGTGCGGCTTCTATTTGGTGTGTTTTCAGCAGCTCCGGTCTGTGTTCCATCATCAGTTCTCCCATTCTTGCAATCTGCAGAGTCATTCAGGCACCCCATGAATCTTCCTCAAGCAGGTTTGTACCCAAGACTATTCTGTTAACAATTTGTCTAATAAACAAAGCATCTGAAACTGTAACAGGGTGTGTGAGTGTGTGCGCGCGCGCGTGAGCACATGCACGTTCCCTATAGCCAGAAATCCTCAGAGCAGGATCCTCAAAATAAAAGTCAGACCTTCAAAGGAAAACAGTCTACCTGTTTTTCAGGAGTTCATGAGAAATTTGTTAACAATCAATTGGTCACTACAGGAAATGGATATAATAATTAACAAGATTGAAGAAATGATCTCTGCACTAACATGCCTTTTAATGAAAGGACAAAATGCGGAACTGATAAGACCACAGCAAGAATCTCCATGTTTTCTTCTAGAGGATTATATTGGCTTATTTCCCTCAATATGATATTTGAAAGTCACCCATGTTATTGCATGTATCAATAGTTCATTGTTTTTGATGAGTAGTACCACAATTTGTTCATTCATTCTTTCATGGATGGACATTTGAGTTGTTTCCCGTTTGGGGATATTATGAATAAAGCTACTTATAAACATTGTGTACAAGTTTGTTTTGACAAATATTTTCATTTTTCTTGTGTAAATAATGAGTGGAATTTTGGGTGATAGAATAAGGATATATTTAAGTTTCTGAGAAATGGCCAAAACGTTTTTCAAAGTGTTTTGCTCATTTTACATTCTCGAACAAGGCCTGAGCTCTCTAGCTGCTCCCAATCCTCACCACTGTCTGTGTTGTCAGTCCTTCAATGTTAGTGATTCTAAAAGGTCAGAAAAAATATTTTATTGTAATTTCAACTTGCATTTTCCTGATGAACAATGGTGAGAATATTTTTCATATGTCCACTGTCATTTGTATACGTTCTTGGGCGCTTTAAGTCCTTTGTCCATTTTTTTTTAAAGTTTATTGGGGTGACAATTGCTAGCAAAGTTACATAGGTTTCAGGTGCACAAGTCTGTAATACATCATCTATATATCACATTGTTTGTTCACTACCCAGAGTCAGTTCTCTTTCCATCACCATATATTTGACCCCCCTTTACCCTTTGTCCATTTTTTAATAGAGCTATTTGTCTTTTAATTATTGGTTTGTGTTCTTTAAATATTCTAAACTCACCTCCCTTTTCAGGAAAGTGTAATACTCATATTTTCTGCAGTGTGTGTCTTGTCTTTTCATTTGTAAAGTTTGTTAATGAACAGAAGTTTTTCACTTGATAAAGTACAATTTATCATTTTTTTTCTTTCAGGTTAATGCTTTTGTGTATTGTCTTTACCTGTTCCAAGTTGCCATGCTGTTCTCCCATATTTTCTTCTAAAAAGTTATGAGTCCAGCATTTATGTGTATGTCTATGATCCACCTTAAGTTTTATGAATGGAATGAAATAGGGGTCAAAATTCATATTTTCCTCATATGTCTATCCAGTGTTCTAGCACCATCTGTTGAAAAGATTTTCTTTACTCCCTTGAACTGCCTTGGTGCCTTTGTCAAAAATTAACAGACCAACTACATGTGGGTGTATTGCTGCACTCCTCCTTTTCCTTTCATCTATGTGTCTATTTTATGTCAAGCCACATCATCTTGATCATTGTAGGTTTATAGTAATTCTTGAAGTCATGTAGTATGAGTCCTCCAACTTTGCTCTTCTTTACCACGATTGCTTTGGATATTCTGGGTTCTTTAGATTTCATATACATTCTAGAATCAGCTTGTCATCTGTTAAAAAATAAAACATTTTAAGATTTTTGATTGGGATTGTATTGATTCTGTATTTTGCAGTTTTTGAGTGCATTGTTTTATAAATATCAGCCATATCTATTTTGTTTCAAGTGCGGTTTAGATCTTTTGCGTCCTAACTGATTTTCTTTTTGTCTGATTTTCCTATTGATTACTGAGAGTTGTTAAAATTGCTGATTGTGACTTTATCAATTTTTCCCTTTTAGCTCAGTCGATTTTGCTTAATATATTTTGAAATTTAATAGTTGAATGCACATTAGAATTTTTTTAATTGACTTTTATCTTTATAAAAATAATTTATCTTTGGTAATTGGCAATACTCTTGTTCTCATTTCCATTTTGTCTAATGTTCGTAATGTATACTAGCTTTCTGATGCTTGTTGTTGGCATAGTATACCTATCCCCATCTTTGATTTTTAATAGCGTATATCAGAGTTTTGATTTTTTTGTCTAACAAAGCACGTATTTTGATTGGCATATTTAATCAATTTACATTTGATGCAATTATTGATTTGTTTGGCATTTTCTATAGCATCCTAGTATATTTGCTAATTTGTCAGTTATGATTTTTATATCATTGTTACTCCTCTTTTGCTTTCTTGAAACTCATTATAATTGTTATTTTTAATTTTATTTTCTCTGCTGACTTCAAAGCTAAACCCTTTTGAATTATCTAGTGTTTTCTATATGGATTAGAATATGTATCTTTTACTTATCAGTCTACTTACAAGTTAATATTATACTACTTCATGTAAAATATAAGAATCTTACCACAATATTTATTCATGCCATCTCTTTTCATGTATTTTACATCTATATGTGACATAATACCCATAATAAAATGCTATCATTTTATTTGTGTTGTATTTTGAAGAAATGAAGAAAAACATTTATCCACATATTTATAATGTCTGATGTTATTTTTTGCAATGTATAGATCTGCTTTTCTCTCTATTATTATTTCT
Organism: Hipposideros armiger; assembly: GCF_001890085.2. Taxonomy (NCBI): domain Eukaryota; kingdom Metazoa; phylum Chordata; class Mammalia; order Chiroptera; family Hipposideridae; genus Hipposideros; species Hipposideros armiger. Next base: position 23,521 of record NW_017732766.1, on the reverse strand, counting down.
CTCAAACTTGAAGGGATTGTTAGCATTTCTTGAGGTACAGCTCTGCTGGCAACAGATTCCCTCAGATTTTATCTGAAATTGTCTTTATTTTATCATGACTTTTGAAGGACATTTGAAACTTGGTATAGCATGGTAAGTTATCACATGACTTTTTTTCCTTCCAAAATTTAAAGATAGCACTCACTGTCTTTCTGGCCTCCATTGTTACTGAAGAAATGTTAGCCATAATTCATATTGTTGTTTCCCTATATATAATGAATCTTTTTTTCTGACAACTTTGGAAATTTTATCTTAGGTAATAAGCAGTTTGATTGTAGTGTGTGGTTTTCTTCTTATTTCTCCTACTTTAGGTTAGCTGATTTCTTAAGCTTGTAAATTGATTTTTCTTCACAACACTGTGAAATTTTCTGCCATTACTTCTTCAGATATTATTTCTTTTCCATTGTCTTCTCTCTATCCATTTCATGCAGCTCCACAGATCACTGAGGTTCTTTCATTTAAAAAATATTTTTTTTCTCTCTTTTCTTAAGGTTTTAAACTTTTTATTGATTTGCCTTTAAGTTCACTGGCTCTTTTCCCTTCAGCATTCAATCTGTTTTCACTTCCAATATAATATTTTAAGTTTTGAAATTTCTGTTCCATTCTTTTTATTACTTTCACTTTCTCTGCTGAGTTCCTTCTCTATTCATGCGTTACATACATTCCAATATCTTGATCATCTTGAAGTCTGTTTCTATTGACTACATTTCCTATAACTATGGATCACATTTTAGTTTAACATGTTGGTTCTCTGAATAACTAGTATGTGGTGGGCTTTTTTTTTATTATTATTCGGGACATCATGGAGTAGAGTCATGTGGTGTCTGAATTACATTGTCTTTTAAAGGGCACTGGAATTTGTTCCAGCAGCCAGTTACACTAAGAATCTCTGTATCCTGTTAGGCATGGTTTTATGTAAAACAGTAGGTCTATTTTGTTTCATTCCTTAGTTTTAGCACATGACCCTTGATCTAGGGTGCAATGACTCTTACTCCTGAGCATGGCATTTCGTGGCACTGACTGCTTCATTTTCAGTGAGGCGTTTTCACTCTGCTTCACCAGAAATCCAATGGCTCCCAGGACTGAACGACCTCCATCTCTTTGTCCATCTCTCAGTCCTGCAGCAGCATCTCCATGCTGGGCTTTACAAAGTCTCGCTCTGAGCATGTGTGGCCCAGCCCACAGCCAATTCCTTGAGACATAACCACACTGACTTCTTATTACCAATGTAAAGCTCGACCTGCTCCACAAATTTCAATCCTGACCTCCAATACCTACCTCCTCATATCAACAAGACCACTACTCTCTGAGTAGACCCCAGACTCCTGCTTCACATTCAGAAAGTGCGCTCCAGTGTCTTCTCTCAAGGTCATCGTCTTCCACTGTCTGTTGTCCAATGCCTGAAAACTATTGCCTCATCTATTTTGTCCCGTGTTATGGTTGTTTACGTCGAAGTGTAAATTCAATACCAGTTACTTCATCTGCCAGAAGAAGAAATCTAGAGGTAATTAAAGGAGGATTTAAAAAATAAATAAAGTGAACTTTAATAGGACATATCCTAAATCCATGTTAATTTATCTTAATCCTTTTCATAACAGAAAACATTTTAAAATTCCCTTGTTTGGGATTTCTAATTGAAACAACAGTTTTATATAAATAAGTTTCATCTTCACTTTAAAGATGACTATATATTTAGATGGTTTCAGAGAGTTGGTACAGTTTAATGCCACACAAACTATATTACATAAAGGATAATGATTCATCATCCTTTCCAAGAAAAGATCATTAACCACCCACAGCCCACAGGAGAGGTTGCAACACCTGGCAGCCCGAAGAGGTCAGGAGTGTGACTGACAGAAGTCACCAACAAATGCTGTCCACTTACACACACATCTCCCATAAATCTGCCCAGTCTAAGTTTAATTTTGGAGAAAACCAGATGCTCTAAAGTACAAACTTCTTTCCATTCAGCTTCAAACTAGTATTTACACAAATTCAGAAAATACCCTAAAAAAAAAGGTATCTTTTATATAATTTTCTATCCAGTAACTCTCTTGACAGTTTCATTAAAATTTTAGCTGACATAGGGCCAGCCGAGTGGTGCGTTAGTTAAGAGCTGGCTTGGGACACCAGCTCTGAGCAGCAGTTCATGGGCCCCAGTTCGGATCCCATGAGGGCCAGTGACACTGCCCTCTACAGCTAAAATGATGAACAATAGCTCGACTTGGAGCTGGGCTACTGTGAGTCACTGGCGACAGCATAGGCTGCAGCCCTTGCTGCAGTGGGCTGCCATAAGCTACCTTGTGTGGCCAGCAGCCAGCGTGAGCAGCTGGCAGCTGCTGTGAGCTGCCCTGAGCTGCCGTGAGTGGCCATCCAGAGGCCAGCAACCTATCTGCCACAGCTGGGAAGAGCGCAATGATAATACCAACATGGGCCAGTGAAGCAACGTCCTCCACTACTAGACTACTAGACTGAAGAACAAAAGGACAGCAACATGTCTGTTCCCCTTCCCCAATTCCCCAATGCTGTTCCCCTCCCCCAATTCCCCAATAAAATCTTTAAAAAGTATTAAAAAAAATTTTAACTGACATACGCTTGTTCTTTAATAAGAAGCTTATATTCAATAACATCTATCCTTGGCTTACAAAAGTAGTTAGTTTTGAGGCATTTTCTGAAAAGGGCATTCCATGCACCATTTTTAAAATTAAAATTCAATGATCAATAAAATTTAACTATTATTAACAATTAAAATATACAAATTAAAAGAAAAAATATACAAATCAAAGATCAAAATACTAGGACCTCATTTCGTAAAAGTATGGAGGACTAGGAAAAATAAAATCCAGAAAAATAATGAGACTATCCATTTTATTCACCATTGAAAATAAAGTATAGAAATATTAGCCATATTCTAAAAAATTATTGTATTGTGATGATTGATTTAAACAAATTGAAAGTATTCCTGCTAAAAAAAAAAAGCATTGAAAAATGCCATTTTCATTCATTGAAGCAAGGGTGCTAAAATTTATAAACTCCTGGCCTTTTAATTTTAATCTTTCTGAGCATTCTATTGAATACTGCATGAAAGAAATAATGAACTAATAAATTGGGAAATTCATAAATCTACAACTAAGGTAAATTATGTAGGTAAATTCAAAATTAACATGAAGCATATTCATTGCATACTTTACAGTACATTATCTCTCATTTTTATAACTGGTCATTAGGATAGAGCCTGACGTCATTAGAATTACAATAGCTGCTTTATTTCTAGTTTTCTCTTCTTAAGTCCAGTGATGTTGCCTAGCAATGCAGAACTCTGTCACCACTCTAAAATACTTCTCCTCAATTACTAATTTAAAAAAATAAAAATCAGAACTGATATAAAAGACTGACACTAGTAACCTTGCTCTCAAATCAGATCTTTTTCCTCTACGTTTCCAACCTATTGGGTCTTCTTTAAACTCAAGAAAAAGAAACCCTGAGTTGCCACACAGTTAAGTTATAGCTTCGGATAGTTTATCTTTCTTCAGCGTTTAAAAAGTCACAGGAAATTCCAAGAAGAAAATGAATGGTAAGCTTTAAATTCAGAAGAATGTACAGTGTTCAGTACATGATTTCCATTTTAGCATAAAAATAATTAAAAGGCATTATGATAATACTAATAGAAAAAAATTTCTAATAATAGAATTATATTAGAAAAATATGTATTGCAGAAAAGTACATTGTAATTCACTAAATTATACTAAATACTTTAAATGTAAATTACAAAAGATTCTCCTACTCCTTTAACATAAATAGTATTTGACCATGCTTCACAGCACATAGATTTACTCTGTTAGTTCTTCATCCAAACTGGTCTTTAATAGGAACAGGCAAGATTTATATGATTAAAAAAAATTGAAGTAATAGGCTTATAACTTGGGAGAAATGGCAGAGAAAAATCAGAGGAAATCTTGGGTCCCACTGAATTTTATCATAGTGCAGAATTCTAAAGAGTTGTATGACCACAGCTGACACACAGGAATCAGATCACAGACAGCACCCAACTTCACTAGTGATTAATGAAGGGGACTAACAGAGTCTCTGAAAACTCAAGCCAGGCAGGCTCCCTGGAGCCTGCTTCTTTAATAGGCCCATCAACTGTATCCTATAAGGACTTGAACAAACACAGCCACAGTTCCTAACAGCTCAAGGTTGCATCCCTAGGATGACCCTAGCCCCCCTTAAAGTTCCTGCCTACAAAACTCCAGACTGCCCCAAAGAGTTGACTGTTGGTTTCAGCCAACACCTGAGAGATAGGGCCGCTGTCTCCCAGTTTCTGTGGGAGGATTGGAGCTGAACTTCCATAAATGCCTGTTAGCAAACCCAGATGGCTTTCACATGGACCCAGTCCAATTTTCTATAGTTTAACCACCAGTTAAGGTGGCTATTATTAGCCACATCTTTTTCTATGAATTGCACGCTGAGCTATGCAAGTAGAGCAACACTTCCATCCAGTAATCCTGCCTCTAACCACAGTGGGGAGGCAAGCTGTCTCTGGCTCACCACAGATCCTTGTAGAATTTCCCAAAGTGTTGTGGAGAATAAAGCTGAAAAACCACAGGATTTCAGCATCCTAGCACATCCTTTGAAGAAACAGGAGAGCTGAAATCAGTTATCACTTTTTTCAGAAGAAGTGGATTGTGGTAAATGATATCTAAAGCATAATTTAAAACACAAAAGGAACAAGATCCCAAGACCTTTCCAGTGCTACCACACCAATGGGACCCTTAGTATCCGTAAACCATTAAAATATAACTCTTCGCAACTATTTACTACTTGGAATAAATAGCATTAAAGAACATTACATTACTGGCCTGGATAAAGTATATTAGAAATTCTTAGCTCATTATAACTCTGCAAAATTCCTAATACTGCCAGTCCAGAGTTGGTATACATGTACATATCTCAGCTGCTAGGCACACCCTAATATTTTATCACAGACAATACAACCAAGATATTCTTAATTCTCTCCTTGAGTCCGTCCCATCTAAAGCTTTCCTTCTAAAATCCCCCATTTGTGGATCTGCCACAAATCTTGGGGTTAAAGACAACAGTAAGAACAGATAAGTCAAAGAGTTTATTGTGATTTTTAAAAAATCCTCATTTGTGGCCCTTTCCTGCTGTCATGAACTATTCCATCAAAAGTTTAGGTCAGGGAAGAGACTTCAGGTAAGATGGCGGAATAGACAGACGCTGTGCAGTCTACCTCCCAGGATCACAACAAAATTACAAATAATTTATAAGATATTCAACCTCGGAAGTTCCCTGGACCCTAGATGAACAGAACCTCTAAATGAAGGACTTAAAGAGGAGGCCACCACATCGAGTCTGGTAGGAGGGGCAGAGACGAGAGAGGGCAAACCCCATGAGGGTCACCTCCATGGTGGGGAGGCTTCTCTGGTTGGGGGCGAGACCCTCCGGCCCCACACCGCGCTCACCACCCCAGAGTTACATTGCTGGGAAGAGGAGTTCTACGATAGCTGGAAGGAGAAAATAGTGAGGACTCTCTTTGCTCGACTCAGTGAGGCTGGGGGCATCTGGAGAAACAGTGGAGCCAGCACACTGACTCGCTCGCTGGTGAGCACTCACCCGGTTCCTGGTGGAGGGAGTAGCTTTGTGAGCAGAGCCCAGGAGCCTGCGGGAAGGACTGAACTGAGCGCCTTTGGCGTGGGAGCTGGAGGTTTTTGGGACCATTGTTCCCCTGGTGTGGAGCTTGCACACGAGTAGTGCACAGGAGGGCGCCATTTTTTCAGGGCTGGGCTCTCCCACAGAGGCTCAGGTCTGGGACTGCATTGGTCTGCTGGAATTGGCGCAGGAGTGCGTGTGTGCATGTGCATGCGGCCTTGGATCCCCACCCTCCATACTGTTTGTGCTGCGTAGCCAGGGAAACGCCGGGCAAGCACGCTCCGACTACAACAGACCCGGAAGTGCGCGACTCACCTTAGGTCCCTGATTTCCGCACTGCGCATGCAGAGTTGTCTTGGTGGCAATTGGCTGTCGGGCTGCTCGGCCTGATCTTTGAGCGGCTGATTGGGACAGGCTGAGACAGGGAGTTTTCCTGGGAGTGTAGGGCCACGACCTGTGTGCCTGCGTGATTCAGCCGGGGCTTTCCGGGCG
>NW_017732766.1:9522-12395 GCF_001890085.2 Hipposideros armiger | reverse complement strand
GTCTTGCATCATGGATGGGGAAGAGGCTTGATCACTGCACTGTACACCTGAAGCTGATGTTGTATAATATTGTATGTCAACTATAATTTAATATGTGTATATAGATAGATAGATATAGACATAGATATATATAGTCATGGGATGTGGAGTATAGTGTGGGAGTGGAGTCAAGGGATTTGTAATAGATATGTATGATATTGGGGGGAAACGGGGTGGCGGATTGGGGGAGGGGCGTTGTCACTTCGAAGGGTAAAAAGTATAACTATTGTGCTGTGTTGTACAGCTGAAACTAATTCTAAAAAATGTGTATTTCATAATAAAAAATAATTTAATAAAAAAAATTTTAGGTCAGTAAATCTTATTCATTGCACATTCCAACCCTGGCTGAAACAGATCTCCACTTAGATTTATGATTGCAATCTTTGACTCTGAATTGTTTCTAACTAAAACTAACGCCACCTATAAATACTTTGAACATTTTTTCAGAGACAAGGCTCTAATGTCTTTCATGTTTGATATAAGAAAATAGGAGGAATATACATGTTCTAATGAGTGACATCTAAAAATATTAGTTATGGATGTGGAATGTTCCTGAAACCTCCATGTGGCGGTTGAAAATCAGGACGGACATCTCAGCTGTGGAGGTTCCCCAAAGTAGCCAGGTTCCCCAGCCCAGAGTGCTGGTGTCAGGAAAAGGAACCTCCACAACACATGGATGTGAAAAACAGTGGGGATTCTGACCATCTGGGTGGAATGGAAGGCGGCAGGAAACCAAGACATCCTCCTAAATGGCCCACGCACAGGCTCACTCACAGGCACTCACCCTGGGCTCCGGAAGAGAATGGTGACTCAAGGGGTATCAGAGGCATGCGGGGGACAGACTGAGGTATGTGGCCACACAGCGAGGGCTAAGAGGGCTGGAGGATAGTTGCCATTTTTCCTGTGAGGGGTCCTCCTGTCATGCAGCTGGCAGACTGGTGACATCTTTCATGTGTTCAACCCTCCCCCACAGGGCCAAATCTAAATCTTATTGGCCTAGTGAGTTCCTCTGGGACCATGCCCCACCCAACTCCCACAATGCCAGGGGCACTTTCTCCATGAGCAGCCAGTCCCGCCTGCATTGCACACTGTCTTCAAAAACTATTGGAATCCAGAGGACCCAGATGGATGGTGACAGGCCTGGGTATGCTCTGAGACTTTTGCTGAGTAGCTCCAGGCTCACTCTGGCACCTAACCAACATTTACATTAACCTGGTGACCACAGCTCTTCCCACTCTAGTGACTCCCTGAGACCTAGCCTCAACCAACTTGCATATGTAACAAGGCTCTATCAGGGGCTGAACCTTAAGGGAGCCGGCAGGTGGCAGCAGTCCTCAGGGTGTCCTGTTTTTTTGCGGAGCTACCCCACGCCCAGTACTGGTGGCAGCTGTCCTGGGTTCACAATTGGCCTCTCCCACATGCCTCTAGGTTTAGAACTGGCAGTGAACAACTGCAGATCACTTTGTAGCTCTTATCAGGTAGCCCATGACTGGTCACAGGCAGTGGATGACCTGGGCCTGCACCACAGCCCTTCCCAAGAGGCTCCAGGACCAACATACTTGGAGGTTGGCTTTAGACCACAGCAGAGCACTGCCCAATTAGCCCCACAAGTGGCATACACAAAGGACGGACTCAATAGGCACCAGAGCCCACTGGGGTGAATCCCACTCAGTGAGGTAAGCCCCACACACAGCAGCCTATAAGCTGCAGACATGGTGACACCCCACAGCCAATCAGCCTAAGAGTCAATCCCACCTATTGATGTGCCAATAGCAATCAATGCTCAACTATAACAGGAGGGCACACACAACCCACACAAGGGGCACTCCTGGAGCACCCAGAGCAGGTGGCTAGTGAGGCTGTGCCAGGCATCAGAGGGCACCTACTACATAAAGCCACGTGGCCAAGACTGGGAGACATAGCAGATCTACCTAAGACATAGAAACAAACAAAGAGGCAGCAAAAATGAGGAAACAAAGAAATACATCCCAAATGAAAGAATAGAAGAGAACACCAGAAAAAAAATAAAAACTAAACAAAATGGAGCAAGCTGCCTATCAGAGACAGAATTCAAAACAATGTTTATCAGGATGCTCAAGGAGCTTAGTGAGAACTTAAAAGAATAGATAGCAAGCATAATAAAGGACATAAAAACCATGAAAATGGACCAGTCCGAAGTGAAGAATACAATAACTGAAATGAAAAATGCACAAGAAGGAATCACCAGCAAACCAGATGAAGCCGAGAATCGAATCAGCAATTTGGAAGACAAGATAGCACAAAGCACCCAACCGGATCAGCAAAACAAAAACAGAAAAAAAAAAATGAGGATAGTTTAAGAGACCTCTGGTACAACATCAACATGACATCCACATCATAGGGGTACCAGAATGAGAAGGGAGAAAGTAAGGGATTGAGAAGCTATTTGAAGAAATGATCACTGAAAACTTTCGGAACTTGGTGAAGGAAATAGATATACAAGTCCAGAAAGTACAGAAAGTCCCAGACAGGCCCACTCCAAGACACATAATTAGGATGGCAAAAGTTAAAAATAAAAAGAGAAACCTAAAAGCAGCAAGACTAAGGCAACTAGTAACTTATAAGGGCGCTTCCATAAGATTGTTAGCTGATTTCTCAACAGAAACTTTGCAAGCCAGAAGGGATTGGCAGGAAATATTCAACGTGATGACACACAAGGAACTACTGGGTTGTCGAAAAAGTCATGACGCATGTTTGTGACAGATGGCACTAGTTCATTTTTGGAAGTACTAGAGTCATTCGCATCTATGTTATTGCTATGTCATTTGACAGCTGACAGTTCTAGCTTCATTCTA
>NW_017732766.1:0-6217 GCF_001890085.2 Hipposideros armiger | reverse complement strand
CAGGGTACCACCCGCAGAAAGGAACATAGTTAAAGGTAATTAGGACTGTATGCCCCGCTCAGCAGTTAAATGAAAAAAAAAAAAAAAAAAGGACCACTCCAGAAAAATATTGCCCAACCTTTCTCAATAGCAATTTTCTAGGGAATTGGAATATGAGAAACTATAAAATCAAGAGAGAATTCCATAACCTGGGCAATTTTCAGTTTACCAAAAAGCTTTGTTGCAAAGAACTGTTTGAAAGATGGTGATTTAGCATTCTTTTGGGTTCAAAATAGTTTTGGGAAGCCCACGAAAGCCTAGGTAAGCCTGCTGATGTATAGCATTGCCGTAAGAGTAAAGTTTCAAGCTATACTTACCCACTATGCACAGGGGCTTATTGAGCAATAGTTTTCTAGATTACAGAATTACAGAGAATATATCTGTCTACATATTAAGTCCCACTCCATGACAAGAGACATGGACTTTGACCTCTGGGGCCTCCATGACAGTGACAAATGTATAAGGAGGTACTCTTCAGACAGTAGCAAAGAGGGCTCACATTTTAGTGACCAGGTAAGAAAAAAGTGTACACCCATGTGCCAGAAATCCAATAACTGTACTTAGAATGTTAACATATTTCACATTAACTATGTAAAAGAGGGCATTTCTCAAGTCATTCTCCCCAGGTCAGACCTGCCCAGGTTTCTGACATCATGTACACCTCTGGCCACCCCATGGGCACCAAACCAATATAGCCTTTGTGGCATAGTAGAAAGAACCTGGCTCTAGGCATTCATGATGCAGGGCTGGATTCCCAGCTCTGCCTTACCTCCCAGCGATGTGAACTTGGACAAGATCTTTAACCTCTCTATGCCTCATTTTCACAATCTGTAAAATAGGGGTAACATTGGCTATAGGTAGGCTAATCGCACAAAATATGAAGAATTATGCTAAATCCCTAGTATAATAGGTATTCTATGAAGTTGAGCTATTATTATACCTCCCCACTTAAAGAAACATTCTCAGTGGTGATGTCAATTCCTGATACTTTTACGTCTTTAGAGAAATGTGCAGAACATCCACTTCCTAGTCCTTCTTACTGACAGGCCCCTGGCTGTGTTCATGCCGGTCAGTGTCCTTACCAGGGGATGAGTCGTGCTGGACATGGCCTTGACAGTTCTGCGGGGATTCAACCAGGGAGGGCAGGTGACCCAATTCTGGTCAATTAAATATGGGGAGGAATTTGGAAAAGGTTATCTGTCCAGATGAGCTGAGGGCTACAGGAGAGGAAAGGCTCTTTTCCACCTGCTCATTTCCTTCCCACGTTGAATATTTTCGTATTCATATTCATATTCATATTGTAGAAACATGAGGCTTGGAACTGCTTGCAACTGCTGAAGGAGTATTATAACCAAGGTAGAAGACCAAGAGAATTCCACAAATGCCAGCCTAGAAACCTAATATTGTTTAACTGCTAATCCAGCCGCAGCAACTATTTCCCTCTCAATTTCTTTTTATGTGAGATTTATCACTAAACACTAAGTATCTGAACTTGTGCTTCTCACTCTGTAATAAAGGAACTGGCTTTAAAAATAAAATTCAATCAGTTGTGGTCAAAAACTTTTGTGAAATAAAATAAAAACAAATTCCTAGGATAATGGTCAGACACTTGAATTTTGTAATCAAGTCAAAATGGTATAAATGTTTCTAAATGCTTACTTAATTACTTACCCCCTTGCAGATCAGAAAAGTGAAGTTTGTATACAGATATCAATGTATGGGTTGCACTTTAAATAGCACTGGTTTCACCAATTTAATAATGTTCAAAAATGAATTAGCACTGAGGAAATACATGTGCTATTACGCAGTATATTATTAACCTTTCAAACTCACTTTCCTCCTCTACACAAAGTTAATAGGAGGTAGGTAGAAAACAAATAGAAGACAAGATATGCAGAAGGAGGGACAGAGAGACAGAGGAATGAATGATGAAAGGAGAGAAAGGCAGGAGGTAGCGAAAGAAAGAGTGAGCTCCATCCGAAGAAAGTAGAATTCAATTCAAATCAGTTTTGTGGGGCGTGGAGCATCCTGAGAAACACGTCCTCAGCATCCTGTTTATTTTCACTGTGGTCACAGAAGACAAATGCAGGAATTACAGTGTTTATGTGTACCACTGATTTTCAGATACTTAAAATCTCAAGCCAAACTGATTGCGAAGGCATCGTACAACATTAAAAGTTTGGAATGGTTTTAAATTTCCTCATGCCTCCAAATCTGAAACCACCTGATTACAGTTTTGATGCCACATATAAAATGAAAATGTGCCCTGAAAAATCATGCAACCAAAGAAGTTTCGTCAACATACAGCCTCCCAGAGACGCTAATGTAGAGTGTTAAAATTTAAGTGTGAATAAAAAAGAAAAGGGAACTGGCTCAAAGACATGATTAAAATATAAAATATGCTTTATATCATATTTAAATGAAATTGCAGTATTTCAAATTTACAATTTGAAAAATAAACAAATGTCCAAAATGTTTGCTTTGCCATTGGCAGGTACCTATTGTGTGCCTGTAAATGTTTACTGAAAGCTGCATGGTTTATCTCTCTGCCTCTGATAATGGCTGTTTTGGTTAATTTTATGTGCCAACTTGACTGGGCAAAAGGATGCCCAGAGAGCTGATAATACATTATTTCTAGGTGTGTCTGTGAAGGTGTCTCTGGGAAGAGATTAGCTTTTGAATCAGTGGACTGAGTAAAGATCACCCTCAGGAATGCTGATGGCATCATCCATATGCTGGTGGCATCATCCATCCCACTGATGGCCGGAATACAACCAAGGGGAAGAGGAAGGGAGAATCTGCTCTCTCTGTTTGATTGAGCTGGACATCCATCTTCCCCTGCCCTTGGACATCAGTCTTCCTGTTCTGAGGCCCTCAGACTCACGCTGAATTGTACCACCGGCTCTTCTGGTTCTCCAACTTGCAGACGGCAGACGGTGGGACCTCCCAGCCTTCATTATCATGTAAACTAATTCCTATAACATATCTCCTCATATATACATTTATTAGGATATATGTGCATATATTCTGCTTTTTGGAGAACACTGGCTAATATAGACTGTATCGACTCTTTTGAACAAAAGTAGCCCTGATCTAGTCAAGTCTTCAAATTTTCACAGAAATAATTTCCAAAATCTTCTTCCATAAACTTTGCAATACATCTTGTTCAGACAAGGTGTTTATGGAATTTGACATGACTGCCGTTTTGTAGAAGAGAATAATTATAGAGCAGTCACTGCCCTGGCTTTACTACGGAGAGTAAAGCAAATGTAGTAGAAAAAAAAATGCATCTACTCTCAAATGCATGGTAGTGATTTTAAACAATGATTGAGAAGTCAACAGTTAAGAATTGGTGACTTACACACCTAAATTAATGTCCAAGTCGTTGTCTGGTAATGGCAGCTTTTATGCATCTGTTTCATGCACTGTGTGCTGCCATAAGGTGCCAGTCTCTGATATCACTTCTCTCTTATGTCAAGGAAACGGCTGTGTTGGGCATGTCATGTGGCTCCTTTCTCAGCCATATGGATGGAAAAGTCCAGATCATAAAACACACCACTACAGGTGGCCTTTGAGAGTCTCCACAAGTGTCACACTCACAAAAATACAACTGAGCAGATAATTCACAGCGTGACACAGGCACACTATGCTCACAGGAGCAGAGGCACAGGTATCTTCATGTTACAAGCTTTACCATCACAACGGACAGCTGAACAGATTCATCTGCAGCTGGGGTTTGCAGGGTAAAGGTGCTCTATAGTGAAAACCAGTCCATAAACCTCAATGTGCATTTGTCCCAGTAATAAGAGATTGATCCTGGCAGCACAAGTAACAGATGTAGCTAAACATGAGGCTAAGTTAACATCAACAGCATCTTAATATATGGTAGGTCTGCTCCAACGATATGGGGTAGAATCATGAGTTAGCAGTTGTCAGACCTTCAGAACCACCAAAAAAGCTTGGGAACCACGTGGGTAAGGAAGGAGTAACAAGAGACCGCTGTAAGGTGTCCAAGCTTTTTAGTAAGCTGCCTTGATATATTGTTGTCTTTCATTCTTTTTGCTTCTGAGAAAGAGAAGTTTAAGTATATGATTGAAAGTCTCAACGGCAACCAGTTGAAGGACTGATGATCATGATGTATGTACTATACTGACTCTATCAGTATCGGTACTGCTGTGTGTTGGAAGTTACAGAGTGCAACAACGATTCCAGGAAGAAGTGAGGTCAGGGGTCGGGGAGGATATTTTCCTTTCAACATTCTGAGACAGCTCCCTGTGATACTAATAATCCACCACGAAGGATCAATAATCTGAATGCCTTCATTTCTTCTTCTGAACTATTTCCAGATTATCATTCCCTTTGACTATACATTTCACAAAATACTTCACTTTGTTTAAATATCTCTGATCAATGCAGACAAGAGTGGATTGGTACATATCATGCTTATATTTATACATTCCAATAGTTGCTGCTTAAAGAATATGACACTGATGTTTCATCTTTTGTCTATGTTTTATTACTGTTTAGATCTTTATCTCCCATCCTCTCTTGCAAATTGCTATCACTGCTCATAATGTAGTTTCTACATGAATCTGTAGTTTAATCTTGCCCCAAACACCATTACCTGTTCACTTGAATGTAAAAGAAGAAAATAATTCCAGATATGAGGAACTCCCAGGAATGTTCAATGATTTGATTCCTTAGGCTTCTAGATGAAGCTTATAAAAGTTGCCATAATTTCCTGCACTGTCTTTTCATTCACATGTAGTTCAATCCAGACAACCTACTTCTCATGTCACCTGACTCTTTGCTGCTATCTGGGGTTAAGTTACATCATGTGAAATGTTGCTCTTACAGAGCTAATCGTGCCTCTAGTTGTGATTCCCCCCATGATTCAGCCTCCAGGACTCAAAGCACCTTGAAAGAAATTGTGGCTACACAGCAGTTAATCATCCATCAGCGTAACTCTGATGCCCCTGGGATAATGGTTCTCCACCCCTTTTCTTTTATTTTGGGTCATGGAAAGCACATAGCCATTGCAGGTGATGCTTGATGCAAACCTAAATTTCAGATTACCTCTTATTTAAACATAATACAAGATACAAATTGACTGCAGAAGTGTATTTCTAGTTATAAAAAGAGCTTTAAGTACTGTTTTCCCAAAGGCATTTTAAACCATTTATTGGTAATTAATCAACATTTCAAAATTGAATTAAATTTTATGATGGCTGAAAATATGAGAAATATAATTATCTCTTCAGCTTTGGTATGGTCCTTTAAAATATGAAATTATTATCTCCTCGATATAATGGGACAAAAATTAAGCATCTTGAGTTAGAATCCACACATATTTTTTCAACTACCAGACCAGTTTCTCATCAATAAGGAAAAATATACTAAGAAAATCAATAGTCTGCACTTTGTGTTGCCTTGAAAGAAAATCGAGCCATTTCTTACATCTTAAGTCAATCTCCTCAAAACCTCTATCCTCCAACACAAGTATCATCAGGAATGAAGGAGTTAAAAACCATGTATAAAGACACTTTTGGACTAGTCAAACAAACATATGAATAATAGATGACCAATGTTCCTCTGTATGATGTAGCCTGTGAAATGTTTGAAAACGTTAAGTCTCCTACTTGTGAAATGCTTCAAGAGAACCACTGTGAAGGAGAGATCCCTGAGGACTCCATCTGTGTATTTCCAACCACAGCAATCTTTTAGAAGAAAAGACTGGTAAGGGATCTTTGCAGGCTTCCTAATGGCTCAGTGGCTTCATCTAATGCTTTCCTCTAATTGGCCCTGCATTTAAGACACTCAGTCAACGGTGTGGCTCTGCAAACTTCAGATCTTTAACAATCATACACTCCAAAGCCAAGGTAGAGTTCCCCATCAGAGAGCAAATAGAATTTGAGGCTTCAACTTTTACGGAAAGAGAGGATGCTTGCGAGTAGAGGTCCCGATGGTATTAGCAGATTATATCTGGACAGTGAAAGCATTGTCAGAAGTGGTTCATCTGTTGAAACATTAGAGCATGCAAAAACTGCAGATATTTGTTCTGCAGAATGCTTTATTTCATTCTTTTGTTTCAGAGTAAATTGGAGTATCTCCTGGGGTGTCTTCGTACTCTAAAAATAGATTTCAATCATGAGGGAAACTATCTTCTACTAACAGAAAT
>NW_017732765.1:214611-215370 GCF_001890085.2 Hipposideros armiger | reverse complement strand
CGCCCAGAAGCCTGAAAGTTGAATTCCCAAGCAAATGCAGAGGCCATGGACAGTGACTACCAAGGGATGGCCTTGCTAATACGCATCTTGCTGAGTGGCCATGGACTCTAGAGGAAGATGGGGCCTGAAGAGGCAGCTTTCCTTGCAAATGGGAAACCTAAAGACAGTAGCAGCAACAACGAGTGCTAAGACTCCACACACCTACATACCCAAACATTCCATTTGTAAAACAATTTACTCAGCTAAGAAGTTTCATCAGGTTAAGTGACGTTTTATCTGCAGTCAAGGTTGTCACTGCATTCTAAATGCATGCTAACTTTCCCACAGATAGTCTCACTTAATATTCCCGTCAATCACATGCTGCACTATTTCTATGCTGAGCATCAGCCCTGGCCTCGCTGAGGTGAAGTGATGTGAAATGATGCCTGCAGCTCTCACGGACAGCTTTGCACTGCATGCTGGGAGCACCAGAGTCAAAGATGCTACACAGAGCTTGGCTGCAATTATCCATAAACACTCAGGGTAAATTTTCAACAACAAACGTAACAGATATACTTTCTTGATTCTCATTATTTTAAATATTAACATGTGGTCATATACAGAGAAGCCTGATTATATTAAGAATACACTAAAAGGTATATCTTATCTACCTCTGATAGTCATATAATCATTATTATTACTATCATGTCATCAAGGAAAGGAACTCCTATTTAAAGGATACCAATTCAAAGGGGCATGGATTAGAGAAAGTTCACTTTA
>NW_017732765.1:212739-214196 GCF_001890085.2 Hipposideros armiger | reverse complement strand
AAATAAATAAATAAATACTATATGACTGTTGAGCAAAAACTGTCAACATGATCACTGTGGATAATAAGACATTGTTGGAGAAAATCTGAATTATCTTGGGTCAACTCAACTCGCTAGCAGATTCTTTCTCCAAAAAATTGAACATACAGCCTGAATCCCCCGTGCCCCCAAACATCAGAGAAACTGATATACTACACTTGCAGCATAAGAAGAATAAAATATCTGTCTCTCTAAAAATGTATTCTTCGATATTTAAAACGACGTCAACTTGAGTATTCTAAGTGTATAACATGTCTTTACAGCTTAAACACAGTCTTAGTCAATGAGGATTGTGTTTCTTACAACAGTTAGTTATAGATTATTGCTGTACCACATTAAGACTATAAATGAAAAATACTGACAGCATAACATTCCAGGAGTAAGAAATTTTAACTGATCTGTACTGCATAACAAAGTTATAAAAAATAAAATTCTGAACTGGGAAAGAAATTCTATAGGAAATATGCATAATTCACATTTCTGGGAAGAGGTATTTGTATATTAACTACATTATTAGTTATATTTGCATTTATAGAAATTTTTAAAAATCAAAAATTGTTTAAAAGTTATCTCACTTAAATCACTCAATTTTAAATTAATGTCATCAGTTCCTCTAAAAATACCTTCTACATGTTATTTCAAAAGGACTCCATTTAACAAGGACAACCTGAACAGGACAAAGCATGAAGAAGTAACTACTAAATGGAATCACAGATAAGCTTCCCCTATTATGTAGCAAACCTCTGGCTACACTACTCCAGTCATCTAGTTATGTCTGTCTGGGCATCAAGCTGATTTCGAGTAAATAATTCAAGCATAAGCATGTGAAAGATGCTGTTCTGATTTTCTCAGAAATGCAACCATTCACTCTTCTGAAAGTGTATGCTCACATAAATATGGAAACTATAATATAATGAAATGTCACATGTACAGTGGCCCTGAATGGAGGCACTTAAATCTCCACAGCAACAAAACAGGAGCAGTTAGGCCACTGGATGTTATAATTTTATGCGATTTAATACTTTTATATTTGATGAAACATCTTCAGGTTTTATCAGATTGGGGCACTGATGAGGGAGGGCTTGAGTCTAAGTAAGTCCAAATGCACCAGGAACATATCAACCTGTGTGCGTACTTTCTTAAAATGCTGAGCCATTTTCAATTCAGAAAGTGTTGTGATCACAAGGAACATGTTACCGCCATGATGGTAGATGGTAGAAAGTCAGTATGAGCTGAATTCTCAACATCTGCTATCAATTGAGGAAAAAAAATAAAATAAAACCATATAAGTCTTGATAAGTCTGTCTTATCGAGAACCTATGGCTTTTTAATTATTTTATCCCTCAAAATAAACCCACAAAATAATAAATCACCTTTTGTGACAGGGCGTCAAAAATGCCCCAGAACAACTTTCTTGA
>NW_017732765.1:200767-210864 GCF_001890085.2 Hipposideros armiger | reverse complement strand
GTTCATTTTAGGTTGATGTACACATAGCCATACTTATATGCCAATTTCAATAACGGAAAAAAATTTCCAGCATCAAAAATCAAACATGATGTATCTCAGAGATGTGCATGTTGTAACAGGAAACAAAGTCAGAGGAGCCAGTAGTCAAATAACTACGAGTGTTTCTTATACTTACCTTAAGAGGCATCTTCGCATGTTCATTTAACAACGGGACATCAAAGACTAATCTTCTGAGTAAGTGTTGCATCATAGAAGGTCTCAATTGGCTGGTGGAACAAAGCCAATTTTAATAATGGAGGGAAACGCATCTAAACCAAGTAGATAATTTGTTAAAACTAAATTAAATATCGGGAACCTGTACCTATACCTCTCCTCAGAGGATGTAACATTTAGGTGTTTGCAATCCAAAGATTAATCAATAGTTATGTAATTTTATAAGAGGTGGCATTACCAACTCATTGCTACCCCCAGATCTGAAGGCCAATCCTTTTTTGCTACAGAAGATACTGATATTCCACTCCCTTCCTTCCCATCACACACAACTGCAGACCCACTGTTTCCATTAACTCAGCAAATGCTTTTTCCCAGACTCCATGGGGTGAGAAGGGCTTCAGTGATCCGATTATAAGCAAAATGAAGAGGAATCATAGGAGCAGAAGGGAGAGAAAAGGCTGAAACAGGAGTTCTGCCAGAGGAGGAAGGGATGATGGCTGACACGGGGTGAACATCTACTGAGTCAGGCCATCCTGACAGCGTGACCCCATGTCATATGTAGAAAGATCCGTGAGATAGGTATTTTGAGTCCATCTTCAGAATTGTAGGGTCAGGGGAGTGAGAGAACTAATATCCTAATTTTTCACCTGCCTCAGGCCCATCTTTCAAATCCATACACCCCCCTGTGAGAGAAAACCTTCCACTCGATGATGTGCAAGCCCTCGCCTCCACGAGCTCCTGCCCAATTAGAAACAAACCATGACCCTAGCTCAGTGCCTGAGAAATTGTCTCTTTCTCTGTGAGAACTTCAGAGAGGACGTATGTTTCTGGTTTTCACGGGGGGCCATCTGAACACTTCTATCTACAGGAAGTGGTCGTCCAGGCCACAGGAAATAGTCAGCATCCATCATTATCACACATAAGCAATGCTTTAATATTACACTGTCTCATTTTTTTTATATTTAATAAGTCTCTTTTTTTGTCTTTCTCTTCTGGAAGAGGAGTTAAAACCATCATACAGAGTCAAAAGGGGAGAATCTATTAATCTTACAGTAAAGTGGCCAGGGACCCCTCACACAATCACCTTACCCACCAATATCCACAACAGCACAACTGGCCCAACACTTATATCCTGCAGCTCAATACCCTGCAGGGGCCTGGAGGAACACTCCTGAACTTGACCAGGAGCCAGAGTGCTCTGATAGGACTCACATCTTAGTACACAGGACTACTTAAAATGAGTGAATTTCATGATATGGAAATTCTTTCCAAAATTCCTAACAATTTGTCAAGGACTAAATAATGACTTCTCTTTCTGAAAGAAGGGCCTTGGTGTAGTTAGTTGCCCACTTACCCACAAATGGAGAGCAAACATACTTCTATGGAATCCCGCTGAGCTTTGGTCAGTGAGCAGCCCTTAGAAAGTCTGTACACGGTATGAAGTAAGGAGTCAATGAGGGAAGCATGGTGCTCTGTGCCCGCAAAAAGGGGAGCACATCTTGTTAACAAAGGTAACACAGCTGTGCAGAGGTACCGATTGAGGGCCAAGGCCATGTCCGTAGCGCTCAAAGCAGCCTAAAAAGAAATTGAAGAGGAGAAAGTCATTTGTGTTTGGCAGCAGAGAGCTCCAAAGGGATGAATATGTTGATGTAATTTTACTACATAGAAAATGACAAAAACATGGAAAGTGGAAATGTATTCCTCAGTTATATCTTTAAGAGTACGTCTTATGATTTTTTACCACTAAAACAATCAACTTTCCATTGTTTATTAAAAGATAAAAAATGAAGTGGTAACGATCGCCTCAAAAAGGCCCAGAGCACAGAGGTTCATATTCTATAACAAAATACCAGTGGTAAGATGAATGAAAGACAAAGACACTAACGATATCAAAGAATGTGAGTACTATTCTTTACTAGGGAAGGAAAGAGAAAGGGGCTATTCTCATACTCCTAAATTCTTTATGAATTCTATTTATTACTACTATTATTTATATTTCTACTCATATCCATCAGCACTGATAATCAAAGGTTGATTGTCTTATGTGTTGTCAACCATACTATTTAGGCTCAGATTTTCATGTCACCGCACCCAAAGAAAATAGAAATCTGTTTCATTTTTGTGAGTCTCCTCTCATGGCTTTCCTCAAAGGGCTATGATCAATTCAAGACCTATTTTCCTCTGAAATAAAAAAAAAACCATTTAACAGGATAAAGGGAGGTGTTACTGGAACTACCAGACCAACACTCAGAGCTGTAGCTTACTGCACAATGTTTGAATCAGCAGGACATTTACACTGATAATGGTGGATTCTCGATGTGGCCCGCTGCATGTACAGGACAGGTTTTAACCTATCTGTACATTAACAAATGAAGACACCAATATATTGCAATTGGTATGACTTACCAATGCCCATTAAACCTTCTTAATACTTTAGTTGCTTGTATTGAGAAGCATCGTTGTTTAGGCCAAGTTAGAGGTTAACAGGAGCCACAGTAATCTGCCAAGTTAGGGTTATATGAACTTCTCATTGTCTTCCATTGCAGCTGGTCAGAATTCTTATCTCACTCGTGAAGCTGCCCGTTTTCTCCACTATTCAATTAATTTCTTAAGGACATAGTCTATTTTATTTTCTGTTTATCTACTGCTTGCCGAAAAATGTCCTAGGTACTCAATAAACATTTGGTGACAATAAATGAATGAATGAGTATATCTATGAAAGAATATCATAAGCCAGAGACTGAAGAGTCCAAAGTCGAGGAAGCTGATTGTTCAAATCATTACCGTATCTAAAGAAGCAGCAGCCCGGAGATCTGGCAGAAAGCCAACCTCTAGAAGATGGAGGAGGAAATCTTGAACCTCAATTCCATAGACCCTGTCAAGGAACAAAACCATGGCTGCCTTGTGATCTGGGCAAAACCCCGCAGACATGTCAGGCTCCAGCACACTTCCATCTAAAAGAGAGAAGGTGACATGCTGTCATCAGTGGCGATGCCATTCACGAGCTAGATTACAAATGGCTACTCTCCAGCCCCCTCGTGTTTTCAATAAAGTTATCAGTTGAATGGTTTTCTGTTCTTCTACTGTCCATAAGCAAGTGCTGGCAAGTGGCTGAGGAAATATGACGGTGCAATTTAAATCCAAGGTCATTTGAATGTTATTTGCACATCCATGTTAACTGCATATATGATAAAAACATAACACCATGGTAGATACTGAAAAGGAAATAAAAAAGCATCCAGAATTCACATTGTGAAGCTAGGAGTAAATACCATAAAAGTTAAAATGTAAAGTAAGGTTGTTCACTCTTTTAAAGAATAAGAACCTCTTTTAAACATTAATCAAACTCATTTACTTCTATGTGATGATTGTGGTATATTTACATATTTATGGATTAGGCAATTACAAAATGATAAAACTTTATGAAACCAATTTGACTTGCAAATGAAATATGTTTCAATAATCATAGCAGAATTAACATTGTACAAAAATTGTCGTATTTTTTTCTCTCTCAAGCCTATATAAATTAGTAAATCCCTTATTATAACTCCGTAGATCATAGGTTGAGGACCATTACTATGGGGAATTTGGGGATTTATGTGCCAAGTTAAAATATTGAGAAAGTGATGCATTTCCTGTTTGACCATGTGATAATTATGCCAACTGCTACTGAGAACACACCATTAAAATTCTACAAAGACTGTCACAGAATCTTTAATAATGATGCAATGTTGAAGAAAGGAGGACTCAGGGAAAAACGATGCAAGACCATCATCATCCCAAAAGGATCAAGTCACAACTTTTTTGTTTTCATTCCTAGTCAATGAATGAATTTGACATTTAAATCATGAAAACAAACAAATAACAAATGTTTTTAAGGGAATTAGATTAAAGGTTAATACCAAATTGCCTCCATTCCTTATAATTATAATAATGCCTAGTATACCTACTACTTTCCTTCCTATAGTTCCAATAACAAAAATAACAGTTCTTGATGTTTGTGCTGTTGTCAAGCACTGAGACAGAAATGCCACAGACACGACTCCACACAGTGTTCAGAATCACACTAGGATATGATCTTCCTTGAACTGAAGATGACACTGACCTTTAGGGAAATTAAAGAACTCATCCCGGGCTGTACACCTAGTATCTGGCAAAGTTAGAGTTAAACCAACTAAAGTGAGATTTGAAGTCCAACCAAAGCTGATTTATTGCCTGGTGTTAAATCAGTATGCTATAATTTTCAATTAAACATCTATATGAAATTCCAGTTCCATTCTCCTAAATATCACGTTATAGGGAATTTAGATTTATCAGTTTCTATCATTTTAACATATAGTTGAGCTTAAGGAAATGGTGAGCAGCTCACTAATCCTGAACTAAGACTGTGTTTGAAACTCTCATGCAGGCGGACATTCCTTTTAAGGGAAGCTGCACTGGAATCCGCGGGGACTCAGGGCTCACTGATCTGCTGCACTCACTGCTATATTTCCACCACCATCTCCTCAAGCAGCTGGAGACAGTGAAGCTGAGGAACGGCCTCCTCTCTGATGCCTGCGGTTTGAACTGGACGAAGCAGGGCTGGGGCACCGGCTTTGCCTGTGGGGCCTGTGGTGTTCATCCACCTGAAGTTATCGCCCCAGACATTCTCCCAACCGGCCTGGGCCCAGAGCTACAGGGGCAGAACCTGCACTTTTGAGATTATGTGTCTCAGCCCTTGAGGTTTCTGAACTCCTCTATCTTCCGTTATTATTTTGGGCCACACTCTAGTTCTAGATGATAGAAATGTTTGAGAAAGACCTTAGCTAATACTTGGGGCGGGGTGGGGGGAGTGCTAATCTTTAGAGGCAAACATCACATACTATATGTATTTTAGAACAAACAGTAACAATTATAACTGATAATTGGTGGTGCCTAAAGAACAGTTTGTCATTGAAACATATAAATATTGATGGTTTAAGAGCTAAAGTTGATTTAAATGCATACCACAGCAAAGTAAAAACATACAGGTTTCTGTCTTTGGTCTCCATAGAAGGAAAGTGGTAAAAGACAAGTGTAGAAATTTAACAAGGACCAGTGGATTGCATTTTAGAGATTAACTTTCGTTGTGTGTCTACACAGACATACAACACACACACCACACACACACACACACATACACACCCTTTAAATTCCAAGGGAGACAATATACCTCATCTATTTTTGAAGAAAAACATAAAATGATATTCGTATAGCATAACTAAGTAGAACAGGAAAGAAACCAACTTGAAAAATCTTGAGGGCTGTTGAAGGCAGATAATTGCAGAAAAATGAGGAGGTGTAGACGACTTTGGAGCCAGGCTAACAGGGATGTCTTGGTTATTTGTTATTATCAATTTTACCTTAAAATTCAGCACTTCTCTGTTTTCTAATCTGTGCGTCACTGGTATTACTATTATCTTTATCCTGACATGTCAATTTTGTGGCTCAAAATGTAGGGGAAAGAAAAGATATGTAAGAAAGTGACTACGAACTAGAAGACAGGTAAAAGGAAGGACAATGAGCATAATTCTTATATACACAAGAAAAACACCGCTTAAAGTGGGAAAAACAAAAAGCTATGGGGCAATTATTAAGTTCCAGCTTTCCCTAAAATTATAACGCATGTTCCATTATTATGGCCTCTATGTCACCTTGAAGACTTGCGTTTTAAGGTGAACACACATGAAACTTTACTTTCTCATTACCTTACGGCTGCCAAGGAGGATACGCCACCTTCAGGGGCCATTTGCCATTTCCAGTGCAGTTTGGGGCAGTGCAGAGGTCCCTGTGGGTGTGACCCAAGGCCCTACTGCCAACCCCCACAGCAAAGCTTCTGCACTTCACCTTGTGCTGCCCGAGCCCCACCCCATCCACCCTGGGCAGGACCGGGAGGGGCGACAGCTGCAGGGCGATGACCTTAGGCAGTAGGTGGATTTTATTTAACATGTTTTTGAGTTAATACTGGAAAACTAGTCCCAAGCAGTTTCTAAACCCAAAATGATATGTTGGAAAAGGATGATAAACGTTTGGTCAAAATGAGGAAAAAAAAAAAAACTTTCCAAAATGTTCTCTTTAGTTTTGAAAAGGACACTTCTTTCAACACACTGGGAATATTTAAATCTCTAAGTTAAAGCTATGATCATTGTTTTTCTAGGGAAAAAAGCATTATAAGAAAGTAAAAATGAAAACTACCAAAACAAGTGAATTAAGCAACTGTGATCAAGAAAAACAGAGAAGAATGGGGATCAAAGAACACTAGAAGAGACATTAGGTAAGACAGTTGGGGGGCTTCTTTCCTGATTGGAAACATAGCTGTTTAAAAACATGAGAAGAGAAAATAGTTTATGAAGTAATGTACTCTAGTTCTTTTCTTGTTTCAAAGAAACTTAAGTAATGTTCCCATGCAGCTGGTAGGGAAATGCTGAGTACCGATCTGATCACATCATCCAAGTCCTTCTGAGCTACAAAGAGCTGGAACCGCCTTACCTTTGGCTATCGTTGGCATCTGGAAAGCAATGCTGATCACGCCCACCAAGTCTCCCAGTGGAATGAGGGATCTCAAAATAGATCTGATCCTGATGGCTTCTCCCTTACCAGCATGGATCAACTACAGGGAGAAAATAAAGGGACATTAGAATAACTTTGTGAAATCAATGCTTTAATTCTATCCAGAAAGTCTGAAGTACGGGAATCCAAGTCAAAAAATAATTTTCTGTTAAGTATACATATAAAGTTAGATCTTGCTCCGAAACCACTGTTTCAGGCTTACAGACAGATATTTACTTGCTCACATGGTTTTCACTGATATCGGCATACATTGAGTTATATACTATGGTCTAGGCCAGCCGATTTATCCATTAGAACAATGGTTTTTATCCTCTTCAGGGTCTTAAAATATAGTGAGATTGGTAAGTCCATTGATGCTTACCTCCCAAAATCACACATAAACCCCTATCCACAACATGAGCTAATACAAAGAAAAATATTATTATCTTTAGGCCCTGAACATACACTATAATTTATGATTGATTTAGCCTCTTTCTCACTTTGTGATGAAAATATAATTGCATATCCATCTATGTGCCACCCTGGTGTAAAACCCAAGGCTGTGTTTACAATATGGGGTAAATGGTAAACATGAATCTAACAGGTATTTTGGACTGTCACTGGCTAACGCAGTACCCATGAAAACATGGCTCTGATACTGTCAAGAATCTCAGCCCATCTTGGGGACAGACCACATGCTTCAGCCAGGGGTATATCTGATTCCTTCACCACAAGGTGTGAAACACAAGCACAAGCTCTGACACATAGGAGGTCCTCAACTCATAGTTACTGAGATGAATACATTTCAGAATTGCCAAGGTCAGTTCCTTATTAAGTCACTTAGATTTGTTTCCTCTTAATAGAACAAAAAACTTCTATTTATTAGCATAATTTCTCTCTTGGTTCCTTTGATCTCTCATGTTAACAGGAAAGGAACAAATATTGTGATCATAAACTTTTTTGTCCACAATCACCTCTAGCACATAGACTTTTGATAGCCCATTTACAAGATGAAAATCTCATTAGCAGAAGGTTACGTTTTCACAAAAACCAGACTAAGTTTTCTAACATTCTGACATTTCTCCATCCTGTGATTCCTCACTATTCACAAGAGATTATATCAAGAAAGTAAGAAAGTTTTACCCAATGGGTGTAAGAGAAAGAGCCACCCCCCACCCCAGCCCACCCAAACAGACAAATGAAAACAGAAAACCCCATAGATGCTAAAGGTAGGAGAAAGGTGGTCTGTAACAAGTCGCTGTCGCTTCCTGCTCAGACCAGTTCAGAGTGTATCTGTCTTGCACCCCAGCACTGTTCAGTGTCTTCAAACTGTTGTTTCCCACTAACAGGTCACGAGGCTAATTTTATGGGCCCTGACAAGTAATTTTTAAATGGATATAATAGAATAAAACAGAGTAACTTGGAATAAAATTAAGAAGAAAATGCCACAACGTTTTATGGAGTAAAATGAAGTATTGTCCCATGAAACTTTAATTTCCTCTTGGTCAAGAGGCTCAGAAAACACTGATCAATCAGGTCTGAACAGCTCTTTTCTTCCCCCAAACCAGGGGCCCACATGAAGAGCAAGAGACTTCCCAAATATTGTGATCATAAACTTTTTTGTCCACAATCACCTCCAGCAGACAGATTTTTAATAACCTATTTACATGGTGAAAATCTCATTAGCAGGAGGTTACATTGACCGAGACTAAATACTGTACAAGAAAATGACCCTCAAGAAGAGTGGCTGCTTTCTGCATGCTGAAAAAGGAGAGGAAATTGCACAGGGAAGGTGTTCTTTTCGTCCTAAAGTGTGGGGTCTAGGTGCGTTTTACAGCTCTGTCAGTAACTGACTATTCTACTAATGACTTCTACTGAAATCTTGTTGCTAATTTTTACAACCAACAAGACATTTATTTCCAACTAAACAAACACTCATCCAGCAATTAGGCAGCAGCATTGCTTTTACTGGAGCATGCTGGTCACTAGTTGTGGGTGCTGCTGGGACCTTTCCAGCTGTGGGTGTCATCCCACAGATAAGCCAGGGTGCTGCCCCTGAACCCCAAGGACTTACATGCATTTCAGGCGCACAGCGTCCCAACAGGTCAATCAGAGCCGCATAGAAGGTCATGATGGCGTTCCCCATGTGGATGGTGTCATCTTCCTCCTCTTCTAGGTCACTTTCATGGGTTATTCCGAAGAAATAAAAAGCAAAGCAAACAGGAGAATAAAGTGCTATTTCAGATTTACTCCACACTCTCAAAGCAAAGGAAACACAAGCTAATTTGTTCTGCCTCTTCTGATGCTTTTCATGTAGGTGTTTAACTTACAGCTGGACATTTTAAAGCCTGGTTAAAGACCAGGGTTAAGATGCTATCACCAAGAATGCATTTGTGGGAACTTTAATATTAAGATTCCTCAGAAAGGAAAAAGAGGAATTGCCAATTGGATGGATTCTGCTCATGTGTAGTGGCAGACAGCACAATAACAAAGAAAACAATGATGGAAGGACTTGGTAAGTTAGGACAGTTTTCAAAGAAGCACACATTTAGAGAAAGGGTGACAAAGATCTGTCCTACAAGGTCACATATCTAAGGCACCCAGTACAGTGTTCTCCCCAGAGGAGGCACTTTATGAATGTGATTTCATTTACTCACTCAGCTCTTAACCATCTACTCTGCCCACCGACCCACTCCCAGTAATGCAGCACGTCCCCCTCCCCATCTGTGAGGAGAGCATAAATATTTCACTATGGCACTGATGAGAGACAACTCTGGGTGGCCCAGGAGATCCTCTGGGAGCTCAGCAGGCAGCTGCGTCAGCTGGACGCAGGTCTGCAGGGTGACAGCGAACCTTGCTGACGACACTGCCCCTGGCTGTTTCCAGGGTCCTCGAGTGCACACCCACTGGGGTGGTCCTGGGCCCGAGATCTCCTGACATGCTTTCTACTATGCAGAGAAGCTGAGAGTTCCCTATTCCTCTACGGCTGACTGATCAATACATCGCCTGTCCACGGAACACTCCCAATCTGGAACTCTGGCCTTGGTGTGGACAGAACAGCCATGCCTGGTCTACATGTGCAGAAACAAGGGATTGCAGGACCACTTCTTTGCCAGGAAATTTGCCTCCAATAAGCCCTATGTTATATATACCTTTACCAGTGTGGCCAGTAGTGTGGGTGCATGACCCCCAAGCAGGACATTCACCTCCACAGATTAAAAACTAGGAAGCAGCATGCCTGGATTAATGTATGTCTTTGCTGAAATCAAGTATTAACAACATGTTCTATAGAGAAATATAAGGTAGCTATTCTCCCT
>NW_017732765.1:191954-197657 GCF_001890085.2 Hipposideros armiger | reverse complement strand
GACAGGATTGGCTCTTCCATCTCAGAAGTTTGCTGACCCCTGGTCTAGTCGCTCCATACCCTCATCAATGTTTGGCATTGTCAACCTTGTAAATAGTAGCCATTTTAATCCATGTGCAGATAAAAAGGTTTTAAATTATGTACGGGAGAAAATTCTCCTGAGGTTGGTCAGAGGTGCCATGCTTCGTGACCCTTAAGTGGCATGTCAGAAGGGTTCAGGGAAGAGTTCACTTTCTCATACTCTCGGCATCTATGTGTTGAGTTTTGACCAAGTGCCAATGCTGTTCTCCCAGACTGGGATACCGCAGTGAACAACGGAGAAAAAATACCCTGAACTCACTGGCCTTACATTGCGGTAGGGAGTAGATTTTTTTTAAATACATCAACAATAGGTTTTAGTAAAAAAAAAAAAATGCTTATTTTGAAATATAAATATAATTTTAAACTATAAATATGTGTACTATGTTGCTATAAATATCAATAATATGAAAATGTACATTTATGTATATGATATAAAATACATGTTTTCTTAACTGTAGAAAATAAAGCAGTGAAGAGGCTAGGAAGAACTTAAGGAAGTGGAGACGAGTTTTCAGTTTTAAATAGCACGGACATGGAGGAGCAGAAAAGAAGATGACTTTGGAGCAATGGCTGTAAGGATGTCTGGAAAAGAGCCATGAGGATGGCTGGCAGAAGATTGCAGATACAGGGAATGCAAGTGCAAAGGCCCTGAGGCAGCAGTACACCTGGCCAGTTCCTGGGACAGCAAGGGGCCCAGTGTGGCTGGAGCAAAAAGAGAGATCAGGAGGGTTGTGGAAATGAAATGAGACTGATATGTGAAATCAGCTGGGGTAGGAGCTATGGCACTGCCTTTACTTTTGGCTGAAATGAGACAGGAAGTATTTGAAGAATACTTGAAGACAGGAAGTATCTGGGCAATGGATTAACATGATTCTTTTAAGGGTCTCACTCTGGCTGCTGCACAGGGAAGCAAAGAAGAGTCAGGAACACTACTGAGACTTCAACTGCCATTAAAACAGGGGGGAAATCATCTATATTCTGGCAAGGATGTATGTGGTTTAATATGCTTAGCGTGCCTCACCTGAGTGTATCACTGATGCCTTAAATTACAATATATAAACTTCCATATAATATAAAATGTATGAGATATTAAAAATCACACTTAAAAAAACTGAAACACTATAATTAAAGCAAAAATGACAGCAGGTGTCATGAAAGGACAAAAACACACAGGAACACAGATCAAGTTGATTCTTTTTCCAGAGAAAAATGCGTGTGATTACAGGAAATACCTCATCTCAAATGTCTTGTTCTTTATAACTTATAATAGAATTATGCTATTGTATATGCAACATAGTTATAGTATATAAGATATATAGTTATAGTAATATAATCATGACTATATGATAGTTATATTTAAATAATCTGGAGACACAACTCTGAACAAGCACGAGTCACACGAACACGGCAGGACGTTGCTTACCTTTTCCAGGTCGGGCTCGCGCAAAGCTAAGGCCAGTTCGTTATTATCCATCACCGACGCGGCTGCCACATCCAGCGGCGTTGAACCTCTCATAGCTGGCGAGGCTGTTAATCCAAACCAAGATGAAACAGAACCTGGATTGTGCTACAACTATGAATTCCATGTAAAAACACACTTTCGCTTAAAATCTGATTTCTAAGTGCAACACACATTGCACTAACCTGAATTAATGCACATTATATTGAAATAAGTATATTCTTTACCTTCAAAATTAAAAAAGAGTCAGAAATGTACTTACCGAGACCGACACTGCTGTTTTCCAGTAAATAACTGAGATGGTCAAACATTGCTTTTTGATTCTGCCTACTTATCCGACAGAAGTAACAGAGAAAACGGCAACAGTTGGCCACCATCTTGGGAAAAGTGATCTCCTACATAAAGAGCATTTAAAATTAGCTATGAAAGGAAATTATCTTTCTGAAATTCAGTTCAGGGGTTGACGTCTCAATCACATCATCAACCCACATGTGCCCATGACTGCCGAGCCTCAGATATTGAAGACCTTCCTGTTTCCAGACTTGGACTCACCTAGTTCTTGAGTCACAGAAAACCACGTCTGGCACTCATCGTGAAACCTCAGTACCATCAATGGCTTGATCTGAAATTAATCTACAGCCCTAAAGCTGAAGGTGGCGTGAGCCTGGTTTAGAAATCAGGCAGACTACCACTATTAGCCGTACTTCCCTGGTTAGGTATGCAGTCTGTCTTACTGTTCTGTAAAACTAGAATAAGATGGATAATACTTTAGATAAGAAAGGGGGCTGTCAATGAGACACTTGAAAAATACCCAGTTGAATATTTGGAGCGTATAACAGGGTGTGCTTGTCAGCGTTACTGTTACTATTATTCTTGTTTTCATGACGACTCCAGGGTTTCACAGTTCCCCTGATTTGCACACAACCTGTCTGCTGTCATGAGCATGGGGACCAGAAGCTGGGCCCCATCAAACACATCTCTCTTGAGAGCCAAGCCTTGCTCTAGGATACCCAGATTATCCCTGGAGTCCTTCTTTAACAAAAGATTTTACAAATAGCTTTATAAATCTGTCTAACTGGTAGATGAACATGAGAATTATGGACTCATTTCCATATTTTGAAAAATACATCATAAAATTTCAAAAAAAATGTTGAAATTATTTTGCAAATCAGGGGTTATAAAATTATACTGATTTATATGAAGTTATTTATTACTCTATTCATTTGGTTTTAAAGAGGCTTATTTCAAATTTTAATCCCCTAATAATTCACCTTAAGAGTCTTACAACAAATACTCCAGAGTATCATCCTCAAATCTTGGTCTGGATCCGGAATTTAGTGGAACCAACTGTCATCTGAATCAAGGGGAATGACTGGGTCTGAAGGACGTGTTTGTGTNGCTCCAATTTCAAAGGCTCACCTGCCATCATTTGCAATGACTAAATTTGCCATAGCCCCCTGGAAAAAAATCACAAAAGACATCTCCTCCTACAACCCAAATTTCTCTCTACCAAATCCACACATTTTTCCTCTGGCCTCTCTTTGTTCATTCAACCTTCTCCAACAGCAAATTCCATCTACTCTTCCAAGTCTAACGCATTAGATATTCAAGGGGAGAAATCACGAGAACCAGAGAGTGACACCGCCATTAACAGAATTCAAATTATATTTTGGAAAATTTCAAATCAAGTAGCACAATTTACTCGTAAGAGCGGGTATATTAGACCTACGGGGTTTTAGCGGATTCACTGGTTGGTGAGGGACCGTCTCGAGAAGGATCCTCAGCTATTTTGATGGCTTCCTCCATGGCTGCGAGGAGACCGTTCCCGCCTTCCCCTCGCAGCGCAGGACCGAAACACTCAGGCCGCCGGATGAGCAGTCTCACCACCACATTTGCATTCTCCTCCACACTCTCCCCTGAAATCAGGGGAACATATGTAAACAAACATGTTCAATGGACGACCCGAGCAAATACATGCTCCACTAATTCATTGACACTGAAAGAAAAGTACCGAAAACCAGCAAACATGCAAACATGGTAGTAAAGACAAAGCTGAATTCAGATCTCTAATTTTATGTGTGCACAACAGTCGATTTCTGGTCTTGCACTTAAATTTTTCAAAGTAAATAAAGAAAAGCATTATGGAAGCATAAACTGTTCAATTCTGTTAATTCATAATTCATAATTTGAAGCCACAATCCTAGGGATTATTAGAATGCAATTATAAAAATGTATAGGAATGCAAGAGCCTACAATTTTTAATTTAATAATGAAGTATAGCATCTCTACCAAAACAAATATTATAAAATGGTTACTGTAAAAAAACAACTACAAAATATCCAATTTCTTTATTAATAGCTACTTCTTTCATAAAAATGTTGGGATATATAATTATTTTATATGACTATTTTTATGCAGTTTTAATAATGCCATAAAAGAACCCCAGAAGCAATCAGGCCTACCATTACAGAAGACAGCAAATCTGAGGAAATCAAGATATCTCTCCCCTTCAACTGGGTTCCACCCAATGTCTGGATACCCCTTAGACACCAGCATCTGGCAACTCTGCAGTCCACAGCCAGCCAAGTATCGAACTACCTACGAACAGGACGATGAGCAAAGCATTACCCCTTGGGTGAGAAGTCAGGTGCTTACACTGTATGTAGTGAGAGATATCCTCAAAGGGTGGTTTGAAATGAATGCAGCTTTGCAAGGTATTTTCATTCTCATGACAATCCACGTGAAACCCCTTTAGTAAAACCTTAGAATTCGGAAATATTCAAAAATCATAACAAAGTGCTATCATGATAAAAATGTTTATGTACCAACTCTATGAAAGAAAAAATATTCCTAAATTTCATATCATTCCATTTGTGACTTTTACCTAAAATAATAAATCAGAATATTTGATAAACTTCAAAAATGTCTAATGGCCTCTGATTCATCTGGGATATTGAAAGATCCTTCGAAGATACAAAGGTATTTTAAAGAAGTGAATTACATCCAAAATGACACAGCAATTCAATGGGGAAGAGGGGAGTATGTGAGAACACACAGAGAGAAATAGAGGAAACTAAGCTTAGAGTCCAGTGTCCTTGGGTTCACATCTGACGTGCATCACTTACTGGGTCATTCTGAACAAGTCACTTTACTTGTTAGCCAGTTTTACTCACCCTATAAAATCTGAGATACTACTACCCACCTTTCAGTATTGTTGAATTTAATACATTAAAATTTCTGCTTAGCTTTGCCTTTTAAAATATTCTTTTTATGTGAATGTTGGTCCTCTACCATATTTCATAACTGATCCACTTTTAAAAGAAACCCCTAATGTAGTCATTATCAATGGTAGCATATGTTAAAGGATCAATTTATCAAATGAATTAAGTTACACCCAGCTCAAGTTAATCAGTTTTAAAAAGAAATAAGTAATACAACTAAACATACATCAACTTCATTAAGGTATAATATATGTACAATAAGCTCATCTACTTAAAGTAGAAATTTAATGAGCTTTGAGAGATTACACATCTGTAAGAACACCGTGCCATCCGGACGCAGATTATTGCTCTCCGCCCTCAGGCCCCTGTGCCTTTTGGGGTCCTTCCCTCCCTGCCTGCCTCGGCCTGCACAATCCGCCTTCTGTCACGACATAGTATGCATATGCTAGAACGTTCATACATGCAATCATCCAGGATGGATCTTTCTGCATCTGGCTTCTTCACTCAGAATGAGGACTCTCAGAGTCATTCCTGTTTCACTGTGACACAGTCAGGACTTCCCTCCTGTTTAGAGACTACTAATAGCATCTCGCTGTGTTTGCAAACACCCCATTTTGATTATCCATTCATCAGTTGATGGACACTTGAGTTTTGGGCTAGGATGAATAAAGCTGTTATCAACATTCACGCACATATCTCTGTGTGGACATATATTTTTATTTCTATTGAGTAGATACCTAGGTGTGAAAAGGCTAAGTGTGTGTTTGTGATGGTATATGTTTCACTTGTTAGGAAACAGCTGAACTGCTTTCCACACTGACAGCAGCATTTTTCCTCACAACAGCAGGAGATGATAGGCTAGCCCAGGGGTCGGCAAACTGAGGCTCGCGAGCCACATGCGGCTCTTTGGGTACGTACATGTGGCTCTGAAGTAAAATTGAAA
>NW_017732765.1:181715-189174 GCF_001890085.2 Hipposideros armiger | reverse complement strand
AAATCTTGGTCTGGATCCGGAATTTAGTGGAACCAACTGTCATCTGAATCAAGGGGAATGACTGGGTCTGAAGGACGTGTTTGTGTTATTGACCTCTAACGTGATGGAAACTGATTTGTAATTCAAAATTTTTAAAAATTAGGATAGCATTCACTTTTAAAGTTTCTAAGTATTCCCTAAATGATAATTTAGGATATAGCAAGCTACACTAACATAAGATAAAAATTATTAATATTAAAAATGAAAACAATACTAGCCTATCCAACTCTCAATCTGTAAGGTTTTGTTTTTTTTCAATAGGTGTCTTTAAAACAGTTCTCCTAAGAGGGTTTAAGAAATCCTTATTAAGAATATGCAATGCATGTACTCCAGAAGGTTGGAATAAACAGCATCCCAAGAGTCAAAGGTTGTCCTTTACCTTGGACTCCCCGCCTCCGAGGACATTCACCATGACCTCCATCACTGTCTCGTGCATCCCCAGGGCCCTCATGAGATTTGGATGCTGGTAAAACACTTTGTTATTCATGATATCCCTAGAAAGAACAGCACAGGGGTGGAGGGAAGTACAGGCGTCAAAGCAAAATGTAAATAAAAATTTATCTGAGATCCTGATCAATCTTTTGGAAATAATGCCTGGCAATCATGGTTAAACCACAAAAATTAATAACTACAATTAATTGAGTTTTCTTCAAAAATTCTGATAACCTCCCAAAATAGTATACGAGTTTATTCTTTTCAATTATAAGAAATGCACTAAAAATGCAAACATTCATGAATGTGAAATAGAGTTTTGGACATCTATCATTCCTAATTTAATGTATATCCAAACGTGTTCAACCTTCTCTTGTATAGAAATATGAATCAGTGTTACACCATGTTTATAGGAAAATTTCTGTATAAATTACTGATAGGTAAGTATATCTGCATTTCATATATGCTATTTTAGTACTGAGTTCAATATTTGTTTAATAACAGTAACATTATTTCTTGTTACATCCTGTTATCCTGAAATGCTTTTAAAGGCTACATATTCTCTCAGAGAAACTGAAGACACATGAAGTCCAGGTACAAGCAATCTAACTCATCAAAATGAGCATTTCAATTGAAAGAAACCACAGCGGAGGGTACCTAAAATGTTTCTTCTCATTAGTATTGCATTATATAATATTACAAGATGTGTAGAAAGGTATTCCTAAAGATGTTAATGTTTCGTAGTCATTCTATTAATAAATGAAGAGTTCTGTTAATTTTTCTTTTAACATAAATCAAATTGATGCAAGAGTTTTTTGTTTTGGTTTTTGTTTTGTTTTGTTTTTTCTATAGAACACTTTCCTGTCAGAGTTACAGCAAAAAAATAATGTACAGATGGTAAGAAATCAGAAACTTTGCCTTCGAATCTGATTTCCATAATTGAGTCTCTCATCCATTCATTTAGTCACATGCTAACTTTCAGTTACTGTGGATATATCAAAAAAGTGGAATAGTAGTATTCTTCTATGATTCTTCTCTTTTTTTTCCACTTTTAGTTGTGTTTTTTGGTTTATTTTTTAAATAAAGAGAGCTCTTAGATAGCACAACTCAGAACACTGACTGGGGCCCTAATACAGGTCTGATCTGTTGCATTGAAGAAGAAATAAGGTAAAAAGCCATCCATTTCCTTCACGTTGAGAGCAGCCCATTCAGCAAGAGAGCCTCGGCTTTCAAATCAGATACAATCACAGGACTTGTTCTCTTGTCAATTCAAATCCTTTGTATGACCTAACTTTGAAAAGTACTTGAAAAATCTCATTTGACTTTGTTCTAAGTAAATTAAATGGATTTATAATTCTACCACTCAGTAGGCAGGTTGTCACTTACTAAATGTGTCTTTTTTAGGAATATTTCTAATTTCACAAAAATACATTTTACTTGTTTCATAATCATTTTGAGTTTTATCACTACTGAGTGATTTATATGTTAACAACACATTTTACAGTTCTATGTTCATTTGAGAAAGAAGGTGCTTTCCATTTCCTTGAATCCGTCCTTTTTCATTGGTCAATTAAGATCACTTACTATGAGAGGCTTCCTAGGGTTCAATTTCAGTATTAGCATTCAAAAAAGACTCATGCTCATATAATTATAAATAAAGGCCATAAAATTGCCTTTTGTCATTCCGGCTTTTCTGTACTTCCTCTCTGTCCAGTTAGTGTATTTATTTTTTGTGTACATCCATTATAACAATTTTGGAAATTAACGTTCTAGTTTACTTTTGTGATTTCAAATACTTAATAGGCTCATGAATAATATATAGCATTGCTTTATGAATTTAAAATGTACATAAATGATACCATGCAATCTGAATATTTCCATACATTTTTCCCCTCACACTTAATTTTTTTAGTTTGCCAAAGAAAAAACTCTTTATTCTGTATTTCATTAGTTCTGGGTTTTTTTCCAAAGAACCAACTTTGAGTTTCTTTAATCCTTTTTACTGTTTCTTTGCTATTTTATCCATATCAGTAGTCATCATCATCTCTTCTTTTATCTGATATTTATATAACTAGATTAGCTTCTTTATTTTATTTTATTTTATTTTGGTTGACTATCTGTCTTCTACATCACTTTTCAATATCCTACTTTCCAGATTTCTACATCCTTATGTTTAGGTATTTTTTCTTGTGGACATCATAGAGCTTAATTTAAGCTTTTATTTTTCTCTGGTATATGAATTCCCTCTTGTTTTCATATCACCAAGTTATGCAAGCTTGTTAATGATTGCTTAGAGTTGTGCATATACACACCAGTAATATACTCACTAAAACTATTGCCTCCCATTCCTTCTCTCTGAATTCCTTTTTTTTTTCTTGAATATACAGCCTTTAGGTCTTTCAATGAGGGGCTATAGGTAAATATTCACATATGTCTTTGTTTTGCCCTCAATATAGGTTACAAATTCTAAACTCCAAATCCACACAAAGCAAAAGCTCATTGCACTAAATTCTCAGTTGGGTTACATATTCTAAATTAATGGTTATTTTCTGTCACAACTTTAAATGGAGTATTCCATTGAATTATGCTCTCTAGTTCTGCTATTGAGAATTCTAAGTATAGTTTCTTAGCCAGTACTCTGGCTTTTCTCTGTATATTCTTCTAAAACAGCCTATTCATCACTGGTTTTATGCAGTGATAAATTCACTACATTTATCCATCTGTGGGTGTGGAACTATTGGTGCCTCATTAATCTGTGAATTCATGCTTTTCATCAATTCTGAAAAACTCAAGCCAAGAGCTCTTCAAATATTCCCATTCTCTAGTTCATCTAGTCTGTTTTTTCTAGAAATCCTATTCAGCATATACTGGACCTTCTTGTACTATCCCCTAGGTCTCTTAACTTCTCTTTTGTCTTTCCTTATCACTCAGTGCTGCATTACTAATTTCCTCAGATCTATGATAGCATTTGTTAATTTTCTCTTCAGCTGGATCTTATCTGTAATTTAAATCATTGTTTTAATGTCAATTATATTTTTCATTTCTAGAAGTTCTATTTGGATCTTTTTCAAATCTTTCGGACTCTTTGCATATCTTATATTTGGGGATTTGATTTATCCCTTTGTGTACAGTAACTTTATGTTCTCTTTCTGGCATCTATTATCTAAAGTTCTTGGGGGAGGTGTTCTTAACTCCACTATTTATTGTATCTGCAGATTCTTATTTATAGTGAATTGTTTCCTGCTTTGTCATTTTTTTATTGTGGGCTAATCTTTGGTAATATTTATATGTTTCTAGCAAAATTTCACAGTAATTTGAGCTGAGAAAGCATACCTCCAGGCCATTTTTTATGTTATTTTCTCAGCTTGGGGATCCTTAGCCTATGCATGAGCTAAATGTTAACCTTCAAATCCACGTGAAGAACAACTTACAATGCTAAATTCTTAGAAGAGTTTTTTCCCCATTGTGTTTTCAAGGGCAGGTAGATACAAACTTCCTTATTATCTCCTGCTGGTGAATGTTCATCCCCCATGAATTTTAGTGAATTTTTATTAATCTATATGTTTACATATGATTACACATATCTGAGAAATTAATAAAAAAAAACCTCAAGATATTTGTTGTGTATCACAACCATCTTAGCATCTAGGTGTAAAATTAGTTAATATGTTTATTGAACAACTTTCTTATTTAGCTTTAAACTTAATCTCTAGAAAAACAACAACCTAATTTAAGAATCATATAATCTAGTCCAGGGGTCAGCAAACTGTGGCTCACAAGCCACAGGCTCTGAAGTAAAACTGAAGATAAAAGTAAAACTATCGTAGTTTCATTTATAAAAATTTTAAGGGATACTATTCACATAATGGTGATTATGTAAAAATATATTTATGGCTCTTGAGTAATTTTTAAATTGTTGTGAGGGACAAGATAGGATTGGCTCTCCCAGGGGTCGGCAAACTTTTGAGACGGAACGTACCCAAAGGGCCGCATGTGGCTCGCGAGCCGCAGTTTGCCGGCCCGTGAACTAGATGATAGATTTGCATTAATGTGCTTCCTGTGCTAGTATTGAGATAAACAGTTAGAAAACAAATACATATGACAGAAGGTGGTCATAATTACATAATTTACCCTAATCCACGAATCATAAGCTTCTCTTCCTCTTTGCCCATCCTCACACTCAGCAGAGAACGAATCTGACCCAGAGATGCCAGCAGATTGATGGTGTCCTCCACAGAAACGCTGTTTATAGTGTAGGTCTTCGGCAGAGCCCGAACCAGACCCCCAATGCCATCATACTGTCGATGGAGCAACACAAACATGGCCCTCACCAACTCAGGGTCTTCGATGACAGACTCTTGAGCCCATCGAACCATCGTGTCAGAAATCAGCTGCTGAAGAGTGGCTGCAGGTCATTATTGGCATTTTTTTTGAAAAGGAAAAATATTAAGAGAAGACAAATTAGTTGGGCATTTCAACTGCTTATTTCATAACGCCACACTCATATCTACATTCGTCCCAGAATTTTTAGGAATAGTCTTTGAAGGAAATAAACTTCATTTAAACATATGTATGTATATCAATAAAGATGGGTTATGGACATGCAAGAATGAAAATCCACAAACTTCTCTTTAAGAACCATTCTTATAATTAAACGATTTTAGTTGTTTCAAAATTGCAGCCATTTTTTTCAAAACTACTACAGACAATGCATGCGGCAATCATTATGAGTGGCACTATTACTTTATTTTCTTCCTTCCATTACTTTCCTCCCAGAGCTCCTATCATATACCGTATTTCCCCGTGTATAAGATGCACCCTTTTTCAAAAAATTTGGGGTCTAAAAAATGGGTGCGTCTTATACAGTGGTTGTATGAGCACAAAAACAAAAGCGAAAAAAGCGGGAAATGCAAGTAAAAAAAACCTACAACCACTGTATAAGACGCACCCAGTATTCAAACCCCAAATTTTTCGAAAAAGGGTGCGTCTTATATAAGGGGGAATATGGTATCCTTGTAAAGGTCAGTCACAATCATCCAAGGAGCTATCTATTTACCCAATTGACTCTTCATCTGAGTTATAGTAACCTCATATAATTATATTTCTACTTTAATCTGGGTCCCCAATTGCCACTTAAAACATCTTCAAAATGATTTGATTATAAAGCTGTATTAAAGTGAAAAATCTTTCGGTATATAGATTATTTGCTATGTGATGTACAATGTAATACACTTAAAAACAATAGAAATTCCAAGCCTCTTAAAACAAATCCTGCAATTATCAAAGCTAAGTAGGGTTGATGTGATCAACTCATACATAATGAAGTACTTAACTCCTATCATCAGTACTCTGGCTGATTCTGAAAAGAAGCTATTTAATCTCTTTTAATCTATACATTTAAGGAAAAAGAAAAACTACCAATTTTAACCAACTACAAAATGCAGAAAAAATGCCAATATATTTCCACATACCTCAAAACCATGCTGTCAATTTAAATAGGTCAAATTCATAAACTTCATAATAACAAAAAATGATGATAAAAAACACTGAACTCTGATTTTGAAGAGAGCCTGACTCATTTGATGCTAAAAAATAAATTTAGAAGTAATTGTATAAATAAAGGGTTTCCATTGTAAGTTAGTGGAAAAGAATTTTTTTTCTTGAGTTTATTTATTTATTTATTTATTTTATCTTTCAATAAAAGCTGTTTAATCTGAAAATGAATGCCATCTTGGGCCTGAGGTGACGTGTAAGTAGATCTCATAGACCTCCTTGTGACTCTCCTGGATGAGGGTGTTGGTCTGAGAGACTCACTGCCCATGTGCTCACTTGTTTTCACAGAGTATCAGCTGTCCCTCTTCAGTTAAATAGGATATGGATGAACCAGAAATGCATAACCCTTCAGAAAATATTTCAGAACCAAAATATAGTTACAGACAATATCTATTTAAACTTAAGAAAAGGTTTAACTAAATGCAAGAATATTTGAAAATAATTGCATGATATTTAGATAGGAAGGCTAAATGACTCCCTTTTATTTTCTCTGATCTAATGCCTAAACTTTTAGCGCCCTAGGGAGCCCATCCACCCTTATAATGCTGCTCTCTCTCTCCATCTGTTCCTACACATATAGTTTGATGCTCTCTACTTCTGGCAGCTCCAGGCATCTACTGAGAAGCTGATTCTTAGGAGTTGCAAACTCCATTTTCTCACTGGTTCATCTCTAGTAAGATAGTAGTGGGTGAATAAGTGTCAGCAGCTGAGTCACTCTGCAGTGCCCCTTCATACTGCTTACAGGACTTCTTGGCGTCACTCTCAACTGGCTTTTCAGTTTGTTTCTTCTTCAGGTATGTCACCTTTTCTACCAGGGACAGCAGACGTCCTCTAATTGTTAAGTCACTGTTTCCATCCAGAGAACCATCTTCATCCAGTTCAATTCCTAGTATGAACAAACCAAAGAGAAAGAAAAAATATATATATTTAAAAAGTACATTTAGGAGAAATAATTCTCAGGCTCTGCCACCTTTTCCATTCATAGCTTAAAGCAATGCCACCACGTCTAAAACATTTGACAACACTGAGTAAGCAAGCTTGCCCACAGGCACGCCAAGATAAGATTCATTGTTGGCCTCTTTTCCTCCTTTCTCTTCTTCCTCTGTTCCTGTGGGCTCAGGGCTATCAGCAGCCAGCATAAAATATAAACTGAGCACAGAGCAAAAGACTCTCTCAGAGTCAAGATCAATTCTGCTACTTGAGCTGATAGAGGCATCTCTCACTTTTGGGCACCATCTGCCTAGACCTATAGTTCTGCCTGCCTAAAACCTCCCTCACTTTGATGCCCCTCACTTGCCTCCAGTGGTATTTTCATGAGCTGAGACAGAGAGACTAGGCATAATTAGGTATCCAAACCAGGGGGTGCTTTATGTGTGAAGCAGTAATTCTACCAGTTTAGAGTATTCTCCATATTTATATACTATATATAATATAT
>NW_017732765.1:153983-181626 GCF_001890085.2 Hipposideros armiger | reverse complement strand
TATATATATATATATATATATATATATATATATATGACAACTTTCTGGCAGTCATTTAGTGGTCCTTCATTCATAAACTATTCAAGATGGTCCTTTTATTCTCTTTATTAAAATAAAAGTCATACCACTCATGCTATACCTATCACTTTAAAAATGGCTATTTTATTTTCTTTCCCTGGAACACAGACTTTATCCATACTATTTCATAAAGACAGAAGGAAGTAACCCTTTAGAACATCTAATCAGTTCCATTTTAAACATTCTTTGAATAAAAGGAAGGGAGAATTCCCTTAATAGATTTGGGCGACTGACAAATAATTTCATGCAGGATTTCCTTTGACATTAATTAATTCCAAAAGATATATGCTGGATTTCCTATGCCAGTCCTAAAAAGTGACCCTGCAGTGAGTTTAAATATAACTGTCTGTGATCAAATTTCTTTAGAGAACATCAACCTAACACTCACTTCTCTGCCCAAAGCACCTGGTTACAATTCCTCATTCTCTCTGCCCATGCACTGCCACTGAGGGAAAGAGGGAAAAGATGGAGAATTTCAGCCATCTTTTGCTCTGCCTGCCTTTCTGATAACTCTACCCTTCCTGACTCCACACACAGAATCAGTTAACCATTATTCTTAGGTGACCTCCTAACAGGCGTCATGCATACTGGTGAACCTATGACATGTATACACACTTACTTTTGTACAAGTATTTATACATGTAAGAAGGGCTGTAAGTCAAGAAGACCTTACCACAATGTGCCATCAGGTCTTCATGAAAATCCAAGAGTTGGTCTCGGATTTCTTCAGGACATGGACATTCGCTTTTGTCATCCTTGAAATTGAGGAGCATATTGATCTGAAAGTTTGGAACAACAAAGAAAGAGGAAGAACAAGAATGAGAGAAAAGTGGATTCAGGAAAGACACAGCAAAGATTGTGAAAACCAAAGACGTTCAAAACCTGTTTCTGAGTACTCATACATTGTTGCCCAACAGATGAAAAAGTATTACCTATCACTGGGTCCAATAAATAACCACAAAGTAAATCAAATCATTCAAAGCTTAACATTCTGCAAAACAGTCTTGCAAGTTGCTTTCTTTCTCAACGATACATGTTAGACCTGTGTATGCTTAGAGTTCTTAAATCAACTAAGATCTAAATGTTATTAAAAATACTTATTATGCTTCTCCTAGATTTTCATTTTCTATCTAATTTCTACACTTTACTGAATATTTTAAAGAACTATTTTTTGAGAAGGATACACCAGTAAAAAAGGAAAAATTTAATATAATGGACAACTATGCTTTTGTTAAGAGTTCAGTTAAATAAATAGCAAGAAACTTTCTTCCATTTATTTTCATTTTAGACACAATAATATTACATTTATGAATGAAGAAAAGAAAGGTCTATTGCTACTCCATAATTTTCCTTTAGGCAACAATTGTAAGTTTTCTTTTTAGAGTTTTTTTATATGAATTTTTTTAAAACTTTTATTTTGAGATCATTGTGGATTC
The DNA here is from genome assembly GCF_001890085.2 of Hipposideros armiger. Classification (NCBI taxonomy): domain Eukaryota; kingdom Metazoa; phylum Chordata; class Mammalia; order Chiroptera; family Hipposideridae; genus Hipposideros; species Hipposideros armiger. Next base: position 180,112 of record NW_017732765.1, on the reverse strand, counting down.
ATATGCTATAGTAAGAAATAAAACAGAGAGATCCCATGTACTCTTAGCTCAGTTTCCCTTAATGGTAACATCTTGCAAAACGGTAGTACAGTATCACAACCAAAAAATCAACACTGATACAGTCAAAATAGAGAACAACTCCATCATCTCAAGGATCCCTCCTGCTACCTGTTTATATCCACACCCACTTCCCTCCTGACTGCTCCTCATCCCTAATTCCTGTCAACTACTAATCTGTTCTCCATTTCTGTACTATTGTTATATGAAGAATGCTATATAAATGGTATCATACAGTATACATATATGCATTCCCATTTGAGCCTCTGGATGTCTGCAGGGTCTGTAGTGATAGCTCATTTCATTCCTGATATTGATAATTTGTGTCGTCTCTCTTTTTTCCATTGTCAGTCTTTTTTAGAGTTTTGTCAATTTTAATAACATTTTACAATAACCAGCTTCGAGAGTCACTGATTGTTTTCAATTGTCCTGTTTTCAGTTTAATGACTTTTATCTGCTTTTATCTCTATTATCACCTTCCTGCTGGTTGCTTTGGGTTTATTTTGCTCTTCTTTTTCTAAATTCTTGTGATGGCAGCTTAAGATGACTGATGTATTTTTCTCTTTTTAAATGTAAGTATTTCCCTCTCAGCATTGCTATAGCCATTACCACAAATTTTCTCTCATTTCAATGTATTTTTAAATTTCCTTTGAGACTTCCACATTGAGCCATGGATTATTTAGAAGTGTGTTGTTTAGTTTCCAAGGTTTTGGAGATTTTCCTGTTATCTTTCTGTTCTTTTCTTTTCTTTCTTTTTTGGTTAGGCTTTCTTTTTTTTAATTAAAATGTATTAAGGTGACAATGATCAACAAAACTACATAGGTTTCAAGTGTACAATTCTATAATACATCATCTATATATTGCATTATGTGTTCACCACCCAGAGTCAGTTCTCCTTCCATCACCATATATTTGACCCTCTTAACCCTCAGCTACCATCTCTCCTCCCCGCTCTCCCCTTACCATCTGGTAACCAGTAAATTGCTGTCTGTGTCGCTGTGGAGGAAAAGGAACCCTCAAACACTGTTGCTGGGAATGTAAATTGGTACAACCACTAGGGAAAACAGTTCCTCAAAAAATTAAGAATAGAATTACCATATAACCCAGGAGTCCCTCTCCTGGATATCTACCCCAAAAATTTGAAAACATTTATCCATAAAGATATATATATACTCCAGTGTTCATTGAAGCATTATTTACAGTGGCCAAGACATGGAAATAACCAAAGTGTCCTTCAATAGATGATTGGATAAAGAAGATGTGGTCTATATACACAATGCAATACTACTCTGCCATAAGAAAAGAAAACACTGCCATTTGCAACAACATGGATGGCTCTGTTATTGATTTCTAATTTGACTCCACTGTGGTTAAAAAAAAAAATCTGCAAGAAAAAATCCAATTATTTTATATTTGTTGAGGTGGTTTTACGGCCCAGGACACAATCCATCTTTGTGAGTGTTTCATGGGCACTTGAAAAAAATGTATATTCTGTTGTTGGGTAGAGTAGTCCACAAGTATTCAAAAATCCTGTTAGCCGGTGATAGCATTCCATTCTCCCATATTCTTACTGATTTTCTGTCTAGTTTCATCAATTATTGTGAGAAGGGTGTTGAAGTCTCCAACTATAATTTTATATTTGTCTATTTCTACTCTCAGTTCTATCTGTGTTGATGTCACGTATTTTGCAGCTGTTATTTAGTGCATACATTATTAATACATAATGCCCCGTCTGTCCAGTAGTCTTCTTTGCTCTGATATAGACACTCTTACTGTCTCTTGATTAATTTTTATGATATATCTTTTTTCATCCTTTTACTTTCAGCCAACTTACATGTTTATATATGAAGTGAGTGTCTTGTAGATAGCATATAATTAGGTGAAGTTTTTAAAATCCACTTTGCCAAACTCTTTTAGCTTGTATATTTAATTTGTATTCATGAATTTGTTGATATGTTATGACATAAGTCTGTTATTTTACTTGTTTATTGTTTGTTCTGATTTATTTCTTCCCAATTTGCTGTGGGTTCCATGAACAAATTTTAGGATCCCATTTTGAATTATGGTATTTTTTAGTGTATTTCTTTGTAAAGCTTTTTTAGTGGTGGCTCTGGACGTTATGTTATATGTACATAATATATCACTATCTACTAGTATCAACATTTTACTAGTTTGAGTGAAGTGTAGAAGCCCTATCTTTTTTATATCCCTTATTCTTCTCCATTTAAAATATAATCATCTTAAATATTTCCTATCCAGTTAACACCATGGGGGTTAGGGCACCGACGCCCCTCGCAGTCAAAAACCTACATATAACTTAAGTCAGCCCTCTACATATGTGGATTCCCAACCATGGACTGAAAATGCAGTTGACCCTTGAACAACATGAGTTTGAACTGAGTGGATCCACTTATACATGGATTTTCATGGAGAGAATCAATGGGAAAAGGAAAATGTACTATATTTACGCATGTCTTAACACTTTCTGCTGTTCTTTCTTCTCCCGATTTTCAAAATTTTACCATTTCTGTTTAAAAAGAACATCCTTTAGACATTCTTTCAGGGTAGGTCTAATGCAGCCAAATTATCATTGTGTTCCTTCATTTGAATATATCTTGATTTCCTCTTCATTTCCGAAGGAGATTTACACTGAATATAGAATTCAGGGTTGACAGTTCTTTTCTTTAAGCACTTGAAAGCTGTGCTACTTCTTTCTGGCCTCCATGTTTTCTGAGTAGAAATCTGCTGTTACTCAGCCTGTTTTTCCCCTATAGGTGTCATTTCTTTCTCACTACTCTCAAGTATTTTTCTTTGTCTTCAGTTTTCAGAAGTTTGGTCTAGATTTCTTTGGGTATCCTGTTTGGCATTTACTTAGCCTTTTGATTTGTTTTTTAATCTTTTGCCAAATTGCAAAAGTTTTCAACCATTAGTTTTTCAAGTATTTTTTCAGTTCACCCTTTTTCTCCTATCCCTGGAACACTCAGGTCACAAATGTTAGATCTTTTGTTATATTTATACTAATCTGTGAGACTCTTATATTTTTTCAGTTTATTTTCTGTTTTGGGGGGGCTGGGTGATTTCTATTGTTCTTTCTTTAGTTCAAGTTCAATAGTTCATTTCTCAGTCACCTCCATTTTGCTGTTAAGTCCATCCATTGGCAGTTTTTAAATTTTATTGTATTTTTCACTTCTAAGATTTCCATTTGATTCCTCTTTATATCTTCTACCTTTTTGCTGATACTTCCTTCCTTTCATTTAGAAACAGTTTTATGATGGCTGCTTTAAAAGCTTTGTCAGATAATTTTAACATCTTTGTCATCCCAAAGTTGGTATTTATTGATTATATTTTCCATTCAAGTTTTTCCTGGTTCTTGGTGTGATGAGTTATTTTGAATGAAAACCTGGAAATTTCTGGTATTATGTTATGAGACTTTGGATCTTATGTAAACTATTAGCCTCGTCTGATACTGTCTAGTATGACAAGAGCTTGGTTACATTCATTACTGCCAGGTTGGAGTACAAGTCGATCGTCCTACTCGGCCGCCTTGGATGCTTGACGGAGGGGGGAGGCCTTTTCCCTGCTGGCGAGGCTGAGAGACCCACTTCCCCGCTAACCTGTCCTCACACAGTCCTGGCTGGTACTTCTCCCTCTACGGCCTCTGCTGACACTTTGGAGGCCTCGTTACCACTCAGCAGGGTGAAGTCCCAGCTCCCAGATGCAGTGCCTCATTACAGCTGGTGGGAGTGCAAGGCTGGGCTGCTCACTCGGCGTTGCTGGCTGGGATGGGGGTCAGGGTACAGTGTTTTCTGTAGTTTGGTGTTTGGCTGGAGTTGTGCAGTTATTACCTAAAAGTTTTCTGTCCGGCTAGAGAGACAGACAGTTTTCCTGGTCCTTTGGCTGCACACAGAAGGCTTCCGCTGGGGCTTTTCTTGTCTCTGTTTGATGGCGTTCTGGGTGGTCAGCTTCTTCAGTTCCATGTGTGGGACAGAGGAGGCAAAAAGAAAACCCAGGGAAATCACCACCATGTCTGTCCTCAGGCCTCGAGTTCTATAGCCAGCCTCCTTTCTCCTGTCTATCTTCCAGAGTCTTCTTATGCTGTCTTTTGTGTAATTCCCAGGGTTATGGTTGTACTTAGAATAGGGAAAGGCACATGTCCTCCATCTTTCCAGAAGCAGAAGTCTCCCAATAACAGTTTAACAAATGGAGATAATCTGGGAGAAGATGGACTTGCTCTCTGCTCAATAAATGTTTACAGCAATAAACAACATTCCATGTCCCTTTCCTCAAAGAAATTACATTCTGGTGAGAAAAAATTAATTCTGCAGTAAGCCCATAAACACTTTCATCTAGAGTTATGTTGAATCTAGAGGGACATAGTAAGGGTAAGATATTGAAGACAAGATTTATCAGTTGTACCTTTGACCACCATAGCTAATTTCTCACACTGTGAGTTCCATCCTGAGGAAGACTCCAGACTCGCTCAATTCTTTGAGTCTGCTACACCTAGGGGGACCTCAGTTTGGAGGTGAACGACAAGAGGAAGAACCACAAACAGGTGATCAATCTTCCAGCAAAAACGGTAGCAGTGAAATTTGGTTCTTTTGTGGAGGGATCAAATAGAAAGTGTCAAATACAAAGGGTTTCTGTTAGCTGGGGTGGAACCATATCAGCCATGAAGACCCACCTGTGGTAGGATATTGCTTCTATTTGCATAACCTCAGAATCTTGCACACTGGCTTCCTCAAAGAGTCCATGATACACCTGATCCCATGTAATAAGTCTCTCATTTGTTTAAACTAACCAAGTAGACTGTTTGGAGAAACTAAGAATACCAACAGCATTAACTTGGCTAGTTGAAAGAGAACGGGAAAAAATACACTTGTAACTTATGATATAATTTTGCAACGCGTGGATCCTGAATCAGCTAAAACACAAAGTAAAAAGGAATCATGTTCAACTCATTCGTGTACCTGCTCTTGAGGTGGTGACCTAAATTCCTTTGTTTTCCTGGCTGTGAGTGCAGCTGACATGTTTAAGGCTTGCATAACTTCGTTGTATCGGAAGCGTTGATTGTCTTGGAGCTTCGCTACAAAGTCATCTGAAAAGGCCACGATGGCTTCTATCCGGTGCCGGACCTGGCAGTCACAGAGGTACTGAAGCAGCAGGCACATCTAAAAGGACAATTAAAGGGACACCAGTTGAATTTCTGAATCTTTAAACAGTTGATGGATCTCAAATCCAGAGATGTCTAGCGGCCACCTCTTCTCCTATAAGAACAGAATTCTGGTTTTGCACAGGAGGCCCCAGGGAATGCAACAGAACTTGAGCCAAAGTGGCAAATGCATGTCCCTCTGAGAGACACTCCCTGTCCCGCCCTCCTCTGTAGCTTTAGGTGCTATACGACCAATGACATATATAAGGAGAAGTTTGCCAGAGGTCTTCTGGGAACAATTTTCCATCAATAACAGACTAGAACACCCTCTTCTCAAAATGAACCTTACTGTGTCCTGACATGATCACTGGAGGAAGATGTGGTAACACACACCTTTTAGGGTGAAAACCATAGAGTAAGAGTCACAGAAGGATATTAAGGCCTGGGTTCCTGATGACATCATTGAGCTACTACACCAATTTTAGGACTGTCTACCTCCAGACTCTGCATGTAAGTTAATCAAGTAGTTTTATTGCTTATTCACTAAATGGCTGCTCAGTCTTATCCTACCAGAAGCCTAAAGGATTTTTAACTGATACAGAAGCTTGGAAGGAAAGTGCCTACCAGAGGATGCCTTGTCCAAGTTTAGGAAAACATTTAAATACACTTACTATCAATTGTGATATGACTACAAGGCAGTATTTGAAAGGACTTTAAAACCCTGTATGTCATGGGCCACAAAAGGGCCATTTCTGTCAATGCTAGCTCTGAAGTAGCCCTAGTGTCTGTCCCCATCCTTCTGTCTCTTCCGCCCCACCCTAGAGGAAGCACAGTCCCCTTGGGCCTGGGCCCATGTGACAGTCTCCCAACTCAGTGGGCCCTGGACCACCCTTTCTTTCCTCTTTATCTGTTTTCATCACAGCAGCTACACTGACATTTTTAGAATAAAATTCTCCTGTTAACATTCTTCAGTGGTTTGAACTGAACTTAGACTAAAACTCAAAATCCATCACAAGGCTGGTTTTAGCAAAGGGCTTGATTCTGTGTGATGTGGCCTCTGCCTGTCTCGCCCTCTCTCTTCAGCTCATTCAGCTGCCGTCACCTGGCCTTTTCCTGCTTCAGAGCCATGCGGTACCATGTGCTATATGCAAAGTTCCCAGAAAACCTGCTAAACGCCAGCTCATCAATGACTTCAACTTAGAGAGGCCTCCCCTCACCTTTCCCAAGCAATCCAGTTGAAATTTTCTTTCTTCTAGTCATCTATTCTATTCATTCAGATCATTTAACATAAGTAGCAATGAGGCATTTTAAAAGAAATGCATCAATAAGTGTGTGTTTCCCCAGGGACTTAAGTTCCACGAAGGTAGCGCCCACAACCTGCTCCCTCCCCTAGCACCAAGTGCCAGGCTCCGAGGAAGAGCTGACTGAGGAACAGAACGTGGAGCAGTGTGCCATTGATGCAAATATCCAGTGACTCTAACAGACCAATATGGCTAAAGAAAGGGTCCCCGGACATTCTGAGCACAAAGACAGCCATGCCTTCAGTTCCTCAGAAACACAGGCAGGAAGGGGAAGTGACATCTGTGAGATGGGGGCTGCTATGGGTGAGCAAGTCCCAAGGTTGGCGAGAGGGCGGAGGGGTAGGAAAGGGTGTGGAACGCCTGCATTTCACACATTCCAACAGAATGTGGGGAGATACATGTGCAGACACAAGAGGAGATATGCAGGAAATGGCTAATGCATTGGAGGGAGCACAAGAGCTGGCAGGACAGAAGCCTATCACCTACGCTCCTTTCAGATAGACAAACACACACAAATATACACATGTGCAAATATATATATATACACACAAATATACTATACACACATACACACATAACTACACACAAATATAGACATGCACACACATACAAATATACATATACACACAACTACACACACATGCAAATATACACATGCACACATATACACAGATATACACCCATAGACATAAATATGCATATGCATACATACACACAACTACACATACACACAAAGGTACATATAAACACAGAGATAAACAGTGACTACAGGCCACACTTGCAGACATGTGTGACAGACAGACCTATACTTGGCCAAGGAAACCACCTAGACAAATATACTAAATTTATCTTTGACTAACTACTGTCAATTGGCTCAATTGGGAAATTCATTAATTCCATTCCAATGTAAGAAAATTAGATTGGTAGGTCCCAAAACGCAACAGGACGTTAGTTAACTTGACGGACAACTACCATTCTACAGGAACACACACACACACAGACTAGTGTCAATGCCTTGGCCCTGCAGGATCCTGAGAGTCCCAACCCGTCTCCCTCTGCCCACCTGGGTCCCTTCCCCCTGCTCACCTGCAGCTTCACCGGCTCCGGCAGCTTCATCTGCAGCAGCCCCTCCGCTGCATCCCCGCGTGCGCCCTCGGGCCTGGCGTCGTCTGCGCGGGGCTCCCTGGGCGGCGCCTGGCGCTCCTCCTCCGGGACGGCCTCGGTGAACACCCGGGGCTCGATCAGCTGCAGGATGTGCTTTAGGTCCTCGCCATGGAAGACGCCCATGATGAGCAGCGTGTAAAAGAGCTTGATGAGTGGCACAAAGAGGAACTCGGTGGTGCCCCCGACAGGGTCCCGCGCGCGCAGGCCACCCTCCCGCACAGCCTCGTTCAGCATCTGCATGGTCTTGGCCTTGAGCGTGTCCAGCGGGAATTCGGGGCTGTCCTGGTAGCAGTCGTGATTGACGCGCACAAAGCTGGGGGAGGAGAAGCGCATGCGCGGCCGCAGCGAGGTGCTGAGGCCGATGCCCGGGAGCCCGTGCTCCTTGTGCTCATCCGGGAAGAGCGTGATGCTCTTGGTCTCCTCGGTCATGGGCACGATGAACTCGCTGTTCATCATGAGCCGGGCGGTGGCGTAGGCGCTCAGGTGAATGTCTATAAGCAGGTCGTAGTAGCCGGTGCGCAGCAGGCCCGGCATGTACTTGCTCTGGATGGCGTAGAGCAGCTGCGGCTCATCCACGTGGCTGCACAGCGCATGCGCCACACGGTGGTTGCCCAGGGCGCACACTGCGGAGTACAGCCGGAGGGTGTGGTAGTGGAACTGCAGCAGCTCCTCCTGCTCCGTCAGCTCCAGGATGTCCACAGACCTGCAGGCGGGTCAGTGCCAGGGCAGTTAGAAGTCCACAAGCACAGGGGAAATCAAAAGCTCATGCAAACAGACACTATCTTCCTTTTCATGTGTCCTTTCCATGACATGTTTAATGGTAGCATAGATTGTTTAAAAATCAGGTCCAGATGTTTTATAAATTTTCTTCTGGATAGAATTTTATGTTGACAATTTCCACCACTCATGCTTGGACCCCAATCACGCCCTTCAGCCTAGGTTCTGGGCACCTCTTTCAGATACTTCCGTCTCAGTCTGAAGTAGGGGACTCTCCTTTCTGAATGCGAGCACTCCTTGGAAAATCCTGACTCCTTTCCACCTTGGCCAACTAGGTTCGAGAAGCCGGAAAACTGTCGTAGGTTCAGGAGTCTGCGCCCCTGTCTCTGACCTGTGACTAGGTATCCGCCTAATCCGTTAGAAGTAGGTAACAGAGAGCTCATTTCTCCCTCACGTGAGCCTGTGTCACCTTGGTTTCCACTAGGTAAGTGCAACTCACGAAGCACACACTATAGTGACATTGTCACTTCATAAATTTTCTGCTGGGAATCTGAGTTTCTACCAGACTGCTACCTAGTTTGGGCCATTTTGCTTCTGCTACATATCATGGCCTTTCATCAAATAAAACCTTAAAAATGGCCAGAATGTGCCTAAAGTAAAGCCTTTCCTTTAAGAATAGAGTCCATTTTAAGAGCACATTCTTTGTATCAAATTTCTTTACATGTGCAATTTTTCTGAACAATTTATTACAAATTATATAGATTGCTCATCGGTGACACTGTAGCATTAAAAGTAGAAAAGTGTTATATTCATAATTAAGGAAATCTCATTCATCTAGAAAGGAGTCCTTGGTGAAACTGGACTATAAGCTCATCAGAAAAGGGGTTATTATATATGTGTTTATTAAGTTACCCGGCAACCAGCCTAGTACACAGTAGTTGCTAAATAATTATTGGTAATTATTTATCGTTAAGCTTTGTCACTATCCTATTAATGGATCTGTGCAACCAGATCCATAATCTAAATTCAGAACATTTTCATCACCCTAAAAGAAACCCAGTACCCATTAGCAGTCACTCCTCAGGCCCACCAGCTCTAAGTAACTATCAATCTACTTGCTGTCTCTAAAGATTTGCCTACTATGAACTTCTCATGTAAATGGTATCCTATAATAGATGGTCTTTGTGAATGGCCTCTTAAACATAATATAATGTTTTTAAGGGTCATCCATTCTATACATGTATCAGTACTTCATTCCTTTTAATTGCCAAATAACATTATGTGGATAGGCCATGCTTTATTTTTCCATGCATCGGTTGGTAGACATTTGGGTTGTTTCACTTTTTGGCTGCTGTGAATAATGCTGCTATGAACATTTGTGTACAGGCTTTTGTGTGGGAATGTTTTCATTTCTCTTGGGTACACACCTAGGAGTGGAACTGATGGGTCCTATGGCAACTCTATGTTTAACTTTTTGAGGAACTGACAAACTGTTTTCCAAGGCACACATTAAATTTTAAAGATACTAAAATTTTTTAAATGCCAAGCATGTCTAGATACATAAAAATGGACATAGCTCCTGCAACCGTTTTAAGATTAAAGACTTAAAATACAAGAAGGACAGCAAATTTATTTGTTTTTGCTTTGTTTTTCTGCAGTGTTTTCACTCAATTTGTGACTGAAATTTTTAATTATATTTTGGGAGGGAAACGTTGCTCCAAAATTAGCTCCTTTTTGATACCCAGGCCACTAAAATGAAATCTCTGCACTCTAGTTGGTTATGCCGTGGAAAAACTGAAACTCATAAAGCCACCTTTGGGTAATGGCTGTAGTAATGTTGCTACTATTACTGTCTAGAGTGCAGGTCAGCTTGATTCCAAAGCCCTCAACTTATTTTCACAATCGTCTTTCATTAATGTCTCATAGCCTTGGTTTCTCACTTCTTTCAAATGAAGGGCAGCACTAGGCGATTCCTATGACCCAATCTCTAACCTGTTGCAAGCCTGTGATACTGTATTACTCTGCTAAGCTGCAGGGGTACCTGCCTAAGTTTTTACTTGCTCTCATCATACAGAACACAAGAGAACCGAAAGAACGCACTATCATATCGCCTCCTCAACCTAAGTATAATAATTTTGTTTCAGGAACAAAGTGGTGAAGAAATAGATTTAAACTTGGAATATGCAAAGTGATGCCTCTGCTACTGTAAGAAATGAGGTATTTTTTAAAACCTCACTTTGGGTCCCCACCCCACCCCTGAGCCCCTGGAGAGCAGTCTCCTTTGAGGTGTTGTGCAGGCGCGTGCGCAGACCTGTTCTCCTCCGGGATGTGCAGCGACATGAACTGCAGGGGCTCCACGCACTGCACCAGCCAGCCCTGGCGCTCGCTGACCCGGGACACGTCCACCTTCAGGAACTGGTTGGGCATCCTGCTCCACAGCACGTGTGACAGGAACTGCACGTGGAGACGCGGAGGGCACTGAGGCACTGGGTTTCTGTGCTCGCTCTTGAATAATCCCGCCGAAAGAGGCATCACGTTCTGGGGGAATGGAGAAGCAGAAGAAGTCATTTGTAAGACTCCCTGCAAGTCACAAGGAGCAGAATTCTGAACGGGACAGAGATGGGGGAAGTGAGAGATACATCACAGGTCGAGCGAAGTCAATACAGGAAAGAACAGAAATTGAATTCGAGAGCCCCTTGAGAGGACCAGGGGAGGAAATATTCTAAGAGAAAATTCCTAGAAGTTCAGGGCAGGCCCAGGTGCAGGGCTGTTTGTTTCCCACATGCTCTCTGGCCCACCGAGAATAAAGTGCAACCAAGTATAACCACATACCCTTCACATTTATTTACCAAGCGGGGCCTCAGAGATACCTGGAAAGTCTGTAGCTACTTCCTGAAAGAAAGACCATATCCAGTTTTCTCTCTCTCTCTTTGTCTTCCTCCCCCCCCCCCCCCCAGGTCACCCACCTCATCCTTAAGCCATGCACTCACTCACTGTCACATTTGTCAGGTGTTTAGTAACCAGTGATACACCAGAGACAGCTCAACAGATAAACCTGACTACCAAGCAAGACCACAGAATTAACCAGGCATTAACTAACACAATTTATTTCTCGCCCGCCTTCCTCTGCCACCAATAAATATCTTCGGCCATCGTAATTCCTTCAGTCTGGTCTCACCGAGAGAGGGGTCTCTACTTTGGCAAAGCTTATTCAACCATTTATGATCATGATACCATCCCCACCTGCCCATTCTGAACAGTAGTATAAAAACCATGCCCTTGAGTCTGGCCCTGTCCTCTGGAGCTTCTCCCTGCGTTCTTCGATGGCCTCAGCCTCACGCTGCCTCCCTCTGCTCTTCTGTGAATGGGGGTGGGGATGAGGGGACCCAGGCACCATTTTAAGGGTTGAGAACAAAACAGACAAAATGGCCTCGTACAGCTTCCATTTTCTCTTTTCTAATTGGAGACTTAATAATCGGTAAGAAAATGAAATATTATGTCGGAAAAGAGGTCGCAGGGGAACCAAAAAACAGGAAGGGGGAACCAGAAAGCAGGGCAGCAATAATAAATAGGGTGGTCAGAATGGGTATCGCTGAGAAGGTGACAGTTAAGAAGAGGAGAAGAACCACACACAGAAGCAGGGGAGGACATTTCCACCCAAGGGAACAGTTAGTGCCCAGGACTTGAGGAGGAAGTTTGTCTGCTGCGTTTCAGAAGGACCTGGAGGCCGGCGTGGCTGGTGTGGAGTGAAGGAGGGGAGGGCAGTGGGAGATGGAGTCAGAGGGTGAGGATGTCAGATTCTTTAGGATCCGATAATAACTGATATGAGACCCTGATTTTTCACTTTCAGGGAAACAGGGTCACGAGGCTTTTGAGCAGTGGAATGGCATGATCTGATTTATACTTGAAAGCAGTGACAATCACTCAGATTGTTGAATGATAAACAGAAGGGCAAGGATGAATTATGGAAACCCCATTAGGAGGCCACTCAGGTAGCCCAGATGAGACAGGATGGTGATGGGGGTAGCGTAGCGACCAGCAGGCGTGATGGGGGCAGTCAGAAGGCGGAGGATTTGCTAGCAGATGGAACCAGGATGCAGAATGCAAAGGAAGGAAGTCAAGGGCAACTCAAGGTCCTGGGCCTGAGCAGCTGGATCTGCTATTAAATGACATGAGACTCCACCATGAGGAAGAGGGGCCAATGGCAGTCAGCAGTCCTGTTTTAAACACATTAAATTGGCCATACCTAAAAAACACCCAAATGGAGATGTCAAATGGACCAATATACAAGTGAGAGTTCTGAGAGACTACCACTTTTGTCAAATTAAGAAAAAAAAAAAAAAGAAAAAAAAACCCCTCCAAACTTGCTACCTCTTTTCTTACACTTTCGATCTTGAATTCACCAGAATATAGATTTCTTTTTTCCATCATTTTGTAGAAATTCTTCTGGCAAAGTCCCTAAAGCCCTCTTGATGAACAAATGTAGTGGGTTCCTTCATTCCGTATTGCATTGGCCTTTCTGTGGCAGCTGGGAACCTCATTTACAAAGGCAGAAACTGAGCTCACGTGGTTTAAGCACATGTCCAAGGTCGCCAAGCCAGCCTAGTAGCACCGTCTACTCTATTCACCCCGATGTGTTCCTGGCATCGCAACATTTACAACTGCAAAAGGTGTCCGGTTCCTTTTCCTGAACTACAACTAGCTATTTTGCTTGTGGTTCTATCAGCATCCCCCCATCGTCCACACTAAAAAATTTAAATTCATCCTTGATTCTTCATTCTCCTTGAGGACCTGAACACAATTCATCAGCAAATCTCATTAATCCAATTCACTCACAAATTCTATTAATTTGTCCTTTGAAACACCTTCTGATTTATCACTGTCTCGCCATTATGGGCTTCATGGCTCTCCTCACCTCTTCCCGCCTGGACAGCCTCAAGTTGTTCATACTGATTTGTCACCACCTGCTGTCATTCTCATGAGAGCTGGTCTTTCTCCACATTACCACCAACATATAAGCCTAGTTTTACTGACAATTATATGTATGATGAGTAAAGCCAAACCTTTTCTAATTAATTATGTTTTCCTAGTGATGTGAAAGAGATTATAGAAATTTCAAACATCCTATCTTTCAAAAAATAATTGATATGATTAATAGCAGTAATAATAAAATATTGAATTCATTTAAGAAAAAATAAATGTGATTCCCCCTAATAGAAAACAACCCAAGAATAATGCCAAAAATGAGTCTTTCTTACCTTTATTCTTCCCAACTCAAACTGAAAAACATTGGGACTCGTAGCTTGTGCAAAAACTGCAGGAAATAATTTGGTACTTGGCTCCACCTTAGAGAAACCAATAAATTTAACACTATTAGTTAAAGGAAGGGGCAAAAACAAAACATATTTCCTTCACAACAACTAAGAAACGCTTTACGGAAGGGGACCAGAGACTTCCTTTTTCTCACATGGATACTGTCTCTCAATAATTATCGGAAGCATTTCATGTCCTTACCATGTGACCATTTTTGGAGGAATGTACTGTTTATTCTGAAGGGCGTATGGCACTATTAGTATTCCAACAGAAGTGACAATACATAATTAACCCGCTTCTGTTTCCATCGTTTTCTAGTTTACTTTTTGTCCTTAATAGAATGTGTTTTCCTCCAATGGGTAGAAAGTTTTCCCTCCCCTGGAGCAGCCGCCCCGCTGACCAGTACCTGATAGTAAGTGCTAAGCTCCTTTCCGTTGGCCGTGAACGTGAGCAGCCCACCGGCGGCATCCACCACACAGCCGATCTCCAGCCCGTTGTTGTTGCGTCCTTGCCCAGGGCTCATGCTCTCACCCGCACACACCATATAGCAGTTGCTGCGTTTGATGCTAAATTTCAAAAAATATATTTTCATCTTTGTACAACCACAGATGCAATGGGGAGCATGGATATCTTGCAAACTACACCTAAATTATGCTGCGCAAGCAACAAGCTCATGCCGTGATGGGAGAGGTGCACCTGGGCCCGAGTCTGTGACTCTGAGCAAAACTTCACTGACTTCAGTGGACAGTCTGAATCAGGTCTTACATGTCCCTAAATTCACACCTAAGGGACGCCGGTCAAGAAGTTGGAACCAAGTAAGAACTGACCTGCACCTTTCCTCCAAAAACTCAAACCAAACTGGACCCTTTTCTGAGGTTCAAAAAAGTTTAACTATTTAATAATCATCCAAATTTGTAATTTTCCTTCTCATAAGTTTTTTTTAAAAAAACCACTTGTTCTGAGTTGAGAAGCATTAATTTCCAAAAATTATCAAAGTCCGTAGGCAAATTCTACATGAGCCATCAGTGATTCAATGTACAGTAAAACCTTGGATTGCGAGTAACTTGGTTTGCAAGTCTTCCTCAAGCAAACATTTCTAATATAGTTTAATTTGGTAAATGAGCAATGTCTCACAATACGAGTAGTTTGTTTCTGGAACAAATTATGCTCTCAAACCAAGGTATTACTGTATTAAAAAGTTAGCTAAAACCATGCCCCTTTGTGGACAATTCCCGGTGATCTGTTCTGAGACAGACTCAGCTGGAATATGCACAAAACCAGTGGTCTGAACAACAAAACCCCACCTCAGTTTCACCCTCACCAAAACCTTCACTAGAGATGGTAACAAAGCTTAATCTATTTGCACTTTCTCTGCCACTCGACAGCAAATATATTGAGACCAGCAAAAGAAAGGTCAACATCAGGCAAAGAACAAGGCGAGATACAATCAGTTTCTGAATAATCAAAATTGGTTGTTTCTTTGCACCACTTATGTACAATTCAACAACCCTTCCCTAGACGCCATTCCTAAATCAAAAATCATCTATCACATAGTCCATCCCTATACTGAGTTATTTCTGTACATTGTCACCTTCTCTGAAAATCAAATATATACCCCAAGAATGTATCCTAGAAACAGGTGGTTTGGGGCCCCCACATTGACATGAAGCATTTTTCATTGGAGCTTTTTGCCAGCCCACTGTCTCAAGGGCCACCTTCAAGTATGTCAAGTGCTTAAAATCTGAGGCAGGAGAGTGAGCTTCCAGTCACCAAAAATGAGGTGCAGGTATAAAAGAAAAGCAACATATGGAGGAGGACTACATCTACAAGACCTGTCACAGCAGATCAGAGAGGATGCATGGGCACAAAAGGCAGATGCAAATGGTCAGATCTTCTCTTGTCTAATGCTGCAAGGAAGATGGCCTTCTTCACTTTTTTGAAGGTTTGGTTTGAGCTTGGTTTGTTTTACAAATGGAAAAGGATGGCACAGAAAGTGTAACTGACTTACCCAAAGCCACACAGCGAGTCAATGGCCAAGCTGAGGAAAGAACCCACTGCTCCTCAGTCCAAGTTCAAAGGCGTCCACCTGGTCTAAACCACTAGCCCATCATGTCTTCACATTGTCTCCCCACCACATAACCAGCTCCCAAGATGTGTATCAGACCATCTGCTAACTCACTCATATTCACCCATCCTGTTCCCTCACATGGAGGCTGAACATTGGTCACCCAAGTGGGTAGTCATGTACAATGTCACCTGAATGACTATATGATTATTACCCAAAAATATTGCACTGCTCTTACTTATAATATATTCAGATTCCTTACTAACTTGTATAAGCTATGAAAAGGACACTGACATTGAGGATTTAATTACATTGTTCCTATAAATAGAAACATTATCATGGACATGAAATCCAAGACAAAAATCCCTAGGTTTATCAACATTTTCATCAGATGTCATTCGTGTAAACAATTGAGGAAAACCAACCTTTCATGCACTTTTCCTTTTTCATCTCCTAGAGTGACGGTGACTGTACGAACTCTGTCCAGGTCAAAGCCTGTGTCATATTGGTGGAAGTCGGAGGTGATCCAGCCCACCCAGACGTTAGCAGGTTCTTGTCCAGGAAAGATTCTCACTGAGTAATAGTACTGTTGAGACAGCAAAACCAGGCATTGGCAAAGTAAAAAAAAAAAAAAAAAAAACCTTTGATTTGCAATGTCTCTGAATTGTGGAAGAATGTATTTCTTTGTTTAAAATCATTGGGCCTGATTAAAATGGTATGGGCACCAAGGGCTGACGCTGCAAAATAAGAAAAGTCTTAACACAGAGATCCTGAATTAAATAAAAAATAATGGGGAAAAGAGAAAAGACTCTATCTGAGCAAACATGCTAAATGATTTGAGGCTTTTTATACTCCCAAGTGTGTATGTATGTATGTTGTGTGTACCCACATGACACACATACCATATGTACATGTAATATGTAGTATATTTATTAATAAAATTATCAACCATTAAGTAGTTAAGCTTCAAATTCTTCCAGTTTACACAGTGTGCTAATCAATGCTGGAGTTTTACACCTGTCACCCACTTTTGAATATGCTTTGTCTTCCCTATCACTAATATGTAACATTTTTATACCTTAATCACTTGGAAATAGCTCAGATCTAATAAGTGGAAATCAAGGTCAAACATGGGGGTACTCTAGAAGGAACACAACTGTGAATTATTTTTACCCATTTGGCATTTTAGGAAGAGTTGTTTTGAAATTTTTAAAAGGCAGACAGTGAAACTTTACCTCTAACAAAGGATGATAAATGATCTTCTTTCAGACATATCACTAAGATGAAGGAAATTCTATGTACTTGGAAAAATTAAGTCACAAATTCTATTTTGCCAAGAAACATGATATCAAAATCAGGATTAAGGATGCCACTAAGGACTTTTTTGCTAAAATAGCTCTTCATTTCATAATATGCATCAGAGTATACATATATTTTTCAACTTTCCACTCCCCCAAATTTAAGCGAATAATTATTTTTAAAATGAGCTTGCTAAATATGATGAATCAAAGTGAACTATTTGCAACATAAAACATAACAAATGACAAGGAGAACACAGTGACAAGAGCTGCGACCTCATACCGTGGACGTTTGCATCAGGTAGTCGTAGTCATCCCGGTCATCTGCAAGGACGTCTTCAGTGAGTCTTGCAGAATGGCTCGCGCTGTAATCTGGCTTTGTTCTTCTAAGCAAAAATCTGAAATATATTACAGGACCAGGAATAAGCAACATACTAGTCCTGCCTACTTCAAACACGAGCATACAATGAGCTTAGCAGAATGGTTTTCAACCAGCGTGATTTTACTCCCCAGGGGACGTCTGGCAATATCTGGGGACATTTTTGGTGGTCACAGCTGGGGGCGGGGTTCCCACTGGCATCTGTTAAATGTCTTTCAATGCGCAGGGCAGACTCTCACAACAAATAATTATCTTGCCCAGAGTGTCAACCATGCTGAGGTTGAGAAATTCAGATTTAGTGCCAGAGAGAGAATGCTCAAATAAGTTTTCTTTTTGTCCATAAAAATACTATTTAGAGAGAATACTGTTTAATTTTCAACCAAGAATGTAAACATAGACATCTTAAAAACTAACTCTTGGGGAAAATACTTGCAAAGCACATATCTGATAAGGGATTGATATCCAGACTATATAAAGCACTCCTACAACTCAACAACAAAAAAAAGCAAATAACCCAATCCTAAAAGAATTTGAAAAGGCATTTCTCGAAAGATGATCAACCAATGACTGCTAAGCATATGAAAAGATGCTCACTGTCACTAATTATGAGGGAAATACAAATCAAAACCACTATGTAATATCACTTCACACGTGTTAGGATGGCTGCTATAAAAACAACAGAAAGTAACAAGGGTTGACAAGGATGTGAAGAAATTTGAACCCTTCTAGAGTGATGGTGAGATTATAAAATGGTGCAACCACTGTGGAAAACAATATGAAAGGTCCTCAAAAACTTAAGAATAGAACCACCAGCAATCCCATTTCTGGGTATATATTCAAAATTACTGAAAGTTGGGTCTCGAAAAGGTATTTGTACACCCATGTTCATAATAGCACTATTCACAATAACCAAGAGGTGGAATCAACCCAAACATCCATCAACAAATGTGTAAATAAACAAACTGTGGTCTATACACATAATAGAATGTTATTCAGCCTTAAAAAGGAAGGACATTCTGACACAAGCTACTAGATGGATAAACCCTGAGGACATTAAGCTAAACGATGTAAGTCAGTCACAAAAAGACAGATACTGTATGATTCCACTTACAAGGGATACTAGAGAAGTCAAATTCATAGAAACAAAAAGTGGAACGGTGGTTACCTGAGGCTGTGGGGGAGGTGCAAAGAAGAGATGTTTAAGTGGGTACAGAGTTTCACTTTTGCAAGATGAAAAATTTCTGAAGATGGGTGCACAACAGTGTGAACACACTTGTCACTGCAATAAACATCACTGTGCTGTATACTTTGAAATTTAAGTAAACTTAGAAGTGGTGAAGACAGTAAATTTTATGTTATGTGATTTTTACCACACAAAAAAATTGCTTAAAAAGTATCTATTGGGATAGATTATGTGGTAACCAATTAGATGACAAACAGGTTGCTTTATCATCCCCTGTAGAGTCCTTTGTGCATAAAGAAGGATGAAGAGAAAGAAAAAATTGCCATTGGGAAATCCCTTCCCCCTACTGCAATCTTCCCCACATAACTGCCACATATTCAAAATCATAACTCAGTGACCTTTGCTTCAGACGAGAGGGCTTTTCCTGAGCATAATCTTTATGATTATTAAACTCTGGTTTCATAGCTTCTTTGTCTTTGTCTGGTCGATCAGACACCAGGTGGCCATGAGCTGTCTTCATCAGAACCTCAAAGTCCGAATCTGCTTCGTAATCCTCCAAGTCGTTCTTGGGCCCGAAGAGGCTGGCGGCGGGCAGCCCTCCGGCCGCCGTCTTGGAGAAGACCTCTGCACACTCGATCGGCATGCTCAGGCGGTAGAACATTATATCTGTGCTGCTGTTCTGAGACCCAAAGGACTTCTGAGTGACCTTCAAACACGGGCATGTGTCTACGGTGCCATCGATTCTGGTCACCTGGAAAACAAAGAAGCAACAGTTCAACTCTAATCCTCACTGTCCATTCTCTGGTCCTGAAGATCACTAATGGGCATCACGGCTTTAAAACCCCAGACATGGCCACACGTGGCACAATTTTGTAAATGAGTTATCTGAACAGAGGGAGTACCGAGTTACAGATATAGTCATAGCTCTGCTTCGAACTCAGAAGAAGTTTGAGAAATTCATGCTCTAATTATTATATACACAGAGGGTGCCAAAAACATGTATACACGTTTTAAGGAAAAAAACTATTACAATTGCAATACTCAATATATACTGATAACAAAAGATGAATACAGGTCATGTGTATACATATTTTTGGCATCCCCAGTATATTCAGACTGAGATTGCCACTGCCTATATAAAAAGAGAATCAATAATGATTAATCAGTCTAATCAGCTCCTCATGAAGTATTTAAAATTGGAGGCTGATCCTATGCTTAGATCCCATGACTACGTAACACATCAGGGCAGCCATTTTAAGTAAGTGACGATAATTGTCAAAGTAGAACTCCCGTGTGTAAAGATATTCCACTCCTGGTTTCTGGCAATGGTCTGATATTTAAAGAAAAAGCACACCTCAATATGTTCATGGTTGGATGGAACTTGGAGAAACTGAGGAAGCCGCTTGCTTAGCCACATGGTAATGTCCCTGTTTGTATTGACAGCGAATGGTTCATAGCCCTCCTGTAAGCCACAGATGGTGAAATATTTCAAGGTGCTCACATCCTTTCCGAAGTTCAGCCTGCCCACTTGAGCCACCCCAAGGCTGCAGACAGGTATGAATCCTGCAAGAAAAGAAAATCAAAAGCCTTCAGTAGCATTACTATGAGACCCTGTCAGGATGGAATTACCCAAAGCTAGGCTCCAGAATTCTTATCATTGTGAGAAATGTCACCCTAAGGGGAAGACAACCATGGAATAAACAGAGAACCAACATTAAGTTTTAGATGTAAGGGTCAGAAGATCAGTATTTGCTCTAGCGTGATAATGTACTAAATGCAGCCCCTAGAAAAGTCCTTCCTTCACCTTGGATTTCTTCTGTAAAGTGAGATAACTACTAAGCAGCCCCCAGTCCCCCAGGATCTTAGGGTGGACAATCATGGAGGGAGATACCCATCCATCAGCCCCCCAGCTCAGGAGTGCACATGGCTCTCTTCCAGAGGGCAAGCAAGCAAGGGAAGTGCCAAAGCATGCTGCTCCCATCTCGCTAATCAGCCTGAAATGTACAAACACCACAGTCTGAGCTATAGAATTCTTTATACGTAACTCAAAGAGAAAGGATTGGAGGCAACATTGTAAAGGTTTTCACCCACTGATAGTTGTTTTTGATCTTTGAAGAGAATTTTGCCTATTTTTTTTCTGGGGCACGCTAGATCTAAGCTTGGAAAAGTGTATATATAAATAATATTTGGACATAGTTGCTAAAATCCTACTGAAACTCCTCCATCTGTCTCTTTTTTCTGAATGTCACAACCATTGTATATTAAGCAGGGCAGTGCACATCTAACCTAAATAATTAAGACATGAAATCAAAGACTAAGTTAAAGGAAACAAGAAACTAAATCAAAAGCAATAATGATGAGCAATAGGGGGGAAAAATAAAATATTGCATAAGCTAATCTAATGTATGGCAAGGGTTAGTAAATCTTTCCATTACTGGATAAAAGGGGAAACTATATTAATTCAGTTGTTTCTTTGAGTTCTTTTGACTCAATTGTCTTTGGCAAAGGGATAAGATGGTATTTTTTGGTGTGTGTGTGGGGGGGGTTGCACTCTTCATTTCTTTCTATAGTATTTTATACAAAAGTTCAAATAGTCAACATAATAAACAAGGTCAGCATTGGAATGTAAACTACAAATTAAAGGACCTAACTTAGTTCAAAAAAAAAAATACAGTGGAACCTAAGAATAAGCTAACAATGTTCTACCATTATAATTCATACTCCTTCCCTTGTTGAAATTAGTGGCAATAAAAGTAATACACAACCCTCAAAATAGCACAAGACGATAGAAATTATGCCCAATAATTCATAATGATTTCACCAGTTGGTGTGTGTGTGTATATATATTTTTTTTTTCTCAAGTAAATGGTTGCGTAATAATGCTATTGACCAGAAAGAACATATCCAACTGTGTTCAAGGAAGTGTAAATGATGTTTGTAGATAAAATTTAAGAACCACAGCTGTGTC
This sequence comes from Hipposideros armiger, assembly GCF_001890085.2. Classification (NCBI taxonomy): domain Eukaryota; kingdom Metazoa; phylum Chordata; class Mammalia; order Chiroptera; family Hipposideridae; genus Hipposideros; species Hipposideros armiger. Next base: position 158,515 of record NW_017732765.1, on the reverse strand, counting down.
TGCAGCTGTGACAGCTCGTGAACCCATCACCAAGGAAAGTTATTTTAAATAATGCTCCCCCAAGGAATCAAAGAAAAGGATGGCATAAATACAATAGAGCTGAGAAAGCTTGAACTACATTCCCACAAACTGGCAAATCTAACTTCCACGTGATATAGACTAGGGGATACTAAGATAGAAACCTCTCAGATGGTAAACAATTATTTCTTTCTAACCATTTATCTGTAAAGGGAGTTCCCATCCCATTAGGGAAGCTAGCAGATACCTATAAATAACTGCAGAGTTGATATTTTGGTGTTTGTTATATTAATAACTATACTTTTCTGTATGTTTGAAATACTTGCATTTAGAAAGAACTAGTGTTATGCACACAGATTAATGTCCTAAACTGTTCACTATGGCTATGTTTACAATCACAGAATATTCTTTTGACAATAAATCTATGTTTTTTATAAGATGAAATACTATTTAATCTTTGAAAAACTGATTGTCAAAGGTTTATTCATATATAGGAAAATATCCACTGTTAATAGTTCAATAAAAAAGATACAACATGTGGTTTATCTTTAAAGATGGGAAAACTAAATGAAGAAAAAGTTTTATCAAAAAAGTTTCAGACTGGTGCAATGTATGTTTTTGTTCTCTCTTTTTATGTCTCTCAATTTAACAAATTTTCTTCAATGAATATGCATTTTATTATGAAAACAAGTGAGATAGCCTTTGTAAAAATAAAATATTAATTTAATAAAATAAATTAGACCTACATTTTTGTCACATACAAGTGTGTAAAAATTGTGCAGTTATAAAACGATCCAAACAGCATGTTCTTCACGTTGTTGGAGTTCAAGTTCTCAGTGCCAGTGGGTGGTGAGTTCAGAACCAGAAATCTAGCTAATTTGACCTTTGGCAAATTACTTAAATTCTCTAAGCTTTAATCCTTTCTTTTGTAATATCTACCCCATATATATGCTCACTAAACTAAGTTTAAAATGTGGAAAAAATGGTAAGAGACGCTAGATATCCACAATAAGAGAATGGGTAGTTATGATATGGACACAAGATTAAATATGTGCAGCCATTAAAAATCATACTTAGGACACACCAAGATGAAACTACAGAGATAAAACTAATATGGCAAAACAGAAATAATTGGTTGTTCCAGGTAAAGGTCATACAGGTATTCATTGTACAATTCTTGCATTTTTCTGAAGGGCTGACATTTCTCAAAATATAAAATGTGTAAATAAATAAAAGGCTATGTTTAAAATGTTTTTATGTCTTGGGACAATATTTATAAGATTCAATTAAAAAGGTGGCAATAAAAAATTATTTTAACATCTTAATTCTTTCAATGAGAAAAATTCATTTGAAGCCAAGTTTCTCTCTGGATAGTGGGAATATATATGTAATTTGTAACTATTTTCATTATCCTCCTTTGTATTTTCTACACGTTCACGAGTTATTATTTTTATGATAAATAGATGCAACTTTTCATTAGTTTATGGCAGTTATCCACTTGTAGATGGTATTTTTATTGCTTTATTATTTTGGTCCCCTTTAATGTATTTATGAAAGTGCATCTCTAAGTAGAAATTAGCATATGTTTTTTTTCCCTTTTTAATTTAAATGAAGTAGAACCTAAAAATTTAATCATATTCTGACTCCTGAAGGTGCAGTTTTAATACATGCTATGATAATAAAACAACCAATATTTCTAAACACTATATTTAAAAATTAGCATATGCACAGAAGGAATAACTCAATGGCAGTGGCATCAGAGAAGACAGAGGGTGGAAACAAATTACAGGTACTGCCCAGTCACCACATGGCACAGGGCCAGGCTCGGTCACTTCCATTTGGCCAGGACTTCGCACAGTGCACCGCAGATAAAAGTGCTGACAATAGATGGAATGCCTGGCCCACAAGCGCCTTCAGGAGCTCATGTTCCCTGACCATTTACCTGATGCTCACCCTAGTGAACACGGACCATTCACTGAGATAGGAATCTTCAGACGGGAAACAAAATCTTAGCTTAAATCACTCACTCTCACAGTTAAGGGGCCAGAAAAGAAACCCAGGTCAGCCAGGGCTATAAATGACCAGACAGTAGAGATTGTAGGTTTCATGGACCACTTGGTGTCTGTTGAAACTGCTTGAGTGCAAAAGCAGCCATGGACAGTCTGTAAACGAATGAACATAGCTGTGTTCCAATAAAACTTTATTTACGAAAACAGGGGGGAGGCTGGATTTGGCCTTCAGACCTTAGTTTGCCAACTCCTGCTCCGAGCTATTACTATTCAATATTGTCTCCATACAGCATCAGGTCTCCCATTCGGCAAATATCTAATGAATACCTACCTGCCACGTGCCAAAAACACTGACCTAGGCACTGGGGATACAGTGGTCAACCAAATCAAACAGCACCCCTGACTTTCTGGAACTTACCTCTGTGGAGGGAAGGCAGATAATAAGCAAATAAGTAAAGAGTTACCAATATACATAATATCATGTCAGGAGATGATAACTGCTTTCAAGACTCCCCGAATGTGTGCTATAAATTAAACTTGACAGGTTGATAAATGACATCACTCTCCATAACTGCTCCATAGCAAAACACGGCAATGGAGGTTCAATTGTTTATTAGCATGAAGTAGGCTGAACAGACCAATGTTCCAACACAATAAAACAGATTTCCTTAAACTCACGCACACATCCCAGCACACATAAAATTTTGGTCCTCCCTTTCTGCCCTTTGTGTTCTCGATCTTCTATTCCAGTTACCTTAAATGATAGCCTGCAGATAACAAAGCGTGATGACATCTAATGGAGGTTTAGATTAGTACACGAGTCCAGTTGGTCACTGGGCCTGAGTCAGACCCACCCTAGCTCTGTAAATCGGTTATGACATTAGCTACAATGTATGGCTGAACTGCCTCCTCCAGCAGAAGACAGATGGCTTCAGCAGTTTGGACTTGCTCTGTTCACCAGCCTCCCTGCTCCAGGGCAGAGGGGTGCGTGACAAGCATGCCCGTCCAGCAAAAGAACTGGCAGCCACAGGATGTGCGGGCGTGAGCTCTGTGGGGGAAGCTAAAACGAAATGGAGATAAACCAGATCACAAGTGTGCCAGCTTTTCCTAAGAACATATGGCGTCAGACTTTGACATTTCTGAATACACATAGGAATCCATATTCATGATCCAAACCAAATGGCCAAAAACAGATAAAAATGGCCAATATTATACTCAAGTGTAAATTTGAAGTATTTGAATGAAAGAAAAGGGGAACACCTATTGGTGGCCTCATATGGGCCACTTTCCCAGGGTCTATTCTCAGCTCCTAAAGGCTGCCCACAGACCGCCCCCACGAGGCCCTCCACACCACAGCAATCTACTCTGTCAAGTCCAGTAGAAGATTTAACCTCACACTTTGTGTCTCTCTAACTTCATGAACAGGCCAATCCTTCCTAAGAACTCCCCTGATTAGGTCAGGCCCATATGGATAATCTCTATATGATTAACTGAGAGCCAGCTGATTAACAACTTAATCCTATGAGCTCTGTCCTATTGTATTCATGGGCTCTGCCCATACTCAGGGTGAGAGGCTTATACACGACCTTGTCCACAAGGAGTAGGACCCCTAGAGGCCATCTGAGAGTCTGCCTACCACAGTGGGCATTACCACCTCTTGTACTGGGATCCCCCCAGTCCTGATAATGAGTGTTTATCAGTCCAACAGTGAGAAGAGTCAAGGAAGACTTCACAGCAGCTCACCAGGCACCGCCTCTGCACTTGCCCAGCACTGTTCCTGTGTTGACATGACTGTCGGGGAGTGGGTGGTGGGGGGGTCTTCTGAAAGTGAAGATTCAATTCATCTGTTTGTTTTACCTAGAGATACACTGAAGAGTTTTTTAAAAAAAATCCAAATAGAAGCATCCTAAAAGAGGATTTGCCACATAGATAAAATAGCTTTGAAACTCTGAAAGCTCTGCTGTGGTGAAAAAGATCAACAATGGTCTTGACCTTAACCATGTAAGTCCTGGTGCTTTGTGGGGAGCTGAGAGCGGTCTCGCTCTTCTGCCAGAGGCCAGTGTATCTCAGCAGTTTATTCTTTGTCCAGTTAACATCTGAGCTTTAAGATCAGTCCGTTTGGGGAAGAGACCTGTAGCTTTTTAGCAAAGCCCTGCCCACATCTTTATGAAAATTCTGATCTCGGCTGGAATTAATTGGATGGCCATACCTCCACCTGGATTTACCTGGAAGACCCATCTTTGAAAGACTTGTGTGATTCTCTTGCTGATGTTATCTATTGGGTTGTCGGAAAAGTCATGACACATGTTTATGACAGATGGCACTAGTTCATTTTTGGAAGTACTAGAGTCATTCACATCTATGTTATTGCTAAGTCATTTGACAGCTGACAGTTCTAGCTTCATTCTAAAAAAAATTGAGCGATTTGGTTGAGTTTTGGAGATTTTACAACAAGTTGAAGATGAAAGACCAAACTGCATTTTTGCCATATTTTACTGTTTTACT
>NW_017732765.1:150629-153048 GCF_001890085.2 Hipposideros armiger | reverse complement strand
AAAACGGGCAATATATCATTGATTGATCTTTATTATTTATATAAATAAATGGCTTTCGAAAAATATAGACAAAATACGTCATGACTTTTCCAACAACCCAACAGAAACAACTTAAACTGGTCAAGATATCATTTGAGTTGAACAAACCACAAAAAATAGAGACATCAACTAATGTTTAACCATGTTTTCTACCAAGCTAACCAAACAGTGATTAATGGTGTGAGTGTGTATGCATGTGTGTACATACACATACATATGTAGATATATATATTTAGATGTTTATATTTTATATATCAATTTTTTTGCACCCGTCTCACCACACAGTTCTTTTGGTTGCTTTAATAACCAATGTATATGTGGCTGAGTTGACTGCCTCTGTAGCAATTAAAAGGAATTATGAAGATGAGGAAAAAAACACCAAATCAAGCATGGTACAGATGTAAAGACAAGCTGGGTATCAGAACAATTTGAAAATAGAGCAATTATGAAACCTTCTTAGTACTTTAGCGACCACAGCATATTCCTGTGCTAAAATATCTGCTGACCTAAATCAGTGGTTTTTTCAACTTGTTCCATTGAGCCCTAGGTGTCCAAGGGTTATCTTGTGTTGCTGGGTAAGTTAAGGAGCTCATCTCTGGGCCTCCCATTAGTTACCCAGAGACGTGCCATTGCATTTCTTGTCGTTTAGGAAGCTGTGAAAGTTAATTGGGATGGAAAGGGAAAATTCCACTCCCAAAAAGCACTTGTAAGTCACAGGTAGGGGTAAACTCTTTCCATAGCAGGCAATTTAGAATCATGACTGACCACTACAAAGTTAATAGCTATGATCATGACTCCAGAAAACTTACAACCTGCATTAGAGACTGAAAGGATATGTCTACAACACCCCCTACAACAGCTCAACAATATGGACACACAATTTCCAGGCAATTCACCAGCATGCTGTATTAACTCTGCAACAGACGTGTCAGTATAAATTTCAAATCATTTCTAAATTTTAAAAGTTATTTGACATTATAAAGTCAAAACCCAAAGTTGTGCCACTCAGGCTCACCACCTCGCCGCCATGGAGACGGGCCTCTGTCACACTCTGCAGCACTGACATTTGTCATGAGCTTAAGTCCTATGGGCGGGCATTCCACCGGCTCATCATCCTAACATCATATTGTGAATGTATGTGCTGTAGATTCAACAAACAGGACTCACACAGGCATTTCAAGATGTTCAACCTCCAAAGAAGGAAAGCACAGTATGCAAATACTTTTAAATAACAACCAATTAAAAAAATAAAATCTCAGGGTATAGCCATAGCACTGGCCAGTACAGAGAGAGGTCAAAGAAAAAGCCCCCCCTCCACTTGTCCCCTGACATGCTAATGCTCCTAAAGACAAAACCAGAGAAAAGGAGGAAAATAATCAGGGTTAGAGTACCAGTGTCACCACCAAGAGGTACAGGTGTACAAAATAGGGCTTAAGTTATGAAAATACAAAATTCCTATTAATTTTGCAAATCTGTGTTTGGGAAATGATGGTCATACCTGCTCAGAAGCTTTCTGAACAAATGAATGAATGAATGAAAACAAAACTTAAAGCAAATAATGAGCTGGCTAACTTTTTGAAGATCAGGGACAAGTTTATAGAATGTTTGAAGTGTAGCTTAAAATCTGACTATATATATATTCAAAGAATAGGATGCATCCAAAAGCCACTCTGGAGAAAATCATTAGCTCATTTTGAAATGAGATATTCATGTAGCATTTTATTAAAGGCTGTCTTGTTTCTAAGTTCTAGAGCAACATGTCCAACAGAATTTATGATAGTGTAAGTGTGCTATACCTGTGCTTTCCAGCAGGGACAACACGAGCCAGCGCTCCAAACTGAGCATTTGAAATGTAGCAAGTGCCATTAAGAGCCTAAATATTTAACTTTATTTAACCCAAATTAATGTAAATTAAAATAACCCCACGTGGACAGTGACCACCTCACTGGAAGTGCAGCTCTGAAGAACAAATGTCTCCTCATTTGCTTCACAAAGGGCTTTTATCTCTTATAGCCCTGCACATGTCATCTCAGAGTCCACAGCAGAGGCATCTGCTCTGTCCATGGCACTTCATAGAACTTACTGCATTCCTTCATTTTAGAATTTCTCCATTGAATGGAAATTAAGCAAGTGCTGACTTCCTCTGGTACACTGTAATCCACAAAAGGTTTTCTTCACTTTTGTCATCTCAGCATCCAGCATAGGACCTGATAATGAGAACTGGGGGTTCTCATTACATTTTGTGAAACAAACGAACAAAAAGAAGCTAAAAGCAGCTGAATAAACAGGGGAGTTCCAAAAATGAAAATTTAATATTTGTGGAAAACGATCCTTTTGCCTGCCATTTATTTTCTTATTCACACTCACAAAAACGACTTCT
>NW_017732765.1:145583-148463 GCF_001890085.2 Hipposideros armiger | reverse complement strand
CCCAGCTCCTGATCGGGTTGACAGCCTGGCCTGCTCCAGCCAACTCTCATGTCTCCTGCAGTGACGGCCTCGAACTCAAAATACCACCTTCCTGCCCTCACAGCATAGGTCTTCTCAGCCCGGAAGATGCGGAATCTCTCCCCGGTTCCGCTGCACATGTCCGCTCGCGCAGCTGTGGATTGAAGGAGACTCTGGTGATCATCGGACTGGGTATGGAAGGTGGGCGGTGGATACCACATATCTTTAGTAATTAAACCTCCAGTGATGATGCTCATGATACTTTCTATTCTCATCTTGGTTCACATTTTACAAAGTGTTTTCGTCTAGAATTGATCAGCCACTGTCAGAAGGCGCCTGCAGAGTAGAGAGAGCACAGGGCCTCCGCGGGAGAGGCCCGTCGTGAAGCTTCAATGATGCGGGGAGTGTGGGTGAGGCTGTCACATTAGCCCCTTTTCAAGAGCAATTATCTTTCTGTAGATAAAAAACCTAGCAGCCCCTTGGCGGTTTGGTAGCGGCAGATGAGACGAAAGTGAGGGCACATATTGAAAGAAAAGAGTATAAGAGATTTAAACTGCTCTGCATGAGAAATGAATGGACATCTGTGGGTTAACGAGAAGAGGGGAAAAGCAGCCAGGAAGTGAAGGGGGAAGGAAAAGCTATAAATGGCAGAGAACGGTAACCATCCACCAATTCCTGAGACGGGTGGCTGAGGGCAAACTTCCCCACTATCCACATCATCACTGTAATGTGCTACACACACAAATGTTAGGTTTAAGAGATTTGGGGGAAAATTAAAAGGGTCGAATCTAATATTGGTATCAGTGTGGTGCAAAGGGAAAAGAAAATATCTGTAGGAAATCAGACACACATGAACGGAGAGTGCCGGGGATGTGAAACCACAGACCACAGACCCTGGGGCCAGGGTGACCATGAGAATGGAAGCCCTCCGAAGGCACAGTTCATGGGGACAGGGTCCACTGAACTGACACCTCAAAGGACGCGGTTGGTCAGCTAGGATCTCGGTTAGATACAGAGAAGGAATCAATCAAACTGAAGCAATCTGACCAAAGTCACGCAATCATCAATGGCAGAATTCGGGGGTGGCCTAGGGCTGAGTTCTCTGCTCTCTGCCTCTGTAGCTGGCACAGTGTGTAGCTACTGGTTAAATATTAGTGCTCCCCTGTTCTCCTTTTAAGAGTTGGGAAAGACCTTATAAATAATAAAAGTTTAATAACAGCTGTTAACATCACCAAAAAGCAATAATTCATCATGCTATTAAATTAGCTCTTACTATGGAGCTAATTAGAACCTCAGTCAATTTTCTTCTCTTACTTTAATCTAATCTTAAATTGTTAAAGAAGATCTAACTGTGTTTCTTGGTGATCTTTAGAACTTATTTAGATTATTTTCATAGCTTGAAGCTGGAAACTATATAAACATTTGGAGATTACTTTTCAGGAAAGAAGAAAGATTTTATGTAGTTACCCTTAATTTTAATCTTTCCAACATTCGCAAATAAGATCATACATTGCATTCTAGTATGCACTAATAGATAAAACACCCGATTTTCTAAGCATGGACACTAAACCAATGAAAAACTCTTATGTTTCCAGGGCACCCAGAGTTCCACGTATAAGCAGTGTGCTCAAGGAAAGGAAACCAACTTTAATATTGGCTTAAGTCAAATATGTTAGAAGGCAAACTTGATATAAACATAGAAAGATGACTTCCTTAAAAGCCCACTGCAAATTTCTCTTGGTATATTAAGATTGGCCACGAATCCTCTCCATGAATATGGATAATAAAAATGGGAGCAGGGCTATATGGAAAATGTGTGGCAATAAGGGGTGACAATGCAGGATTTTTAATCCTCTTATTATTATATTTTCCTGACCTTATACTTCTGCTCCAGTCTTACACTCGCTGATGACACTCAATCTTGAGTGTGAACTTGATATGAACATGCAATTCACAGACACATTAGATCTTCCACCAAATGCCCGTGTGGTTCACGGTCGTATTCTATATTTCTCACATTAGTTTCGGGGATCTTGTAACCATGGTTTAAGAAACAACAGTTCAACATTCTGTTCCTTGATAAAATATTAATACTAAATGAAAAATCGGGATCCACGGAAGTTAAAAATCTGTAACAAATTTCTTTTGAAAACCATGTAGCATCAACCAGCTGGACATAAAGTGGGTGCTCTGTAAACACTTGCCAAATTGAATCAAGGAACAAAGACTCTTGGGAGCCCTGGACACAGGTGCCCAGGCACACAGCTGATGGGCTGCACCACTGTCGCCCAAACGTGCAGTTCTAGGGTCTGCTTGATTTTAAACACTCTACATTCATATGTTTGGTAGGCAATTCTAGCAAGTGTGTGTTACACAGATGATTTTTTATGTTGTTTTACTGAATATCATCATAATGACATTAAAAAATGAAGTCAGCAGATATATTCCTAATGTATTTTATCAAGGCTGTTGGTACTCAAAGAAGAAGAAATTTAGGAATTACGCCTTTAACAAACCACCAAGGTCTGAATAGTACTGGGTTTCCACACACATCCACAACTGATCAAATAGGGCCTAAGGTGTGTCTATGAAGGCTTCACGCCAAACCATTCATTTAAAAACCACTGACCACTAGAGGGCAGCCAAGATATAAGTATGCATTAAAATTACGTTATTTATAATAAGGTATGAAGAAAGGCAGGCTAGTTTTCTTAAATTTCATACGTATCTAGAAACCTTTAGGCATATTTATATAATTAAAAAGTTATTGATATTAGCCAGCCATCCTTTTAACCTCATGGTATGATTTCTAATTAAGCAATTTAAACCTTGATAAAACCTTGAACTGAATAAGAGCAAATT
>NW_017732765.1:141815-144702 GCF_001890085.2 Hipposideros armiger | reverse complement strand
CTGTGGAAGGTACTGCCAACACTAGCCTCACCATTCACTGCTCACGTAAGACTGAGCCTTGTCAGCCAACTACCAATGATTCTATTGGGTCGTCGGGAAAGTCATGACACATTTTTGCATTGAAAAACATAGAAAAATACGTCATGACTTTACCAGCAACCCAATATCTCTAACTTCTTAAAATTCAGAAGCCATGCCATCCTCCGATGACCCTTTTTTCCTCCCAATTTTCTCATTCCTTTATAAAAACACATTCACTCTTCATACAAATTGACTTCCTCTGTGGCTTACCCATACAGCTTTGCAAAGTGTCTTGCCCTTACTCTTCCTACTTGCTCTGTTAACCCAACCTTCATCTAATTTCACTATCTTCCTTCTCCACACCCATACTTGCCCTGCTGAACTTGCAGGAACACCCATGTACACAGCGAGCACATCCCATCACTACTGCCTCACTCTCCAAACTCCACTGGACCACACATGTTTCTCTTCAATCTTTTTATCTGCTTGCAGCCTGTTCTCTGTTCCATCCCACAAAACAGCTATTTCTAATCATTATTGCTGACTGACATCAGCAGGTATGACAGAGTAAAGACCTCTAAAAACTCTTTCTCTATAAAAGCAATGAGTACACTGGAAAACACCATCAAAATCAATTTAAGAGCTCTAGAAATTAACCAAATGGCTGACCATCTGTAATGATAGCAGCTTAGTGCTGTTTAATTTGCCTTAGTCCCACCCCCTTCTCCTCAGCTACATGGTACACTGAAAACCAATAGCCCCTCAATTGTAGTAAAAATCAGCCACCTAGAAGCTTCTGGAAGGGGCAGAACATAGTTGGAGCTCCTCCAAAGCTCAATTCACAGATAACTGTCATTATTTTACCTTTCTGATAGTTTCTTGGACTATCTCGTTTGCAAGACATATCTTTATTTGACCTTAAAGCTTGCCTAACACAAACAATATTTTCTCAGGGGCATTTGTTGAAAATAATCTGAGGCAACTGTTTAATATTGCAGCTGCTTGAGGTGGCAATAAAAATTGGGATAAACAAGAAGCTAAGCAAAAAATATAAAAAGAAAAGCTAGGGAATGAGAGGCCTGCAGTGGGCTGTGGAGAGTTCCAGCATAATTGTGGCAATCTAGAAAGTCATGCTAATGACCAAGGCTGTGCATGTGTTTAGGAAAGGACAAAGATGGTCCCAAGTTCTCACCCCTGGGAGACCCTGAGGCTCTGCACAAGCAGTGAGTGAAGGCTATGGTGAGGACTGAATGTCAAGGCAAGGCCCACCATGCACACAGCGCCCCTCCCTCAACAAAGACTGGGAGTCCCAGGCATTTAAGAAAGTCTGTGTCCAATCACTAGCTGACCACTAAGTTGATGAAACAGAGACTTCAGTGGCCACAAGTGACAAAAAATAACAAACGCTACAAAACTATTTAAGAAAACTCACTAAACAAACAACAATGACAAAAACAGTAACAAACCCTGGGGGAGAAAAAAATCCAGAGTTCCCATATTATATTATTTTAAATGTTCAGTTTTCAACAGAAATAATGAGATATGCAAAGAGAAAGAAAATAGGTCTCATACATGGTGGGGGCAGGCAAGCAGTCACTAGGAATTGTCCCTGAGGAAGCCCAGTGATCAGACAAAGACTTTAAATTAGCTATTTTAAATATGTTCAAAGAACTAGAAGAAACCATGTTTAAAGAACTAAGGGAAAGAATGGACATGACGTCTCACCAAATAGGGAATATCAATGAAGAAACTGATATCATAAAAAACATAGAAATTGTGGAGTTAAAAAGTACAACTGAAATTAAAAATTTACTCAAGGGGCTCCACATCAGGTATGAGCCAGCAGAAAAAAAATAATCAATGAATTTTAAAATAGAGCTATTGAAGTTATCCGGAATAAGAAATAAACACACAAAAAAAGGAATGAAGAAAAATAAACAGAGCCTCAAAGGCCTGTGGGATAAAATAAAGCATGTCAACCTACACACAATGAAAGTCTCAAAAGGAAGGGAGAGAGAGAAAAGGGAAGAAAAAATATTTTTAAAAATAATGACCAAACACTTTCCAAATTTGGTGAGAAACATTAGTTCACACGTGTGAGAAGCTCAATAAAATCCAAGTAGGATAAACTGAAATTCACATTAGACACATCATAATCAAACCATTGAAAGAGAAAGACAGAGCATTTAAAGGGCCAAGCGAAAAGCATCACATCACCTACAGGAATCCTCACTAAGAGGGACAGCCAATGTCTCATCAGGAAACATGGTGGCCAGAAGGCAGTGGGATGACACATGTATCCCAAATTACAATTCTTTGTTTTTCCCAAATAAACCCATTTTGCTGGAGAATTATCTGGCTGTCTATTTGTTTAAGGTCAACAATATCAACTCATACTACAGGAGCAAAGGATTAACAAGGTGCTCATTTTAAACCACATTCTAAAGAGGTATTATTTAAGGGGAACGTGTTCTTTATAGAATCTTTAAAAATCCATTTAGTCAACACATATTTACTGAGTGTCTATTCTAATGTGTTTCCTTAAAGCAAACTATTGCACTAATTAATTAATATTGCCTACATGAATGAGTATAAATAGTGAAGGTTTAGAAAACACTACCTCCCACTACAGTTTACTCCCATAAACAACTAAAATCAGCTCTTCTGAAGGAGAACTGGTGGAGTGGAGAGGAGACAATATGATAATCATCTCAGACTCTCCGGGAAGGTACGCTCATTTCTTCCCCTTGCAAAATTACTGCAGTCCTGAGCCACTCTACTGATAGATGGGCCTAATCCTTCAGTGCCCTTCAGGAAAACAATTGCTCTAAACTATATACTACATACTAAGTTACATACTAAAGTA
>NW_017732765.1:134804-141020 GCF_001890085.2 Hipposideros armiger | reverse complement strand
TGCACAGTTGATTGACAAGTCTTGGTTACAAGAAGAGCAAATTAGTACTGGTCACAGTGATTTTGAGACAGTGAACAAAGAAAGCTGCTGTCCCTCATTAAGAGAAAAACCAGTATGTAAAAGAAAGCCATTCTATGACCTCAAATAGCTTTAAAATATGCATTAAGTTAACTCCATCAACCAGTCAAACCAGGAGTACTGACATAACTACAAAACTCGCCATGTATCTATTATAAAAGAGGCTCCGTGTTCAAAACATGGTTAAAATTGTGTTGACAAAGCAAGAAACAGCTATCTTACTGTCTTGGCAAAAGGATGCCTAATTTTAGAGGAAGTACAAAGCTTCCTCTCGTGGGAGGTGGAGAGGCACCAAGAACTGCAAGTCCGCAGGGCACAACCACCTAAGAAATGACTTCTTTCCACTCACACACTGAGACTCTGCTGCAGCAGCGTTTGTCAAACTTTCCAGATTTCCAGAAGCATGCTCAATTCTCAGTTTACCTTAGCAGGAAGAGGAACTGGGAGGCTGTGGATATACCCAAACCTTTTAAAAAAAAAGCTATGTGGTGCACAGGGTTGGTTTAGCAGGAGCAAAGAAAACGCTTCCTACTTTCGGCTTCCTGCTCTCTAGTTATTGGTACTAAATACCTAATCTGGAATGCATGCTCACCTGTGACACCTGGGTGGTGTCATCTGGGTGGTGAGTTGGGGACACCATTAGAAAGCCACCTCAAGATAAATAGAGTAAAAGGAGTGCTTGCAGCTTCAAGGCAGTGCCCAGCGACCCTCCTTTTCAACATGGTTTGGCCCCCCAAACTGTTCCTATATAGAATTTCAGAAGCTGTGTTCTGGGAATCTGACTGTTAAAAGCAGGTGTCAGGGCTTCATGCATATACATGTGTGAAGTAGTTGTGCCAGAGGGACAGAAAAGAGGTAACAAGTAAACTCCTGCTCTCAAGGAGTTTGCAGTCTGAGCTGGATTATGTCAACAAGAGGGTGATGGAAAGTGAAAGACAACACTCACTCAAATAATGCGGCCAATGAGTGCTGTCAGTGGGGAATGTGGTGGACAGATGGGGAGGGAGAGGGAATGAACAAGGGTTTCCACTGAGGGCTTGCGCTGCCTCAGGCAGACCCTGTGATTTTACGAGAAGGGACTTCGCGCACAGGAAGGGGTGGCCTGGGGAACTCCTGGCCTGTCCAATTGAGCCTTGTGGTCTTCAAGGCAGTGAGAGAGCCAATGTGGACCCGTAACCTCTCTGTGGTATAAGGTCCAGGTTCACACACACACACACACACACACACACACACACACACACACATTGCTTACGCACATTTAGTGTAGACATTCTCATCAGGCACAAGTAGTTTAATTCAACGTAAAAATATCATTTTATGAGGTAAAACAAAGCTATTCACATTTTCTTTAGCCTTACAAATGACAAAAGTCACTGGCCTAGAAGGATTAGAAATACACTTTTCAAACCAACATTTAGCCTTTATCCTGAACCACAGTCTAAGTCTATACATAATAGTCCATTTTATTCCTGAAAATCTTTAAGCAAAGGCAGCACATCACAAGAGGCACTGCCATGAGGAAGGAGAGGATTTGGGCTGTGGAGCCAGAAGGGTTGATCCAACCTGCTTGCACCACCTACCAGCTGTGTGGTGCTGCGTGAACGGCTCTGTAAGGCTCCCTGTATACCACATGTGCACTGGGAATCAAAACCGTTCATCCTTCAGGGATTGTTGTGAAAGTTAAAGAAGAAAATACGTGAAAAACTCTAGGCACAGTGACTGGCATCTAAAGCTAATAGCAGCTATAAATTGCAGTTATAAATATAAATTGCATAATATTTGTTAGGTGCCAGGCACTATCATAAGCCTTTCTTGTACAAAAGTCACATAATGAAGTTAAATAATTTATTGATGAGGAAAACAGTGGCATGGAGAATTTAATTTAAGGAGCCCTTCCAACCAACATCACATGCTCACCAAGAGGCGAGGCTAAAATTTGCTTTTAGCCCCTCTGCTCTGCTGCCTCCCTATGCAGGGAGTAGCTGTTAGCTGCTCCCACGAGAACCCCCATTCACAGAGATCTGTGACTCTAAAATCCAGAAACCCCTATCTGAAAATTCGTTTTTTACTAAGTTTAACAAAAACTCAGTGGGCGGCAAAACATGATCTGAATTGATGCAAGGCTGTTCACAGTCTTTATTTATTTATCCTCTTGGTAATATCCTGCCTACGCTGTGCCGAACGATAGGAACCTGCAGTCTGCCACCCTGCTGAGGGGGCCACATAGCATGCAAACGCCATCCCATCACCGCTCTGAAAACCAACAAATAGCTGGATTCTGAAATTCACCTGGGCCCAGGGACTTTGAATATGGAATTGTGGGCCTCTTCTATTACTATTTTGTATCAATCATGTCATATTTCAAGAGTTTCTCCTAAAATGCAACCTCAGAGAGAGAAATGCGACAAAAGAACATAATAAATCACTGCCCTGGTCATAGTCATGTGTACCTCACGTTAACCCCCAGAGTTACAGTCATCGGACAATTTTTGAGTCCAGCACTAAAGGTGTTTTAGCACATCTGTACATCAAGATAGCTATTTGATATGAGTTTTTAAGTCATCATTATTTAATCTCTCCTGTTATACTCTTGCTAATTAGCCCTTCAGTAAACCTCAGCCTGTGTGCTTAGCGTGGCCCCGCCTACCTGCTGGATGCCATAGGTCCAGCCCTGCCGGATTCGATCCCGCGCCCACACATTATGGGCGTTTTCTGCCAACTTGTCCACCATGGCTTCCTGAGACGGGGTGAGTTTGATAAAGCTGAGGTCCATCGGGGCAGGCTTGTATCCACTTGTCAGCTGGTAACTATGGACCAAAGCAAAAGAAATATGTGACTGGCTTTTCCATAAAAGTAAATGTCTAAGAATCCTGACTTTTTATGGCCCCACTTGTTCTGTTTCATAAACTACAGTGGTAACCTTCCATTTATGCCAAGAACTCATTAGGTGGGAAGACTGCACCATCTTCAGGTTTTCACTTTTTTCCAATAAAACAGAAATGCGACAACTCACCTATCCCTCAAAGTTGAAAAGAACTTATCATTGTTTGCATTCCTAATAGTTGAGCCTTTTGTATGGTATAAATCAAATTATTGGTTATCAATGATAACATCTCATGGATTTCTCACCCAAAGTTCTCATTTTCCTTCAACTCTCAAATGTTATATTAATGCAATATTTATTTAATAAATCTGTGTGTCTTTTCAGATAGTTGCTGTTCATTATTCTATAAGAAAGATCTAGTGCATTTATTTATAAATTATTTTCCTGTTGCCATTCCTAGTTACATAATTTAGGAAGCCAGATAAGACAGTGATGAGGAAAATCCAGGCAGAACCATTTAAAACATTATGAAGGTCTGGAGTTTAGAGAACTCTTACCACAGACTATTTCCACACTCTGAGCTAGAGAGAGGGGCAACTAACATGAGTAAAAGTTTTGTTCTTTTGGAAGAAATATAAAGTTGAAAATATAAAATTTTCAACACACATAACGGGAAGGCCATAGTACTGCCTAATCCATTCAGACACATACAACTGTCTCCTATTTAATGACTGTTGGCTCAAAGCCTCCTTTTCAGCTGCTTCTCTCTCATTCTCTGCCACACTGTGTTCCCTATAATCAACTGTGCCTTGAGGTCAGGATCTGTCTCTGACCCACTTTTCTAACTGTCATTATGCTTAACACAGTGTGTGGCAGACAGCAGCCTTTCAGCCTATATGTTTTGAAAGAATTAACAACTGTAGTTACCAAGTTAACATAAAGATACA
This sequence comes from Hipposideros armiger, assembly GCF_001890085.2. Classification (NCBI taxonomy): domain Eukaryota; kingdom Metazoa; phylum Chordata; class Mammalia; order Chiroptera; family Hipposideridae; genus Hipposideros; species Hipposideros armiger. Next base: position 137,171 of record NW_017732765.1, on the reverse strand, counting down.
TACATCTTCATCTCAAAAGTTCTCCTTTTGTGCAAGTAAAGAAAAGAAAATTCACCAAATAATTATGCTAAGTTAAAAAAAAATTAATTATCCTAATGTGAGAAATGCTCTTTAAGATCAAATTTTAAGTCATCTTTACCCTTTTAATTATTCTGTGTAGCATCTTTAAAAGGTAAGCTCCTTGACAGCAGCAAGTTTGACTGCTTTGTCCCTAGCTGTCCCCAGAGCCTAGAACAGTGCCTGATACGTGATAAACATTCAATAAAAATATGTTGAATGAATCAATGTATTACAGCAATCAATAACTTTTGAGGTTGAATAAAGTAGACTTTACCTAAGTTACACCTATTTCATTATAAGACATTCGTATTTTATAAATCATTTATATACAAAAGACTTAGAAATATTGTGTTTTATTGAAGTAGATTACATTGGTCTGGCAATTGTAATAATCATGGCTATTTACTGCCTGTGCCATTCAAATTACATTCACACACTAAATTTATAGACAAGAAACTGTGTTCAGTTTTAAATCAGAACTCTGTATGTTTGGATAATTAACAGTATTGTTTTCTTTTTTTTAAAGGGAAGCCACATGGGATTTTTAGCCACTCATACAAATCATTATATTTTATAGAATTCCAATGTTTAAATAAACAAATCTACACATTTTAAGCACAGCATATATACAAGTTCTTATATGGGAAATACTTTCTCAAAAAACAGCTCCCAGTGAATTTCAAATGCAGCAACAGGAATTCAGGCAGGCAGGTCTAATCTCCAGATTATCATTATCAGCTGCATGCAGTGTCAGGCATGGCGATGATCTGTCTTTTGTGCTCTCCACCTCCCCTCTCTACTTCTCACCCTCCTCCGGACTTTCCCACAATTGCCCAGCACACAACAGCACACAATTCTCTTTCTTCTTTCATTTTTCAGCGGCCCTGACCCCGCCTCGATGTCACAGAGGAGACACATGGCCAAGTTAGGAAACTAATCTACAAATAACCGACGAGTGTCTATACACTGCTTTAATGGGGGTTGTGTGAATTCTAAAAGAGGGAAGATCCTTCGCCTGCAAACCGGTCCTCTGGGCAGACTTTCCAGCAACATCTCAGAAGAATGGGGAGGGTGGAAGGAGTTCTATAACATGTAAAGTTGCATACTATTGGCACAGGATTTCTCATTTTCTATATGCCCCTCTTCCTCTATGCAATATCTACTGGAGTTGCTTTACTCTGTCATCACAATGAAAACCCAAGGATGTGCATTTGCATCTGTTGATTTGAAACAGCACAATAATTAGTTCACATGTATTTTCAGATGTAGAAAATTCATTACTTTTCTTCATGATCCTATGCAAGAAAGGACTTCAACTTTAAAGCAGCTCTTTTAAATAGATAATCCTATCCAAATTAAAGTCACTCCCCTTTTATCTGAACCTTATTTCCACACTGTTGTACTTTACATTATCTTCTATAGTCAAAATACAAATAACCTTGAAATTAATAGACTTCGACCTACTGTATTTGATAAAATACGCTGACTAATGAATGCTTAAGCCAATATGAATTCGTGATATCAACAATAATTTATAAATCCATTTTTGTTTGTCATACATGTTGATAAAGTCACTAAGATTCAAATGATTATATCAAAGTGAGACTTTTTTTAAAGGGCATAAATGTACTTTTGCAAGCAATGTCCATTTCATCTTATTAATACAATTCAAACAGGTACATAAAGATCAATCAACTGTTAATATGAACTATTATCTTCTTCTGTTTAAAAAAGAACTAAGAATAGAGCTTTTCGATAAAATGTGATTGACATGAATCTTGGAAGCTAAATGGTTTCAAGGAAAGTGTCAGATTGAGTTCCAGAAATTTAAAAGAAATGAATGAAAGGTTGCCATAACAATTCTTGGGAAGCGGAATTTCATAGCCCAAATAACAGGGAAAAGTCACATCATTAGCAATTATATGATACAAAATATGTATAGCTCATAGTAAAGACAGCTGTGTATTATATTCCACCTTCTCAAGCGTCCTGGAAAAATTCTACTAGAGTCAGGCAATAGAGCTCTTTTCCCTCCAATCTATCGGCTCAGTAGGTATAGTTTTACTGCCCCTATTTTTTTTTGTTTGTTTGTTTTTGTTTTTGTGTTTGTTTTCGTTTTTAATATAGGAAAAAGTAGGAATTCTACTCAATATTTTTTACATATTGACATTTTCCCCAATACCATTTTCTTTTTTTTTCCTTTTTTTTTTTTTTTTGCATTTTACTTTTTTTGTTTGTTTGTTTTGTTCTTTTTTTTATTGTTAGTTTCAGGTGTACAGAACAATGCAATAGTTACCCTTTTCACCC